>NC_073240.2:56245909-56548939 GCF_029281585.2 Gorilla gorilla gorilla | reverse complement strand
CTCCCTCTGTCACCCAGGCTGGAGTACAGTGGCATGATCTTGGCTCACTGCAATGTACGCCTCCCAGGTTCAAGTGATTGTCCCGCCTCAGCCTCCTGAGTAACTGAGGTTACAGGTGTGCACCACCACAGCCCGGCTAATTTTTGTATTTTTAGTAGAGACAGGGTTTCTCCATATTGGTCAGGCTGGTCTTGAACTCCCAACCTCAGGTGATCTGCCTGCCTCGGCCTCCCAAACTGCTGGGATTACAGGCATGAGCCACCACCCCCAGCCACCTGAGCATTAATTATTTTAAGATTTTTTGCCAATGTAGTCTAAGAGTTGGATTTTCATTGGGCTGAAAAAGAAAAAAACATTAAGCAAAAATAACTGAATGAGATATGGGCTTAATAAAAATTTGAATTTTTGTTTTACTTTTGGTAGCATTCACATAACTTAGAAACTGTGAAATCTAGTTTTAAACCTAAAACAAAGGCAAGTGACATATTTCTGTTCTCAGACTGGATGGGAACCCAGACGATATTTAGTGGTGAAACCAAAGACTGAAGAAAAAAAATTGTCACAGAATCTCTCCCCATGTTCAGGCAGCAAAAGTGGAGGACTCATTGCTTATTCCGCTCTCAGACAAGCTGGACTCTACAAATTCATGAAGCTAAACCTTGTTGTCGCTTCAGTACATAAAGTACAACATTTTGTTTTGATGTCTGTGTCTTCTAAGACATTAGCCTGGTTCCTCTCATGGATTACTAGTTCTCTGTGTGTCTGTGTGTGTGTGTGTGTGTGTGTGTGTGTGTGTGTGTTTTTCTTTCTCTCTGGATTTTCGGCTTCCACCCCCAAATTACCCATTTTACTTTCTACATTCTTCACTACACAGCCCTTTCTTCTCTGTTCTTTTCATTTATCTAGAGCAAAGAAAATGCTAACCAAATCCCTGATACAAGAGAATTACACATATACCTACTATTTTTTTCAAAAATAGAAAAAGAGGCCAGGTGCAGTGGCTTACCCCTGTAATCCCAGCACTTTGGAGGCTGCAGTGGGTGGATCACTTGAGGTCAGCAGTTCGAGACAAGCATGGCCAACATGGTGAAACCCCGTCTCTACTAAAAATACAAAAATTAGCTAGGCGTGGTGGTGGGCGCCTGAAATTCCAACTACTCAGGAGGCCGAGGCAGGAGAATCACTTGAACCCAGAAGGTGGAGGCTACAGTGAGCCAAGATCGCACCATTGCATTGCACTGCAGCCTGGGCAACAAGAGCGAAACTCTGTCTCAAAAAATAAAAGAAAAAAGAAAATGTCAAGTAGGTTTTTTTTTTTTGTTTTTTTTTTGAGATGGAGTCTCGCTCTGTTTCTGTTGCCCAGGCTGGAGTGCAGTGGCACGACCTCAGCTCACTGCAGACTCTGCCTCCCAGGTTCATGCCATTCTCCTGCCTCAGCCTCGCGGGTACCTGGGACTACAGGCGCCGCTACCACGCCCAGCTAATTTTTTGTATTTTTAGTAGAGATGGGGTTTCACCGTGTTAGCCAGGATGGTCTCGATCTCCTGACCTCGTGATCTGCCCGCCTCGGCCTCCCAAAGTGCTGGGATTACAGGCGTGAGCCACCGTGCCCAGCCTGTAAGTTTTTATTCATTTATAAGTTGTTGTGATTTATCTTCTTTAAAATATTACAACATAGCTGGTAAGATATTGTATCGGATCAAGTTTTTGAAAACACTAAACTATAAAAATTATATAAATGGAAGACATTAATCTATGATATATGTTTTATTTTGTGGAAAAGAATTCTGTTTTTGGAATTTCTTTCATATAATAAATATTTAAAGTTGGACTAAGGAAAACAACTATTCAGAATTAGTTATTTTGAATAGTTATTGAAAATATTCAAAATACAAAAATTTGTTCTCCAATTTTTCTAAAGTCATGAGTACACAATCTCACAAGGAACCATGGAAGACACTGATAAAAGTCAGTAAAGTAACTCAAGCTGGGCGTGGTGGCTCATACCTGTAATCCCAAAGACTTGGAGGTGGGAGGATTGCTTGAGGCCAGGATTTTGAGACCAGGCTGGGCAACATAGTGAGACTCTGTCTCTAATAAAAATGAAAAAAAAAAAGATAGCCAGACCTGGTGGCCCATATCTGTAGTTCCAGTTAGTTGGGACACTGAGGCAGAAAGATCGCTTGAGCCCAGGAGTTTGAGGCTGCCGTTAGCTATGATTGTGCCACTGCACTTCAGCCTGGGCAACAAAGCAAGACCTGTCTCTTAAAAAAAAAAAATCACTCAGAATGAGCCCATGTTTGTGGAACAATGAATGAAAAATAACCCATATCCAAACATGTGATGGTGAATTTTTGGAACACCTTGACTGAAGGGATAATCCTAAAAACAATCAGAGAGAAAAAACAAGCCACATTCAAAGAATTAGGTGTCAGAACAGTATATTGGACTCCTCAATGCAAACTGATGCCAGAAGACAGTGGATGCCTTTTAACATTTGGAAGGATGATGACTTTCAATTTAGAATTCTATATCTTGCTATACTATCAGTCAAGCATGAGAGTGGAACAAAAACATTTTTAGATATATAATTACTCAAATGATACATCCCAGGCACCATTTCTTGAGACATACCGCAAGGATATGCTTTAGCAAAATACAGAAATAAGCAAGAAAGAAGTAGACATGGAATCCAGGAAACATGGCTGCAATTCTAGAGACCTGGAAAGGGTAGTCCCAGGAAAACAGCTACTACAGGTCAGTAAAGTAACCAGCCCAGGCTGCAGCAGGGAGATGGAGGCCTCTGGCCAGGAGGCAAGGAAGTGTACAGAACTTCCCAGTTTCATCATTACTTTTTGCTCCATACACATGTGTTACTTTAGTAATATTTACATTAATATTTACAGTTATATCCTGTCTTGAATTGTCCTCACCACCACCTAGATGCATTCCTACCCAAGCAAGTCCCCGCTGTACTGTGTACATACAGCTGCTGCAGCATGCATTACAGGGCCTCATCAGCATTTGTTTATCTCCACAGTTAGGATGTGAGCTTTAAGAGGGCTGGTGCGCGGCCGGGTGCGGTGGCTCACACCTGTAATCCCAGCACTTTGGGTGACTGAGGCGAGTAAATCACTTGAGGTCAGGAGATCAAGACCATCCTGGCCAACAGGATGAAACCCCATCTATACTACAAATACAAAAATTAGCTGGGCGTGGTGGCGCACGCCTTTAGTCCCAGCTACTCAGGAGTCTGAGGCAGGAGAATTGCTTGAACTTCCCAGTTTCATCATGACTTTTTGGAGGTTGCAGTGAGTCGAGATCGTGCCACTGCACTCCAGCCTGGCGACAGAGTGAGACACTGTCGCAAAAAAAAAAAAAAAAAAAAAAAGGGCCAGGGCCATGCAATTCATCTTGATTTTCTCAGCATCCAGCAGAGAGCCTCAGTGGACAGTAAAAGGTTCTTGTATCAGTTCCAACCCCGACAGCGCGCCAACAGACAGCATGAGGCGGGGTGGAGCAACATGCTGTTTTAATGAGCGCCTGGTGCCTGCGGGCTGAGGCCTAGAATGGTGTCAGGACCAAATGACGACGGGGCAGGGGTTTTATAGTCTCCTGTAAACAGGAAGTGTCTCAGTCTGATGTAACTGCTAGGCGGTACCCGGACGGCCTCCCTCCTGATCTTCATGGGGTATGGGTCTTGCGACCAGGGTAGGTGTCTTCTGGCCGGCTCTCTTCCTGCTTCTGTTATCTTGCTGACACATGTTGTTGGCGCAAGTGGCCTTGCCCCTTGGGACTGGGCCTGAGAAGGGAGGAGTTACTCAGCCCTTCAAGTTTTCAGGCCCCTGGGGAGAAGGGGAGAATATATATATATATATTTTTTTTTTGGAGACGGAGTGTCGCTCTGTCGCCCAGGCTGGAGTGCACTGGTGTGATCTCAGCTCACTGCAAGCTCTGCCTCCCGGGTTCACGCCATTCTCCTGCCTCAGCCTCCCAAGTAGCTGGGACTACACGTGCGCCCCACCAAGCCCAGCTAATTTTTTTGTATTTTTAGTATAGACGGGTTTCACCCTGTTAGCCAGGATGGTCTCGATCTCCTGACCTTGTGATCCCCCCCCGCCTCGGCCTCCCAAAGTGCTGGGATTACAGCCGTGAGCCACCGTGCCTGGCCTTTTATTTATTTATTTTTTTTGAGAGGGAGTCTCGCTCTGTAGCCCAGGCTGGAGTGCAGTGGTGCGGTCTCAGCTCACTGTGACCTCTGCCTCCCGGGTTCAAGCGATTCTCCTGTCTCAGCCTCCCAAGTAGCTGGGGTTGCAGGTGTCGGCCACCAGGCCTAGCTAATTTTTTTTATTTTTATTTTTTATTTATTTATTTTATTTATTTATTTTTTTTGAGACGGAGTCTCACTCTGTCACCCAGGCTGGAGTGCAGTGGTGTGATCTCGGCTCACTGCAAACTCTGCCTCCCGGGTTTCACGCCCTGCTCCTGCCTCAGCCTCCCAAGTAGCTGGGACTATAGGCACCCGCCACCACACCTGGCTAATTTTTTTTTTTTTTGTATTTTTAGTAGAGATGGGGTTTCACTGTGTTAGCCAGGATGGTCTCGATCTCCTGACCTTGTGATCCGCCCTCCGTGGCCTCCCAAAGTACTGGGATTTACAGGCGTGAGCCACCGCGCCTGGCCGGGAAATGATTATTTCTAAAAGAAAAAATGTATTAGGCTGGGCGCGGTGGCTTACACCAGTAATCCCAGCACTTAGGGAGGCTGAGGTGGGTAGATCACCTGAGGTCAGTAGTTTGAGACCAGACTGGGCAACATGGGGAAGTCCCTGTCTCTACTAAAAATATAAAATATAGCCGGGCATGGTGGCGTGCCTGTAATCCCAGCTGCTCAGGAGGCTGAGGCAGGAGAATTGCTTGAACCGGGGAGGTGGAGATTGCAGTGAGCCGAGATCTCGCCATTGCACTCCAGCCTGGGCAACAAGAGCGAAACTCCATCTAAAAAATAAATAAATAAATAAATAAATAAATAAATAAATATTTTATATATATATATATATTTCATTCATTTAACAGATATTGAGAGTTCACTCTGGTCCAGAAACTCTTGTGTTTGCTGCAAGCCAGAAAAAGTCCTGTAGTGGGAGGGAGAGGAAATAGGTAGATCACAAATAAATACATGCAGGAATGCTGTGCTGGGAAAGGAAAGAGCGCACGGTAAGGAGAGGGAATGTCAGCGGGGAGGAATGGTGTGGTACCATTCCTCCAGGTCTCACCTCCCTTCCTCCCTGTTCTTCCTCTGCTTCCCTCCACCCTATTAGAAAACAGGGCAGCCCTAAAAAAAACACACAGCAAGATTTCAGTCAGAACACCCTTGAGCTAAGTAAGATTCCTCAAGTAGAGGAGGAAGAAGAGAGAGCAACTCCTGCCTCCTATATTTAAGGTGATAAAGCAGAACAATTTCTATGGGACTCAGAAAAGGAGTCCCTGCATTCTCAAAGGCTGAAAAGGAGCTTCTGTGAAGACTTTGAAGAAATCAACACTTTCTTCACCAGAACAGGGGCTTTGAACTAAAAGCGAGGACCCAGGGTACCATTCCATGTTAGTTGCCATTCAGTGATAAATGGGATTTGGTTGTTATAAACGGCAATATGATTACTCTGTCGACATCAAACCTAAAGGAAAACTTTTAAGAATTGAACTTTAAAATTCAGATCTCCAGCTGGGCACGGTGGCTCATGCCTGTACTTTGGGAGGCCGAGGCGGGTGGATTACCTGAGGTCGGGAATTCCAGACCAGCATGGCCAACATGATGAAACCCCGTCTCAACCAAAAATACAAAACATTAGCCGGGCATGGTGGCAGGTGCCTGTAGTCCCAGCTACTTGGGAGGCTGAGGCAGAACTGCTTGAACCCGGGAGGCAGAGGTTGCAGTGAGCCGAGATCTCACCATTGCACTCCAGCCTGGGTGACAGAGTGAGATTCTGTGTTTAAAAAAAAAAAAAAAAAAGGGCTGGGTGTGGTGGCTTATGCCTGTAGTCCCAGCTCTTTGGGAGGCCCAGGTGGGTGGATCACGAGGTCAGGAGATCTACACCATCCTGGCTAACATGGTGAAACCCCGTCTCTACTGAAAAATACAAAAAACTAGCCAGGTGTGGTGGTAGGTGCCTGTAGTCCCAGCTACTTGGGAGGCTGAGGCAAGAGAATGGTATGAACCCGGGAGGCAGAGCTTGCAGTGAGCCAAGATCGTGCCACTGCACTCCAGCCTGGGTGACAGAGCGAAGACCCCATCTCAAAAAAAAAAAAAAAATCCTCTAATTTTTTAAACATACATAATCAAAAAGGATTAATTTTTGTTGGTACTTGTGATAACTCATGCTTACTAACCCCCCAAATATATAGGCATACATTATTATCTCAGAAAAATGAAAACATATCAAAATACTCAGTCTTTGTTCACAGTTCTTATGTTAACACTAAAAATGCTACAAAAGATAGCTGCTTTATCTTGTGAGTATTTAAAAATGAGTATTTATTGGTAGACAGTATTTTTTAAAACAAATATAGGGCAATTACCAACCTTTTAGTCATGTCTTTATTTTAACAAAAAATGTAAACTTACAGAATATCAGTTTTCTGAAAAATCCCAAAGCCTGAGTAATAGGATTATAATTTAACAGTTACATATGCCCCTACATTTATTACCTTTTCATTTGTCTTTTCAACTCTCATAGTTGAGAGATCTAGAAAATACCTTGCAGTGGTCTAAAAATCTTTGGAAATCTTATACAACCTTTAAAAAAGTCTATGTCTCTGATTATAATTATTACAACTATTCTCCCCAAACCTCCTGCACATAGTATCCCTTGCCAATGATAGCCATCAACCTACAAACTAGAGAAATACATATACATGTTTGTTAGCTGGAAGCATGTGTACTTAGTGTCAAGAATCTACAGGTTTCTAGGTTCCCAAATGGCGGTCAGTGTGGATACAGCCACCCAGCAGACAGTAAACAGCAACTACTAAATACCACTAATGCTATGGTTCACGGTAGATAGGAGCAGGAATAATAGTATACCAATACAGAGTGACAAGCTTGAAATCTTCCAATGATATAAAACCCATTTTCAATGGGACATTAAATACTTAACAATTTGTAGAAGTCCTTGAGGAGCTGATAAGGAAAACGATTGGTTCATAAAATCGACCTCAGTAAAGTACGGGCTAGGAGTTGCCATGATATCTCTCTCCACGTGCATCATCACAATTTCCCATGGCAGAAAGTGGAGAGAGTGTGGTGTTCCTTGAAGCTTGGCACTTGAGATGCTGGCCAGGTGAGTTGGGGGTGGGGAGGACACAGTTCAGAGGCTTCTAATTGTGAACTATCTTTCCTTTCCCTGCTGCCACATCACCCCACCACACATGTACCAACCATGGACTATAGACTATCAGTACCTCTCCACTCATCAGGAGACAAAGTGGAAAACAATTTATTCCTCCCCTCAAAAATGTGGGGACCCCCTCATCTGCTGTGTGCACAGCACTTTGCTAGGTGCTATGTAAAGGTGTTGAGGCATGGTGCACTATTTGAGGACAGTCGTAAAAGATTTATGAAAGTACTAAGTAAAAGCTTAGCATGGGTGTGTCTGGAAATGGAGTGCTGAAGTCCCTTTAAACCCCCGGAGTGCCTCTAATGAAGCATGAAGGTGTTGGGGCCAGTATCTTAGTCCACAGCATTTTCTCCCCTCACCACCACTTTTTTCTTCTCTCATCCACCAAACAGAGCACAAGTAGGAACCTGCACCTCCTCAATGGACAGGAGATCTGCAGCAGGGTGGGTGGGCAGATGGAGACTTTCTTTTTTGTTTTTTGTTTTTGAGACAGAGTTTCACTTTTGTTGCCCAGGCTGAAGTGCAATGGCGCCATCTCAGCTCACTGCAACCTCTGCCTCTTGGGTTCAAGCGATTCTCCTGCCTCAGCCTCCCAAGTAGCTGGGATTATGGGCGCCCACCATCATGCCCGGCTAATTTTTTGTATTTTTAGTAGAGATGGGGTTTCGCCATGTTGGCCAGGCTGGTCTCAAACTCCTGACCTCAAGTGATCCACCCATCTCGGCCTCCCTAGTCCTGGGATTACAGGCGTGAGCCACAGCACCCAGCCCAGATGGAGACTTTTTAAAACCCACAGCTATTTTGATGTTGTTGTGATTTTTTTTCCCACAACTTTTACTTCTTTATTTATTTTTTTCCACCTCTTCTCATTATCACTCTTTTCTTCAGCCTCCTCAACTTTTTCATTTCCTAATCTTTTTCTTTCTTCTCCTTAAGTTATATAAAACAGCTGGAAATAGAGCTCTTACAGGAATATAAGACCATTGCTGAAGAGGAGGGGATGATTCCCTTTTAGATCCTAGAAGTTATATTCAGGCACCCCATATTTTCATGCATGTGTGTATTTTGCTTGTCATTTGCATTGTGGTTGAATCCCTAAAATAAGATTTTAATTGATATTAAATCCTGTCTACTATGGACCTGTGAACCCTACACAAATAGGGGCCCAGGGATAAAGTCACTCTTGGTGTTGTTAAGGAAAGAATATACATGAAGCAATAAAGCATGGATCAGAGAAGCCCAAATTTGAATTCTCTCCATTATCACTTACTGGTTGTATGACCTTGGGAATTTTTTATTTATTTATTTATTTTTTTTCTGAGACAGTCTTGCTCTGTTGCCCGGGCTGGAGTACAATGGCGCGATCTTGGCTCACTGCAACCTGCACCTCCCAGGTTCAAACGATTCTCATGCCTCAGCCACCTGAGTAGCTGGGATTACAGGCACCTGCCATCATGCCCGGCTAATTTTTTTGTATTTTTGTAGAGACTGGGTTTTGCCATGTTGGCCAGGCTGGTATTGAACTCCTGACCTCAGGTGATCCACCCGCCTCAGCTTCCCAAAGTGCTGGGATTACAGGCGTGGGCCGCCACGCTTGGCTGGGAAAATTTCTTAACCCCTCCAAACCTGTGTCCTCCTCTGTAAAATGGATTAGCTATTGCTGTTGCTGACGTTAGTATCACAAATGCTCTTCAACTTACAATGTGGTTGTAACTCCCATAAACCCATCGTATATTGAAAATATTGTAAGTCAAAAATGCATTTTGGCCAGGTGCGGTGGCTCACGTCTGTAATCCCAGCACTTTGGGAGGCCAAGGTGGGCGCATCACTTGAAGCCAGGAGTTCAAGACCAGCCTAGCCAACATGGTGAAACCCCGTCTGTACTAAAAATATAAAAATTAACCAGATTTGGTGATGCAGGCCTGTTAATTCTAGCTACTCAGGAGGCTGAGACAGGGGAATCGCTTGAACCCAGGAGGTTGAAGTGAGCCGATATTCCACCACTGCGCTCCAGCCTGGGCGACAGAGTGAGACTCCGTCTCAAAAAGAAATAAAAAGAAATGCATTTAATACACCTAACCTACCAAACATCACAGCTTAACCTAGCCTACCTTAAACGTGCTCAGAACTCTTACATTCGCCCACAGTTGGGCAAAATCATCTAACACAGAGCCTATTTTATAATAAAGTGCTGACTATCTCATGGCTGTTTACCCTCCTGATCATGTGGCTGACTGGGAACTGTGGTCCACTAAGGCTGCCCAGCATCGTGAGAGAGCATCACATCGCGTTTTACTACCCTGGGAAAAGATCAAAATTCAAAATCCAAAGTACAGTTTCTACTGAATGTGTATTGTCTTTGCGCTATTGTAATGTTAAAAAATTGTTAGTCAATCCATTGTAAGTTGGAGACCTATATTTTGGTTTCCAAACATCTTACCTTCTTAGTTGTTCTCTGCTTGCATTCTCGGCTGTCTTTGCCTCTTAAAATGTAGAATTCAGAGATGACTATAATATTGCCAGAACTAGTATGACCAAAGTGGTGTATATGAAACTAAGCTTTCCTTGTCCTGGACAATACACATCAATGAGCACAGCACAGGTTTGCATTAGTGAGACTGACAATCACACACATTGGTGGTTCAGTTGTAATCCATACCTGCAGGTCTTTTCACCAACTGCACCAATAGTCAGGTTTCCCCATGCCCAACCCTGACTCTTATCCATCAATGCAACTAAATTAACCAAAGAGTAGGAGTTTATGTTTATCTCAGTGAAATTCCATGCTACATGAAAAGCAAGGGAGATATTTCACATCCCCTATCTACAAGTTGTCTGTGGTTTACTAGCCCATGCAAAGCAGAAAAAAGGTAGTAGTCTTAGGTAGATTGCGAGGAGAATGGGGAGTGTGACAGAAAGAACCAGTGAGAAGTGTCATTTCAGAGCACAGGAAATAGAGAATCAACTCTCAGCTAATAAAAATTACCTTGTTAGGGTCTGTCAGTAGTTCTATCTGTCTGCATCTGGCTATCACTCCTCTGTCTCTTCTACTTTTCACAGTATACTCAGAATTCTAAGGACAAAAACTCTGAGTCAGGTAGACTTGGGGGAAAATCATGCCTTTGTCATCTATCTGCTGTGTGATCTAGACTAAGTGACTTAATCTCTCTGAGCTTCTGCTCATCTGTAAAATGAGAATAGTTTTACCAAACTTACCTGGTTATGAGGATTGAGTGAGATAAAACTGCTAAAGCACCTGGAACAGGGCATCTATTCACCTAGTAATAACTATAAAAATGGATAGGCATATGAAAATATTAGAAAGTTTGTTGGAAGACTGTTGAGAGCCCATTCTAATGCGATGGCTCAGATGAGAGGTACTGAGAGCTGAAACATGGCAACTATTCCAAAGGGTGGCCTTTGGGAAATCAAGGCCTCCAGGACAAGGTTCAAGCTCCTGGCTAGGCATGGTGGCTCACGCCTGTAATCCCAGCACTTTGGGAGGCCGAGGCAGGCGGATCATGAGGTCAGGAGATCAAGACCATCCTGGGTAACATAGTGAAACCCCATCTCTACTAAAAATACAAAAAATTAACCGGGTATGGTGGTGGGTGCCTGTAGTCCCAGCTACTCGGGAGGAGGCAGGAGAATGGCGCAAACCTGGGAGGTGGACCTTGCAGTGAGCTGAGATCTCACCACTGCACTCCAGTCTGGCCAACAGAGCGAGACTCTGTCTCAAAAAAAAAAGAAAAAAAAGTTTCAAGCTCCTTTGCATGGCATGCTTCTTTTCTCTCCAATGTGGCCTGCACTCTAGCTGTACTAAACTACCTGCAGTTTCCTGAATATGCCTTGGTCTTTCATGCTTCAATGCCTTATTCCTATTTTTCTCTCTGGAAGGCCAATCCAGTCCAACTAGAAAACTTCAACTCACCCTCCAGATTCACCACAGATACAAGCTCCCCTGCGCAGCACATGTTAGGTGATATTTCTCCATGAGACTCTTGCACAACTTGCAAGAAAAACACTGAATGCACTTTGATGTGAACTATATCTTCAAGAATGTTTGTATAGTGAACAGCCTTGGAAGACAAAGATGGTGTCTCCCTCCAAAGCAAGGCAGGCATGCTTACGGCCCATTTTAGAAGATTTGGGTTCTCTAAGTTTTGTAACACACCCCACTGCATGTACAGGACAAGAGTCCTCTAAGACTCTTCCCATTGCTGGCTCCCTTTGTGTTGCTCTGTGGGATTTGAGACCTGGGGATTGATGCAAAATTGCTGATACTCTGATTATTACTATTGCCATGAATAAAATAATGTCCTTCATCTCTGACACTGCATCCATGAAACAGTGGCGGGCTAACTTGTTGGCTTGCAAGCAAGATAAAATTTGAGACCCTCACGTTTTTTGGTAGCATGCTCTCTCCTTTCCCATCTCATTCCACCATAGGAATATAAATTGCTCCTTAAACTCTGTTCTTACATTATCCTGAACATTACGGCCTTCATCATAATATTCAGTATCTATATAATTTTCTTTCTTTCTTTTCTTTTTTGAGACGAAGTCTTGCTCTGTCGCCCAGGCTGGAGTGCAGTGACGCGATCTCGGCTCACCACAACCTCCGCCTCCTGGGTTCACATGATTCTCCTGTCTCAGCCTCCTGAGTAGCTAGGATTACAGGCATGTGCCACCGCATCTGGCTAATTTTTTGTATTGTTAGTAGAGAGGAGGTTTCTCCCTGTTGGCCAGGCTGGTCTTGAACTCTTGACCTCAGGTAATCCACCCACCTCAGCCTCCCAAAGTGTTAGGATTACAGGCGTGAGCCACTACACCCAGTCAGTATTTATATAATTTTCTTATAGCTGTATTTCTAACATCTATCCATGCCTGAAACACATTTTATCCTCAGAACTTTGTTGAATGAGTGACTGTGGCCAGCCCTCAGCTGTTCCTCTAAGACTCTTCCCATTGCTGGCATACGTCCACAGGGATGCCCAGTGCCCTTGGCCTTAGTTCTAAACGTCCTATGCTCCCCTCTGCACACCCTTCATCACTTCTCTTTTCCTGCCCCTTCATTTCTGGTGCCTGAAGTACTTCTGGCTCCTGTTTCCTCCTCTATTCCTCTCTGTTGGAAATTGTTGTACTCCTCATCTTCACTTGAGGAGTCCCTCAGGACCTCTTTTCTTAGTCTCCAACTTCCTAGACAACTACCAGGAGTGGAGAAAACTCTTATTCTTATTCTATGTAACCTTTTTTTTTTTTTTTTTTTTTTTTGAGATGGAGTCTCGCTCTGTTGCCCAGGCTGGAGTGCAGTGACACGCTCTCGACTCACTGCAACCTCCGCCTCCTGTGTTCAAGTGATTCTCCTGCCTCAGCCTTCCGAGTAGCTGGGAGTACAGGCATTTACCACCACACCCGGCTAATTTTTGTATTTTCAGTAGAGATGAGGTTTCACCATACTAGCCAGGCTGGTCTCAAACTCCTGACCTCAGGTGATCCACCTGTCTCGGCCTCCCAAAGTGCTGGGATTACAGGCGTGAGCCATCACGCCCAGCCCATGTAACATATTAATTACACATTGTGTTAAATGCAAAATCAGATAAACATGTCCTTAAGCTGATGATAATAAATGTAGACTAGACAAAGAAAACCCCAAATACAGGACTTTGTAATCCTCTTCCAGAGAACTTTCTCCCAATTGCTCTCCATCTATTTAATCAGCATTTTGGTACAGTAATTCATTATTCCTTTAGTCAACGAAGATCTATTCAATTCTTAATAACTGCAAGGCAATGTCCTTCACATTGTGAATAACACAAAGGTGGATTAGGTATGATTTGTGATCTCAAGATGCTTACTGGCTCACGATAAAATACTTACAAGTTCTGTGCCACAAAAGTACAGTAAGATTTCAGATAAAATCAGATCTGCACTGTCCCTGAAAATATATTAAGATTTGGAAAGGTCTCAATGTCAGTATGGGTGTGAAGGGTAAGGGGAGTATTTAAGTTTAGGGAAGAGACCCTGCAAAGGCTCAGAGTCAGGACAATTCAAGTGCTGTTAGGAAAACACCAGATAGCTCACCCTGGCCTGAGTGTTTAATACATATAGGGAAAAATTGACTGTACAGTTGTAATGGTAGTTTGGGAGCAGATCAGAGGGCCCTTAGATTTAAGAAGTTTGTAATGAACACTTTGTCATTTTATAGGCAAAGAGGACATTTTACAGGTAATGAGGCTGTGAAAGATTTTGATCAGCAGAAACACTGTATCACAGGAAAATTCACCTGGTAGCGACTATAAACATGGATAGGCATATGAAAAGATTGGAAGGTTGGTTGGAAGTCTATTGAGAGCCCATTCTAATGCAATGGCTCAGATGAGAGGCACTGAGAGCTGAAACATGGGCAGCAGCAAGAGAAACTTAACGGAGAGTGGATTTTTAAAAGGTTCCAGGGAGGTACTTGGCAACAGAGAGTTTTTGAGTGGGAGCGAATAGGAGCTTCCATCCGATGTTATCTTGCATAATCCCTTTAGTACTCAATCAACATTTATTCATCTAATGCTTAAGAATATCATGAGATTTGAGTGGTCAAATGTCTTGTTGAAATAAAAATGTTTTGCTTTTCCATTTTCTTTTCTTTTCTTTCTTTCTTTCTTTTTTTTTTTTTGACGGAGTTTTGCTCCTGTTGCCCAGCTGGAGTGCAATGGTTCAATGACACAATCTGGGTTCACTGCAACCTCTGCCTCCTGAGTTCAAGCGATTCTCTTGTCTCAGCCTCCTGAGTGGGTGGGATTACAGGCAGGTGCCACCACACCTAGATAATCTTTTTTTTTTTTTTGAGATGGAATCTCTTTCTGTCACCCAGGCTGGGGTGCAATGGTGTAGTCTCGATTCACTGCAATCTCCGCCTCCCAGTTCAAGTGATTCTCCTCCCTGAGCCTCCCAAGAAGCTAGGACTACAGGTGTGTGCCACCACACCTGGCTAATTTTTGTATTTTTATTTTTATTATTTATTATTATTATTATTATTTGAGATGGTGTCTCGCTCTATCGCCCAGGCTGGAGTGCAGTGGCTTGATCTTGGCTCACTGCAAGCTCCGCCTCCCAGTTCACGCATTCTCCTGCCTCAGCCTCCAGAGTAGCTGGGACTACAGGCACCCGCCACCACGCCTGGCTAATTTTTTGTATTTTTTAGTAGAGACGGGGTTTCACCGTGTTAGCCAGGATGGTCTCGATCTCCTAACCTCATGATCCCCCGCCTCGGCCTCCCAAAGTGCTGGGATTACAGGCATGAGCCACTGTGCCCTGCAATTTTTGTATTTTTAGTACAGACGGGGTTTCACTGTTGGTCAGGCTGGTCTTGAACTCCTGACCTCAGGCAATCCGCCTGCCTTGGCCTCCCAAAGTGCTGGGATTACAGGCATGACCCACCATGCATAGCCTCCATCACTGCATTTCCTATGCATTTATGTGCAATTATTTTTATTGTGGTAAAAAATACATAACATAAATTTACCATCAATAATTTTTATTTTGTTTATTTGTTCATTTTTAGAGACAGGGCCTCACCGTATTGTCCAGGCCAGCCTCAAACTCTTGGCCTCAAGTGATCTTCCTTCTTCAGCCTCCTCAATAGCTGGGACTACAGGCACATGCCACTGCACCCAGCCCCTCTTATTATTATTATTTTTTTTTTGAGATGGAGTCTCGCTTTGTCACCCAGGTTGGAGCGCAGTGGTGCAACCTCAGCTCACTGCAACCTCTGCCTCCTGGGTTCCAGTGATTCTCGTGACAGCCTCTTGTGTAGCTGAGACTACAGGCATTTGCCACCATGCCCGCCTAATTGTTTTTGTATTTTTAGTAGAGATGGGGTTTCATCATGTTGGTCAGGCTGGTCTCGAACTCCTGACCTCACATGATGCACCTGTCTCGCACTACCAAAGTGCTGGGATTACTGTGCCACTGTGCTTGGCCTATTTTAACATTTTTTTTTTAAGTAACTCCATACTGTTTTCCATAGCAGTTGCACCATTTTACAATCCCAACAGTTACAACTCACTTTTGTTTTTATTTATATTTTTCTTTTCTTTGTAGATAAAGGCTTGTTTTATTTTAATAACTGAACTATGTAATCACGGAGGCTAGTATGTACAGACAAAGGGGGAGGTTTTATTTCTCGGTCTCTTCCTCCTTGGACAAAGTCTTGGTGATCTTCTCCTTCTTGGCTTGGAGGCACTCTTTATGGTGCTTGCGTGCTTCCTTGGTCTTAGACCTTCGGGCCTCAGCCTGGTCAGCCAGGAGCTTCTTTTTTTTTTTTTTTTTTTTTTGAGATGGAGTCTTGCTCTGTTGCCCAGGCTGGAGTGCAGTGGCGCGATCTTGGCTCACTGCAAGCTCTGCCTCCCGGGTTCACACCATTCTCCTGCCTCAGCCTCCCGAGTAGCTGGGACTACAGGTGCCCACCAATGTGCCTCGCTAATTTTTTGTATTTTTAGTAGAGACTGAGTTTCACCATGGTCTCGATCTCCTGACCTCGTGATCCACCCGCCTCGGCCTCCCAAAGTGCTGGGATTACAGGCGTGAGCCACCACGCCCGGCCTCACTTTTAAAATAACCAATTTCAAAATATTTCTGATGACAAATATTAAGCTCATCAGGAGTGATTACTGAAATGTGAATATAGTGGCAGGTAATCCTCATCAGGGCTTGGTCTTCTAATCATCATAGTAGGAGTTCAATAATTATTTGTTAAATGAAAAATTGAACAACTCACTAGACTTTTGCTGTCTTTTGCCACTGTGATTCATAAACTTCTGCAAATGGCCTTGTGATTTCATAGAACCAGATAATGTTGAGAGGTCAAAGGGCTTGAAGATATTTGCTACAGCTCTATAATTTGATGGGTGAAGTTACATGATTTTTTTCCCCTCAGAGTTGGGACATAAGACTTGAATTTGTTAAAGAAATAATTCTGTATATTTAGTTTAAACTTACCCTCAGATTTCAGTTCTCTTTAACCATATAGACTCTACTCTTTCTGGTCTAAAAATAATTGTTTTAGAATATGAAAGCAAAATAGGGCTTAGGTAGTTGTTTATCTCAACATTTATCCTCCAAATGGGTAGCTTTGGGAAGTTAGACACCCAGGTACTTCTAACCTCTTTCAGGACCAGCTTAGAAACTACTGAAAGAAGTCACGAGAGTCACCATCAGCATAATCACCAAACAAATTAATCAGCTTTGACTCCTAAAAACTTTTCAATATCAAGCCCACTCTGAAAGGACAAAGATTTGCCACTATTGGGAATATTTATTTACTAAATATAATAATGGCAATTATTTATGGAGCTATGCACAGGTATTTTCCATGCATGCATCATTTTATATCACAGCAGCCCATCAGTATTCTTCTTCAGTTCTTTTTTTTTTTTGAGATGAAGTCTCACTCTGTTGCCCAGGCTGAAGTACAGTGGCACAATTTCGGCTCACTGCAGCCTCTGCCTCCTGGGTTCAAGCGATTCTCCTGCCTCAACTTCCCGAGTAGCTGGGACTACAGGTGCGTGCCACCGCCAATTAACTTTTGTATTTTTAGTGTGGACGGGTTTCACCATGTTGGCCAGGCTGGTCTCGAACTCCTGACCTCAGGTGATCCACTCACCTTGGCCGCAAGGTGGTGGGATTACAGGTGTTAGCCACCGTGCCTGGCGCCCATCAATACTATTCTTATTTCCATTACCTGAATTAGGTCTGAGTGCACGAGTGACTTGTCTATATAATGCAAAAATTTGAATGCTAGTCTGTTAGATACCAAAAACCAGACTTTTAACTACCTCAGTGTTAACACACTATATGCAAGATACTCTGCTGGATGGAAATTGCGGGGCATCACAGAACTAGATAACAAGTCCTTAAATAGCTTATGTAGCCTAGTACATGATATAAGACAAGTATTATACATGAGAGAAAATGTAAGTGTCCAAGCAGACATGTACTGTGTTATTCAGGAAATATAAGCACTTGGGATCGACTAAAAGGGAACAGGGAGAAAGGGAAGGGGGAGAATGTGATACAATGAAAAAAACAGTCTAATGGAAAACAGGAATATCATTTTGTATAAATTTGAATTATCAGAAATTTAAAATGTACTTGCAAATGTTTCGTTTTATTACCTCTCAACGTTTTCCCTTCCCACATACCTTTATTCTGATGCTTAGAAATAGTCCAAATTCATTTAAGTTTCAAATACAGTTTTGGAAGCAACATACCAGGGATATTACTGTTTTACATGCAGTTAAGTTGAAATTGCTAAATAGGCTGTTCCTTACTATAATGAGCTTAAGTGGGGAAGGTAGTGCTATCCTAATGTTCTAAACTATTTTTTTCACTACTTCTTCATCAGGAGGGTTTATTTACTCACTTACTGGAAACAGGCTGGAGTTCAGTGGCCTGATCATAGCTCACCCCAGCCTCGACTTCTGGTCTCAAGTGATCCTCCCACCCCAGCCTCCCAAGTAGCTGGGACTACTGGAGCGGCTAAGTTTTGGGGGTACGGGGGTCAGTGGTGGGTAGAGACGGGGGCGTTCTCCCTATGTTGCCCAGGTTGGTCCCGAACTCCTGACCTCAAGTGATCCGCCCGCCCTGGTCTCCCAAAGTACTGGGATTACAAATATGAGCCACCGCACCGTCCCAGGAGGATTTCTGGAACGTGCTTAAGGCAGTAAGTGTGTTGATGTCGTGGTAACCAAAGCTAGATTTCCATCAGCAGTTTTCATGAAGGCTAGCTTTTAGCCTGTGCCCTCATCATGTGCCACAGATTGTTTTGGATTAGCAAATGTTAATCCACATGTAAACGCTATGATCCACACGCTTAGCAATCTGATTATATTCTTTAAATGTACGTTTTAACTCCTGTTATCCTTAAATTTAGATGTGAACAAATTCACATTTGTGTCTTAGTTTAATTTATAACCAAGTAATCTATCAAAGCCTGCTCCCCCATAGCAAGCTCACAGAATCTACAAATCTCTTGATCTCGCCTCTGCTCTCAGGACAGAGCCTTTTGTGTGCACAGTTCTCACAAATTAAAGAACTTGACTAACTTGAAGAAGAGATAATAAACCCTCTCCCCCTAAAGGTGATTGTTCATTTGAGACCACTCTTCGGAGATATTTTTAAGCCCGCGCTGCATCTAATGGGGGCAGGGAGAAGAAGAGCCGTGCCCAAATGCACGGGGGCATCTCCGGAGGCTTATCATCCGGAGATGCCTCCAGTGGAGCTGACAAATCTCTGAAGTGAGAAAGAGTGAGATTTCCCTGCACCGGGCCTCTGCGTGTGAGGGAAGGAGGGTGTAGGAGGGGGTGGGCGGGGGCCATCAAGGGAGAAGCCTCCGGCCTTTCCCCGTCTTTCAACACTAGCCCTCCCCGGCCGCCACCCCTTCCCCAATCCTCAACTAGCCGCGGGAGGGGGGCTCCGGAGGCTGGTTGGGCCAGGAGGCTCGGCCTTTGTGGCTCTGTCCCCGACGGTGGCGCGGAGGCAGAGGGGGCGGGGACGCGGGCCGGAGATCCTCAGCCGGGGCTTGACCCCCAGGTGCATTGTCCAGCAGGGCCCGTACCCTTCCCCCAGGGCTCCGACCCGGCCGCACTGGCCCACTCCCAGCGTCTCCCTCCGCCGGCCGCGCCGACCTTCCTGGCCCAGACCAGGGGCCAGATGTAGAAAGTAGTCCCAGGCCCGCGGCCGCGGCGCTGTCCACTCCGCCGCCCCCGCCCTCTGCAGCCGCCGCCTCACTCCGCCCCTAGCCGGACTCTCAGGCCCCCAGCTTCTCGCGAGCGGCCGTCCGAGCACCAGCCTCGCCACCGCAGAGACGCTCGCCACGCCGGTGCCGGAGCCGGAGCGGGGAGCCAGGCTGCGTGCGTCCAGCAACAGAGCAGAGAGCGCCAGGGGCGGAGGCCGCAGACGGACAGGGGCTCTGGGCGGCCGGGGAGCATGCCCGCGCGGCTACGCTGAATGGCGCCTCCTCTGCGACCCCTCGCCCGGCTGCGACCGCCGGGGATGCTGCTCCGCGCGCTCCTGCTCCTGCTGCTGCTCAGTCCTTTGCCAGGTGGGCGCGCTTTCTTCTGCTTTCTCTTACCGCTGTGGGGCGGGAGCGGGCGCGAGTGGGATGGGGAAAGAGGAAACGATGGGGCGTGGGGAGCGCGCGGTGGGGTCCTCCGTGGTGGCGCTGACCCCCGGCCCCCGCTCTCGCCCTGCAGCCTGTCCGGAACCGCCAGCTGCGGACACGAGTTGCCTGCGGCCTCTGCGCTGCTTGGGCAGGGCTGCGGGAGCTTCTCCGGGCGCACGCTCCTCCGCGCCGCGCGCCCGGGGCTGCGGAGTTCTGGCGGCCGCTGTCCACTCTGGTCTCTTCCTTCTCGCGCCATTGTCCCGGCTCCGGCCGCGTCCGCGCCTCCGCGACCGGCCAGACTCCGGGCCGCCAGCCCGCAGGGGCCGCCGCGGCTGCACGTGGCTTTATTTATATTGTTTCCTTAGTGGCAGCCTCGCCGTGCAGGGGGCGCCGCGGTTCCGCGCGGCTTCCCGTGTCTGTTGTGGGAGTTCCCCCGCTTTTTAGGGCTGCGAGAGGGAATAGGTGAACTCATAACCCCAATCGGCACCAGCTTGCCGGATCTGGATCCAGCCAGGAGGAGATGGGAGGGTGGAATTGGCAGGGTTGGAAGTGAAGTGGCCGATTTGTGCCCCGGAAAGGAGGGGGGAAAAGTCCCCGAAGCTGGAAAGGAAGGTAGGTAAATAGGATTTATCTCCTACAGCTAGGTATTTGGGGGCAGGGCCTGAAGTGTGTACGGCTCTGAAGATTCTTCCAAATTCTAGATTTGCCTTGCACAAACTTGGATGAACTCGTTTTTCTACCTTGCGTCCGTATTGGTTTCCTAGAAGAGAGAAAAGTGTAAAGTGAATGGGGTGACGGTAGGAGAGGTGTTCAGGAGAATGGGTTATTTTATTTATTTGCAGGTTACAGACGCTAGGCTTTTTCTGGAGTGGTTAGTTTCTATTAGGCTTGAAAAGAGGATCAAAGTCAGATGTGGCTCAGAAACACAATGGGCGCCTTCCGGAGTGATCCGCGCACAGCGCTGGGCTGTTAGGGTGGCTCGCGTCGCCCTGGGCATACATTACGGGAAGCAGGGAGCCTTGAACTGTGAGTATTCCGAGGACCTGCCTTGAGGAGAAACAAATCATTTCTGGGGGTTTGTAATCAAGGATCCACAACGATCAGGAGGAAGATGAAGCAACGCTTCCGCCACACACCCCCCTTCTCCATTCACCCCCAGTCGATACGTGAGACTTTAAGACGGCCTGTGCACTAAATGCAGGAGGTGACGGAGTATTGTATGGTCATCGAATGCTTTATCCTGGCGAGGGCCAGGGGCGATGTGTATATGCTTAGGATAAAGCCTTTCCTTTGCTCTGATAAAAATGTGTATTGGTTGATTAAGCAATCTCCTATCCCTATTAGACAGTAAGGACCAATTAGTCACGCATTTTTTCCAACAGTTGGTAGTTCTAAAAAAGTGAAATAAAAGTTTCTTAATCCGATCACCCACTGAGTACAAGCAGCAAGAGTTACCAACTTTTCAAAGTCGATTGTTTGTCTTTTAAATACATAGCTTGCTCTGCAGAAATTAAGTAAATGGATTTCTTTCAAGGAGAGGAGATAGAGTCCCTGCTGTAAAAGGGCAGATAGAAAAATGCAAACTTGTAATTTGTCACAAAAGATAAACGCAGTTCCCAAAGGAGTAGGTGCCACGGGTTCCAAAAACACTTCAAGGGACAAGGAAATAAACTTGCTGGTTCACAGAGTTGGAGTTTTGCTAATGATTTCTTGTAAAATTAGACTTTTACGACTTACTCTGTTCAAGATCTTTTTGACAAGCTTGTAAAAGCAAACAGCTTGTGCTCATGAGTTTTCCTGATGATTTTGAAACTCTAGCAAGGAACTTGAGAGCAGAATTTATACAAAGCATAGAAGTTATTGAAATCTTCCCTATGCTTTTAGTGAAGGTATAAAAAGTGATTTCTGTGACTTGTTGGAAGAGTTTGCTGAAATTTAGATTGGTTCATTAAGGTGTTTGTAAGTTAACTAATAAAATTTGTTAAACTTCGTCATCTTATACCCTGAATATGTGTTTTACAGTTGTGTGTTAAGGAATCATTTTATGCCTGTAATTCTGGATGTGCCGTTCTCCTTTTTTTTCCTTATAGGAGTGTGGTGCTTTAGCGAACTGTCTTTTGTAAAAGAACCACAGGATGTAACTGTCACAAGAAAGGACCCAGTCGTTTTAGATTGCCAGGCTCACGGAGAAGTTCCTATTAAGGTCACATGGTTGAAAAATGGAGCAAAAGTGTCTGAAAATAAACGGATCGAGGTTCTTTCTAACGGCTCTTTATACATCAGTGAGGTGGAAGGCAGGCGAGGAGAGCAGTCCGATGAAGGATTTTATCAGTGCTTGGCAATGAACAAATATGGAGCCATTCTTAGTCAAAAAGCTCATCTTGCCTTATCAAGTAAGTGTTTAAGTTTTTGGTTGTTGACATTTTTCATTGCTACATTTTGATGATTTCTTGCTTTATTAATATAATAATCCCCCAAATCATGCATGCATTAAGAATTTTACTGGAGATAATAGTTGATGCTAACTGAGGCATATAGAGAAATCTGAAAAAAATACGTATGTAAATTCAAATGAGTAATTGAGAACAGAAGTCAAATTAGGTTTAGAACACCAAGTAAAATGAAACCTGTAGAGGTGGCTTTATAAAAATTTTAAGCATTTCACGAAGTATGAAGAGTTGGATGTAGAAGTTTGGCCTACGCAACAAAAGTTGTTCTAAGATTTAATCTTATGGAAATTAGTAATTAATGAAAACAATCACAAGCAAATTTTTCTGCTTTGCAGATGGTTCTTGAGTGCTAAATCTTTCTTATAGCACAGGCTTCCATTTCTCTGACTGCTTTTAGATCACCCATGTTGCCTTTTAATTGTACGAGAGGGCATTGGTCAGTCACTCTTAAGCCTTTGAAGTATTCCTAGTCTTTTCCTGCTGGGAGGGAAAGAGATTAAGGCCATTTCCATATTATGCCTAATGGACTTAAACCCATATCTGCTCACTTTTCCCCTTTCGTCATAAAGTGTGCTATCTAATGATTTCTTTTGTATTAACATCCCCATCAGATCAACCATTTGTCCAAGTGATCCATTGCTTGGTGGTTGACCTGTAACTGTTGCGGGTAAAGATGGGCCTAGGACAAGTACTGAACTCCTTGTGCCCACTGAGGCTTTACATCTTTTTCAGGTGATGAAACACGCAGCTCTCAAGATTAACAGACTAAATCTCGAAAACCAAAATTGAATCTTAAAAGTTTTAAGGCATTTAACCTGCATGCTTTTTGTTAATCCACAGCGCATAGATTTTGCACTATACCTACAAATTGATCATTTACAAGTTGAGCAATAGGTAGATGGCGTTCTTGAGATAAAGGCATAATCTTAGCTGGTCTGGTGGCTAGCCTGTAATCCCAGCTATTGAGGAGGCTGAAGCAGGAAGATGCCTTGAGCCCTGGAGTTTGAGTCCAGCCTGGGAAATAGTGAGACTCCATCTCTTTAAGGAAAAAAAAAAAAAAAAAAAATACAAAACCACCATAACATTTAGGAAATAGTAGTTTCAAGTTCTATGCAATTGAAATTTAGGAAGCTATTGGCAGGAATTTCCTAGGTGACTTTACTGTTCATGGTCCATTTATGCCATCCTTATATTAACTAATTTATTTTATTCTGCAATAAGGATTAATTGTAGAAAATAAATTGCAAGCAAAGATATTTCTATATTGATACATCAGAAAATCAGAGGTTCGCGGTTCTAGCCACATTCCTACCCCTGCCAAAGACCAGCATAATCCTGAGAGGATTTCTGATTTTTCATTTCTTCCTTCCTCTCTCTCCCCTCCCTCTCCCTGCCTTCCTACTTCCTTCCTTTCTCCCTCCCCCTTCCCTTCCCCCTTCCTTCCTCTGTCTTTTCCTCCTGTCCCTTCCTTCCCTCCCCTCCTCTGCCTACCATTCTCCCGCCTTGCTTCTCTACCTTCCTTCCTTCCTTCCTCCCTACCTTCCTCCCCCTCCTTCCCTCTCTTCTTCCTGTCCCTTCCCTCTCTCTGCCTGCCCGCCTGCCTGCATGCCTTCCTTCCTTCCTTCCCCCGTAATCATTGGCCAATAATTATTTTTTTCATGGAGTAATGGTTTTTCTGTATAGTACTGTTTTAAAGATAGTGTGCTTTTTATGCTTATATTCTGTTCATTCAGTTTTTGTCCAATGTAAACTTGTTCTGTAGAGTTGTAATTTTCCCACCTTTTGGAGTTTGTAGAATCTTGTGTTTTCATCTTCAGGAACTGTAACTTATCTTACCTTTCAGGGATAGGGAATACATAGTGGAGGTGGCCAGATAGGCCGTGAGAAGATGAAGCATTTGTCATGACCACACATTGTTTCCAGGACCTCCTGAGAAGCCTGACATAATTCTAGGGCTTCCAGAAACACTTTTGGAAAAACACAGAGCTTTCTAACTTCATAAATAAAATGTGAATGGTGTGTGATAGGTGTAACAAACAAAATGTCAGAACTGGCTTTTTAAATATCTTTAGATTTTTGCATCTTTATAGAAATTATCACTAATAATAAATAATTACATGTGAATGATTTTGCAGACAATTGTGAAGTTTTTATATTTTATGTATTTTTTAAATTAAAGTTCTGATATCTAAGCAATAAGTTTAGATGATGGAGGCTCAAATCCCTTTATCCTGTGTTCAGAGTAAATATATATATATATATATATATATTTACAGGAAGAGTGTGTGTGTGTGTGTATATATATATATATATGAAGAGAATAGGCATTAAGTGGACATTCTGGTTTTCTTTTCCCCCTTGTTTTTAAAGCTAGTTCTCTTTTAGGTATTGATAGCAGCAGGGAACAAGTGTGTTCTTTTTCTTAGTCAAGGATTTTGTCAGTAAGCGTATTTTTTTGGTTGTACAGAAGCACAATAGTACAGCACCTGGAAATCTAAAACTTCAATCTGTGCAAGTTTTAGATTTTTAACACACAGGCAATCAAGTCTTGGTCTCTAAACTTAGGAACTAGAAGCTGAAAGTTGCACTCTAGGCAAGAATTCCATTATTCATGTGTAAATTAGGAATTCACAGGGTTAAAAGGTTAGAAACTGGCCAGGATGAGGTTTACCCTTGTGATAAAGAGCAGATGACCCTCATTCATTGGCCAAAGCTTTCATGTAGCTCTTCTGCAAAGTTAGTTATTGCCATGAATTGTTCTTGAGGAATGCAGAAATTCAAATGTGAACAGGCCTTTCCTTAAGTGTCACTATGGAGCCTTATCTCCCAAGCACATCAGAGCAGGGCTGCAGGGACAAGGTTCCTCCCCAAAGGCCTGGAGGCTTTGCTTTCCTGTTGTTCATTCAAGCACAAAAGAATTCATCTAACTTAGTTTTGCTAAGGCATCCCATTTTAAAAAGAAAGTATAGGGTTAAAGTAATATTTAGCTTTAAAAAAAGGTAATCCTTTTTATTAATAGCCGTGTTAGCTGCCTTACATTTTCATGTAATTGGAATAGAAAGAGGAGTGACATGGGATGCCCTTTTTCTAGTTGTGTACAATAGCAAGAACAGAAGATTAAACCATTTCCTATAAATTTCAGTATTTTTAAATTTAGCAAATCAAGTTTTCACTTTCATGGGTACTAAGTCTTTGTTATCTAAATTTAAATATTTTAGGAATAAGAAATGATCTATGGTTATCTCGACTTTTCTTGTATTCTTAATGTTGAAATAAGTAAGATAAATTTCGTAGGAAAGCATTAGTGTGGTAAAATGGTCTCACGTTTCAACAAGTTTAAATTAAGATAAGAGACATTTGAGAGAAGTAAAGGAGGAGGCGGGTTGTGTTCTGTGATGTGTAAAAGACTGGCTGTAAGCTAGTGATTGAACAGGAAGCTAGTTGTTTATTTCCTTTCCATAAAAGGTGGAAATTGAAGTCTTAGGATAGAGGGAAAAAGAACATAAAGCTAGCTTATATTTCTTTGATTTTCCAGAACTGTTCACTTGGGTAAAAAATAATTTTTTATGTGACCCTTTGTAGCTGGAAGAGCATAGGAATTATTGTAACTTTATGATTTTTTAACCAAAATTTTGAGGTTGATTTTGCCTTTGGTAAGGTTGTTTGGGGGTGCATTTCTATAACTTTTTAAGTAGTAGTAGTTGTTTCCATTAAAAGGGTATAGGTTTTTTTTAATAAAAACATACATCAATTTAAGTTAAGATGAAATTTGAGGGTTTATGTGGGATTCATGAAAAACTGTTCTTTGGGTGAGGCTTGCGTATTAAAAAGTAATGCATAAATTATAATACCAAGTCTTTGAAATGTGAAGTTAAAAATATATTAAAAACATTTAAAGAGTCATGTTAAAAAAAAAAGAGGGGGAAGTGATACGTTGAAAAGAGAACTTAAGAACTATGAGACTGTATGCTAGATTTTGGATTTTATTAATGATCCTGGACCTGAAATAGGCAAGACTTTGCTACACTGTCACTGTTTTATTGAGAGCTGTAGGCACTGGAAAGGACTGAGTCTCTTACCTGCGTGCCTATTCACTTGAAGTCAAGCTGTGAGCAGTTACTTGGCCTAATTCAAGAATGCTAAAACATGAGTAAAAGTCATTTGATTTTGGAAAACTCAAACCAACAGAACTGAGGTATTTAGAGAAACCAATCTGCCAACACTGTAGATAAGGTTCAGTTGATGTTTTCTGGGATCCAAAAAAATTCGCCTTTAAAAAGAGGAGGTGTGTTTCAGAAGTTATGTTTAACTTAAAATTGGCTCTCAATATTACATAAGTCAAGTGAAGGAAGTAGAAATTGCATATATAGTTCTACAGGCTTTTTTAGAATGACATTTGGTTCTTAAAGTCTGTCTACTTAAAGTCTGTTTATCAGGTGCCTGATAATCTCTGGGTAATGGAACCAGTTTTTCTCACTTTGCACTAGATTAGTGAGGATCATTTCTCATTTTCAGAAACCTGTAACATTATCTCACTTTTTTTCAAAGTTGGTGGAATTTTTTTTTTTTTTTTTTTTTAGCAAAGCATGGTCCAGTAAGGGGTAGAATTAGAATTGTCTTTAAGATGTATAAAAATGTACTTATTTTATTTTGTTTTATTTATGTCCAGATTCTTAATGGAATTTTGAAAGGGTATTTGGTATGGCTCCTTTTTGTCAACTATCTCTGATTATTCTAAAGAAAGGATCTCACTCTCAGTGGTCATTTGCTCTGGGATTTGTTGTCATTGCTCCCAAATTTAACAGCTGGGTCTATTGATGAAGTCCAGAGCAATTTAAAATAATAGGAAGCAACAAATCTTTTAAGCAGGGTTTTAGGCTAAGGGAGTATTTTAATTAATAAATAAAATACATTTGAGGTTACCTTTTTGAGAACCATGATATTCTTGACTGCAGTTTTGAGAGATGATTTTTATCTCTCATGAACAAGGTTGCTCAGTTAGAATTGATTATTTAAAGCATTTTAACTGGTAATTACCATTTATATGAAAAAGAATGTTAAGTCAGGCATTTTGTTGAGGATACTCCTTGGATTTAAAAAACAGCTATGATTATTGAGATGTTTTAAAAGAAATCATAAAAATCCTCCCAAATTAAGTTTTCATTGTCAGTCAAGACTATTTTAATACTTTTGAGAGTTTACAGTGCCCAGACTCTTCATTAAATCTTTTAAAAAATCATCATTTTAATCTTGGTAAATAAGAAAGGAAAAGGAAGATGCTGTTGTAATCATTTAAGTAATGTTTGCAGTTGCCCTAACATGGTATGCTGCACAGAGCAGAGCAAGCTCACAGTAAACAATTGATAATTGCAGTGTACAAAAAAGGTAGAAAACATACCAAATTATCTTCACCAGCTCTAATTCTGAAGCCAAGTGAACTGCTGTAAGGATATGTATGCAGAGGATAAAGGCGTCATCCTCACAAAGGTCTCTGACACTAATCTGACAAATACTTTCCTGACTTTTACATTCCTTGTGTGTTTTTTTTAACCTCTGGTTCTCAGAAACTACTTTTGATGAGCGTTTAAAAACCAAAATCTTACAGACTGAGGACATAGTGACAGCCTCTGTCTATCGTGGAATTAAAAAAATAAGTTTTATTAAGATATAAAGTTCACCCTTTTAGATATACATATATATTTTTTTAAATTTTATTTTATTTTATTTTTTTCCCCCACAGAATCTTGCTATGCCCAGGCTGGTCTGGAACTCCAGTCCTCCTGCCTCAGTCTGCTGAGTAGCTGGGATTATAGGTGTGTGCCAGTGCACCTGGAACACCCTTATAAAGTATACAGTTCAGTGGGTTTTGTGCGTCTGTCTCACCACTATCTAATTCCAGAAAATTTTCATCACCCCAAAAAGAAAGCTGTGTTCGATAGCAGTCACTCCCCATTTCCCCCTTCCTCTAGCAGCCACGAATTTACTTCTTGTCTCAGTGGATGTGCCTATATGTGGTATGTCATATCAATGAAATCATATAATATGTGGTCTTTGTGATTGTCTTCCTTCACTTAGCATGTTTTCAAGGTTTATCCACGTTGTGGCGTGTATCAGTACTTCATTCCTTTTTGTGGCCAAATAAGATTACATTGTGTGGATAGACCGTGTTTTGTTTATCCGTTCATCTCTTGGACACTTGAATTGTTTTCATCTGTAGTGAACATTTGCCTTTTCACTTTCTTGATACTGTTTGTAGTTTTCAGTGTACAGTCTTTTACCTTTTTGCTGAAATTTATATCTGGGCATCTTATTCTTTTAGATGCTATTGTAAATGGAATTGTTTAATTTCCTTTTCAATTACTTTATTGCTGTTGTGTACATAAACACAACTGCTTTATGCATGTGGATCTTATACTCAAAAACTCTTCTGAATTCATTTATTAGCTCTAGTAGCTTTCATGTGGATTCCTTGCAATTTTCTGTAAATGGGATCATATAATCTATGAGTGATGTAGCTTTATTTCTCTCTCTCCAATTTGGATGCCTTTTGTTTCTTTTAGACTAATTTCTCTGTCTAGAATTTTTAGTACAATGTTAAATCACAGTGGTGATAGCAGAGATCATTGTCTTTTTCTTGATCAGAGGAGAAAAGCTTTCAGTCTTTCACCTTTGAGTATGATATTGTGAGGCTTTTTAAATAAATGCCCTTTATCATGTTGAGAAATTTTCCTTCTCTTCCTAGTTTTCTAAGTATTTATATTATGAAGGTGTATTGGATTTTTTCAGATGCCTTTTTTGTATCAACTGTGCTAATCATCTTTTTTGTTTGTTCTATCAATTATTTGATTAATTTTCTTATGTTGAACAACTTTTACATTCCTGGGATAAAAGTGAGATAAATCCTACTTGGTCAGTATAATTCTTTTAATATGTTTTTGGACTTGGTTTGCTAACAGTTTGCTGAGATTTTGCATCCATATTCATAGAAGATAATTTTCTTTTCTTGTGATTATCTGTCTGGCTTTGATAGTGGAGTAGGTGTCATAGAATATGTTAGGAAATATTCCCTATATAATATTCCCTATAAAAATACTGTATTTTTTTGGAAGATTTTGAGAAGAATTGGTATTAATTCTTTTTTACATTTTTTGTGGAGGCCAGGCACAGTGGGTCATGCCTGTAATTCTAGCACTTTGGGAGGCCGAGGTGGGCGGATTGTCTGAGCTCAGAAGTTTGAGACCAGCCTGGGCAACATGGTGAGACCCTGTCTCTACTAAAAACACAAAAAATTAGCTGGGCATGGTGGGACACACCTATAGTCCCAGCTACTCAGGAGGCTGAGACATGAGGATCGCTTGAACCTGGGAGGCGGAAGTTATAGTGAGCCAAGATCGCGCCACTTCACTCCAGCCTGGGTGACAGAGACTCTGTCTCTAAATAAACAGATAAATAAATTTTGTGGAATTCACTTGTGAAGTCACCTGGTTCTGGATTTTTCATTGTTGGGTTTTTTTTTTTTTTTTTTGAGTTGGAGTCTTGCTCTGTCGCCAAGGCTGCAGTGCAGTGGCGCCATCTTGGCTCACTGCAACCACTGCCCGCTGGGTTCAAGTGATTCTTCTGCTTCAGCCTCACGAGTAGCTGGGACTACTGGTGTATGCCACCACGCCCTGCTAATTTTTGTGTTTTTAGTAGAGACTGGGTTTCACCATGTTAGCTAGGCTGGTCTCGAATTCCTCACCTCAGGCAGTCCTCCCACCTCAGCCTCCCAAAGTGCTGGGATTACAGGCGTGAGCCACCATGTCCGGCCTATTGTTGGGAGATTTTTTATTCAATCTCTTCACTTGTTATAAGCCTGTTGTAATTTTATATTTCTTCTTCAGTCAGTTTAGGTAATTTGTGTTTTCCTTGGAATTTGTCCATTTCATCTAGGCTGTCTGATTTGTCAGTTCATAGTATTTTATTATCATCTTTTTTATTTTTTTTAAGTCAGTAGTAAAAATTTCATGTCTGATTTTAGTTATTTATATCATCTCTCTTTTTTTTCTTGGTCAGTCTAGCTAAAGTTTTGTCAGTTTTGTTCATCTATTCAAAAATGAACAAATTTTTCATTTTCCTGATTCTATTATTTCTTTGTTTTTTTATTTCATTTATCACCACTCTAATCTTAATTATTTCCTTCCCTCTGCTAGCTTTGGGTTTAGTTTTCACTTCTTTTTCTGGTTCTTCAAGGTGTAAAATTAGATTATTGATTTGAGATTATTCTTCTTTTTAAATATATTTATAGCCACAAGTTTCCCTCTGAGCACTGCTTCCACTGCATCCCATAAGTTTTGGTGTGTTACAGTTTTTCTTTTTCTTTTTTTTTTTTTGAGATGGACTCTTACTCTGTTGTTGCCTGGGCTGGAGTGCAGTGGCGTGATCTCGGCTCACTGCAAACTCTGCTTGCGCAGACTCAAGCAGTCCTCCTGCCTCAGCCTCCTGTATGTTTTCATTTTCATTTGTTCCAAAGTATTTTCTAATTTTATTTGCATTTTCTTCCTTGACCCATTTGTTAAGAATATGTTGTTTGATTTTCATATATGTGTGAGTTTTCCAGTTTTACTTCTGGTTTAAGTTTTATTCCATTGTGTTTGGAGAAAATACTTTTTATAATTTTAATTTTTTTTTTTTTTTTTGAGACGAAGATTCGCTCTTGTTAACACTTGTTACCCAGGCTGGAGTGCATGGCACAGCTTCGGCTCACTGTAACCTCCACCTCCCGGGTTCAAGCGATTGTCCTTCCTTGGTAGCTCCTTTGTCTCTCATGACAGTTTTTACTTAAAGTCTATTTTTTTCTGATGTTAGTACAGCCTCCCCAGCTCTCTTGGTTACCATTTGCATGGAATACCTTTTTCCATTCTATCTATTTGCGTCTTTGGATCTAAAGTTAGTCTCTTGGCTGGGCACAGTAGCTCATGCTTGTAATCCCAGCACTTTGGGAGGCCGAGGCAAGTGGATCACCTGAGGTCAGGAGTTCGAGACCAGCCTGGCCCACAAGGTGAAACCCCATCTCTACGAAAAATAGAAAAATTAGGGCTGGGTGCAGTGGTTCACACCTGTAATCTCAGCACTTCGGGAGGCTGGGCGGTTGGATCACGAGGTCAAAAGATTGAGACAATCTTGGCCCACATGGTGAAACCCCGTCTCGACTAAAAATACAAAAATTAGCTGGGCGTCATGGCACGTGCCTATAATCCTACTACTTGGGAGGCTGAGGCAGGAGAATTGCTTGAACCTGGGAGGCGGAAGTTGCAGTGAGCCAAGATCACGCCACTGCACTCCATCCTGGCAACAGAGTGAGACTCTGTCTCAAAAACAAAACAAAAAACCTAAAATTAGCTGAGTGTGGTGGTGGGTCCCTGTAATCTCAGCTACTCCGGAGGCTGAGGCGGGAGAATTGCTGGAGGCTGAGGCGGGAGAATTGCTTGAACCTGGGAAGCAGAGGTTGCAGTGAGCTGCGATGGCACCACTGCACTCCAGCCTATGTGACAGAGTGAGACTCTGTCTCAAATAGATAAATAAAGTTAGTCTCTTGTAGACAGCTTACAGTTCAATCATGAGTTTTTAAAAATCCATTTTGTCAACCTTTTCTTTTTGATGGAGAGTTTAATCCACTTGCATTTATTGTGATTACTGATAAGGAAGGACTTCTGCCATTTTGCTATTTGTTTTCTGTATGTCTTTCACCCCATTTTTTTTTTTTTTTTTTTTGAGACAGGGTCACTGTCTCACCCAGACTGGAGGGCAGTAGCACGATCACGGCTCACTGCATCCTCAACCTCCCCAGGCTCAGGTGATCCTCTCACCTCTTGTCTCCCAAGTAGCTGGGCTACAGGCACATGCTACCATGCCCGGCTGATTTTTTCTTATTTTTTATAGCGATAAGGTCTTATTTTGTTGCCTAGGCTTACCTTATACCTTTTTTTGTCTCTCATTTTCAGCATTCCTAACTTCTTTTGTGTTTAGTTGCTTTTGTAGTGAACCGTTTTGAATTTCTTCTCATTTCCTCTTGTGCATATTTTTTAGTTTATATTTTGTGTGTTGTTACCACAGGAATTATACTTAACATCCTAAATTTGTAACAATCTAGTTTGAATTTGCAGTAGTATGCGAATTTTTGCATCTATACAGCTTCACCCCCCTTTTATATTGTCACACATTACATCTTCATATGTTTTGTATAGATAGTGATATAGATGTATAGGCTTTTTATGCATTTGTCTTTTAAATTATGTAGGCAATAAAAAGTGGAGGTACAAACCAAAAATACAATACTGCTGGCTTTTCTAGTTGCCTACATAGTGACATTTACCAGTGGTCTTTATTTCTTCCTATGGCTTTGAGCAGCTGTTCAATGTCCTTTCGTTTCAGCCTCTAGCACTTTCTTTAGCATCTGTTTTAGAGTAGGTCAATGGTAATGAGTTGCCTCACCTGTTTTTCTGCTAATGTCTTAATTTCTGCCTCATTTCTGAAGGACAGTTTTGCTAGATATATAATTCTTGCTTTATACTTGGTTTTCTTTTTATTTTTTATTTTTTTTGAGACTGTGTCTTGCTCTGTTGCCTAGGCTGGAGTGCCATGGTGTGATCTTGGCTCACCGCAACCTCTGCCTTCTGGGTTCAAGTGATTCTCATGCCTCACCTACTGAGTAGCTAGGATTACAGGCATGCACCACCACACCCGGCTAACTTTTGTACTTTTTTTTTTTTAGGTAGAGACAGGGTTTTGCTATGTTGGCCAGGCTGGTCTCAAACTCCTGGCCTCAAGAGGTATGCCCATGTTGGCCTCCCAAAATTCTGGGGTTACACACGTGAGCTATAGCACCCAGCCTTTTTCATACTTTACATTTGTTATCTCGCTGTCTTCCAATCCCTGTGATTTCTGATGAGAAATTGGCTGTTAATCAAAAAATGTAATATATACATTATATTCACCCAAACAGCAGAGTCCCAAAATATATGAAGCAAATACTGACACTGATTGAAGGGAGAAATAGTTTTATAATAAAAGCTGGAGACCTCAACACAGCTACACTCAAAAAATGGCTAGAACATCTACGCAAAAGATGAATAGTGAAATAACAGATCTAACAGACATATAAGCAATAACTAGATCTAGCAGACATATAAAAGCATTCCACCTAACAAAAGAATACACATTGTCCTCTAGTGCACATAAAACGTTCTCCGGAATAGAACATATGTTGGGCCACAAAACAAGTCTCAATACATTTTAAAAGATTAAAATCAGCTGGGCATGGTGGCTCACGTATGTAATCCTAGCACTTTGGGAGGCCGAGGCAGGCGGATCACGAGGTCAGGAGTTCGAGACCAGCCTGGTCAACATGGTGAAACCCCACCTCTACTAAAAATACAAACAATTAGCTAGGTGTGGTGGCAGGCACCTGTAATTCCAGCTACTCAGGAGGCTGAGGCAGGAGAATCGCTTGAACCTGGGAGGTGGAGGTTGCAGTGAGCTGAGATTGCACCACTGCACTCCAGCCTGGGCCACAGAGCGAGACTCCAACTCAAAAAAAAAAAAAAAAAAAAAAAAAGAAAAGAAAGTGGCTGTTAATCTTTTTGAGGAAGAATAAATATGTGATGAATCTTTTCTCTTTTGCTGCCTTCAAGAGTTTCTCTTTTTGTCTCTCAACTGTTCGATTATAAATGTATTTCTATGTGGATCTCTTTTAATTTGTCTTACTTGGAATCCATCAAGTTTTGTAGGTGTATAGATTTATTTCTTTCATCAAATTCAGAAAATTTTCAGCCATTATTTTTTCAAATACTCTTTCTGCCTGTTTCTCTTTCTTTTTCCCTTCTGGGCTTCCCATAATGCGTATGTTGGTCTGCTTGATGGTGCCCAACATGTCTCTTAGAATCTATTCACCCCTTTTTTTTTTTTTTAGATCATTATAGTCTTCCCTTATGGTTTCTGTTTGTGTCTTTTGTTTCATGTTTTAAAACATTTAAAATTTTTATCTTACAGTCTCCATTAATTGTACTATTATCTTAAGTTATTTAGGTGCTTACCTCCTCTTTTCCATTTACATTTTCCCTTGTGGCAGATTGTTTCCACATGTGATTTGTAATTTTTTATTATAACCTCGTCTGTGGTGAGACATCACATTCTGTATCATGGAATTTATGCTTCTGTGGCATGCCGCAAGGTTTCCCTGGTCATGGACCAGTTTTGGGGTTAATTGTTGGCTGCACCACATTGGTAGTAAAATGTAGCATCCTCACAAGTGTGTGGTATAGGCCAGGGGCTTTTGTTTGTCAGGGGAAACATTTTTTTCTCATCAAAAAGAAAGCCTCCTGTTGTTAATCTTGATGGTGGGCTGAGTTTTTCTACTGACTTTTTCTCCACATATTCCAGGGTCCTAGCTTCAGGTCTCAGTTAACTATGTTGTTATGGAACAAAATCACCACTTCTTCCTGGAGGCTTTTAATTCCTATATTTGCTCTGGACCACCATGGCTTCAAGCCAAAACTTTGCTGCTCTGACCTTGTCCAAATTTTGTTAGTGGTGGTGTTTTAAGTATGTTCTGTGTGGCATTTCTGTGTGTTTTTAGTGGGAAGGAGCATCTGTGTTTATTCAGTCTACGATTTTCCAGAAATGGAAATAAGGAAATAAGGTGTCTTGAAGAATCTCTTCCTACTCTGGAAACTACAAGCCTAATCTTGAGGACTGAGTTCTCAACTTCATCTCTCTGTTTATTTCTGACTTTCTTCGTTTTAGTTTTCAGCATGAGATTTTTCAGGGCCCTTGGCTGATACTCCCTTTTGGTTCTAGAACACGTAGGAAAATGCCTTGCACATTGTAGACACTAAAATTCTTACTGGCTGATTGAGAATTCTGTGTTTAGGCTTACTTTTACTGTCATAGTTATTCATTTCCCCAACAAGTATTTATTGAAAGCTTACTCTTGCTAGATCTTGAGAATGACATGACTAATAAAATATAGTACCTGACCTCAATGATAGGAAAGGAGTACCTAAATAATTATTAAAATAGTATAGTTGTGCAACAATAAAGTTTATTCCTGGTGGAGTTGCTTATGTGGTGGTATTTCTTCCAACTTTTAATTTTGAAAATTTTCAGATCTACAGAAAAGTGTAAGGAATATAATGAACACTTAAATACCTTTCACCTAGATTCCCAGCTGTAAACTAACTTTTTGCCACATTGACTTCATCTCTCTCTTTTTCTTGAAAAAAGTAAGTTGCAGACACTTCACCTCTAAATACTTCTCCATGCATCTCCAAGTCTGGGGGAAGGGGCAGTTAGGGAGTGGTATGGTTTGGCTGTGTTCTCACCCAAATCTCATCTTGAATTGTAGTTCCCATAATCTCCACGTGTGGTGGGAGGGACCTGGTGGGAGGTAATTGAATCATGGGGGTGGTTTCCCCCATGCTATTCTTGTGATATTGAGTAAGTTCTCAGGAGATCTGATGGTTTTATAAGGGCTTCCCCATTTGCTCAGCTCTTGTTCTTTTCCTTCCTGCCGCCCTGTAAAGGACATGTTTGCTTCCCCTTCTCCCGTGATTGTAAGTTTCCTGAGGCCTCCCCAGCCATCCTTAACTGTGATTCAATTCAACCTCTTTCTCTTACAAATTACCCAGTCTTGGGTATGTCCTTATAGTAGTGTGAGAACGGAGTAATTATAGGGAGAGATCCTGATGTAGCTGATGTGTAAGCTAAATTTTAAAGGAAAACTAGATTTTAGTTAGATGAAGGAAATGAATAGTCGAAAGCATAGTAGTAAGAAACAACATGGTACGTATGGAATAGTAAACTATTTGATGTTGTTGGAGAATAAATTTCAAAGAAATGGCACCCCAACATGGAATTGGAGATGTAGACAGGATCCACTCAAGGAAAGACTCATTATACACTATGTACCATGTTAACGAACCTGGAATTTAACTTGCAAGTGATTAACTGCAAGGGATTGGCTTCATCAGATTTGTGTTTCAGATTGATCCCATTAGTGTCTGTGAGGAGAGCAGAAGTCAGGTGAACAAGGCTGTAGGCAGAGTGGAGGCTGGGACAGCACAGTGAGAACTCATAAGGGCCTGGACTGGAGCACTGGCAAGGGGATGAATGGAAGACACATTTTAGGTTATTACGATTTTACAATGGCAGTACTTGTTAGATGTGGGGTATCAGGGAGAGGGAAAAGTTCAGGATGATGCCAGTATTTTGTTTAAGTGACTTGGTAAATGGTGGTGCCACCAACTGAAATAGAAAATTCAGGAGGAGCAGCAAATATAGGGAACAAGGTAATGAATTTGGCTGGGAAAAACATAGTTTTCGGTGTCTGTGGGATGTCTAGGTGGAACCATCCAGCAGGTGGTCCAAGAAAGCAGTTGGGAGTCAGGAGAGGCATGATCTATAAAGCAAACTTGTCCAACCCGCATGCAGCCCAGGACAGCCTTGAATGCAGCGCAACACAAATTCATAAATGTTCTTAAAACATTATGAGATTTTTTCTTTTTAGCTCATCACCTATCATTAGTGTTAGCGTGTTTTATGTGTGACCCATGGCAATTATTCTTCAAGTGTGGCCCAGGGAAGCCAAAAGAAGGACACTGCTGAACAGATACTCAGCTGAGTATCACCTTAGGTGGAGGTGGATGGAGCAGGATGAGCATACAGAGCAAGCAGCATGGGCGCCCAGAATCAACTCCTAGGACAACCAAAAGAAACACAAACAATTGTCAGGAAGGTAGATGGATGACCACATGAGTACAAAATCACAGAACCCAAAGGAGAAATGTCAAAGTTTCACATATGAAACATCAGAAGCAAGAAAGAATTCCAATAGGATGTGAAAAATACCCTTTGAACCAGATCAGTCAAGTCTTAAAGCAGTTTCCTTAGAAAGAAAACAGCCATAGTTTTTTTTTTATGTTTGTTTTATTTTGTTTTGTTTTGTTTTTTGGAGATAGAGTCTCGCCCCATTGCCCAGGCTGGAGTGCAGTGGCACTATCTCAACTCACTGCAACTTCCGCCTTCCAGGTGGTTCAAGCAATTCTCCCTGCCCCAGCCTCCCAAGTAGCTGGGATTACAGGCACCTGCCACCACGCCCGGCTTAATCTTTGTATTTTTAGTAGAGACAAGGTTTCACCATGTTGGCCTGGCTGGTCTCAAACTCCTGACCTCAGGTGATCCGCCTGCCTCGGCCTCCCAAAGTGCTGGGATTACAGGTGTGAGCCACCGTGCCTGGCCCACAGTTTTTTCTTTTCTTTTCTTTTTGAGATGAAGTTTCACTCTCGTTGCCCAGGCTGGAGTGCAATGGCACAATCTTGGCTCACTGCAACCTCTGCCTCCCAGTTCAAGCAGTTCTCTTGCCTCAGCCTCCTGAGTAGGTGGGACCAGGCGCTCACCACCATGCCCAGCTAATTTTTTTTGTATTTTTAGTAGAGGTGGGGTTTCACCATGTTGGCCAGGCTGGTCTTGAACTCCTGACCTCAGGTGATCTGCCCACCTCGACCTCCCAAAGTGCTGGGTTTATAGGCATGAGTCAGTGCGCCGGGCCAAACCCACAGTTTTTAAGACAGGAATTTTGCCTAAAACTTAAGTGAGACCATTTCTCATTGTTTTAATATTGCCCAAATATTTCTAATTTTTAAACTAGAAATAATACTATGTTATGATTTAGTAAAAAAATACCTTTTTACATTTTCCTGAAACTTTGAACAATGTCCTGGTTATTGTCAGAAAACTTAGTTGTTTAACTTAGTAATTGGTTAAATTGCAATTGTATTTTATCTGCAATAACTGCTATGCATATACATTTCTGCCTTGGAGCATATGTTCTTTAACATTCATTGAGTATATGAAGTCATTAATAGACATTCATTCTTTTCTCATTAAAGTTTCCCATGTCTTTTGTTAAATTGATATTCCCTCAAATATACTCTTCTAGAATTTTAACCTTTCAGATTTTCAACTTGAGAAGGAAAGCTTGATTTAAAACAAACACACTGTTTTTTGTTTTGTCTTCTAATATCAACTTTGCCAGTATGTTGACATGATATACCATATGCAACAATTTCTCATTAACTTGTAAATATCAGAAATATTTTAGTAAAATCAATTAGGACAATGAAAACAGTCAATTTCCCAACTCCAGTTTTTGGTACTAGGGCTTTTCTAAGCAATTCAGTTATTCAATTTTAATAATCCAAGTAAGATAGTGGTTTAAAAGTATGTATGTTTATAAAACCAGTTATATATGTGTATGGAATTCTTTTCAAAAAGTAATTTGAGGCTGGGCGCGGTGGCTCACACCTGTAATCCTAACACTTTGGGAGGCTGAGGTGGGCAGAGTGCCTGAGGTCAGGAGTTTGAAACCAGTCTGGGCAACACAGTGAAACCCCGTCTCTACTAAAAATACAAAAAAATTAGCCGAGCATGACGGTGTGCACCTGTAGTCACAGCTACTTGAGAGGCTGAGGCAGGAGAATCGCTTGAACCCAGGAGGTGGAGGTTGCAGTGAGCCAAGATTGCACCACTGCACTCCAGCCTGGGTGACAGAGAAAGACTCTGTCTCCAAAAAAAAAAAAAGTAATTTGAACCTTAAGAGGCCTATCATTATAAACATGACATCCCTAATACTGGAGAAACTCAAGTGAAGATATTGTATTTAAAAACTTGCATGATTTTTACAAAGTGTTTTTTTGTTTGTTTGTTTTTTGTGAGCAACAATGCTGTTTATTTCACCTGGGTGCAGGCGGGCTGAGTCCGAAAAGAGAGTCAGCGAAGGGAGATAGGGGTGGGGCCGTTTTATAAGATTTGGGTAGGTAAAGGAAAATTACAGTCAAAGGGGGGCTGATCTCTGGCTGGCAGGGGTGGGGGTCACAAGGTGTAGAAAAGGAAGATTAGAAAGACTCAGCAACGCTTGGGGTTGGGACTGAGGGGACAGGCGGGAGGGAAAGAAGGAAGATTTGGGATGAGTTTCATTGGGAACAGAGACTAGGGAGGGACGGATGTGTAAAAGAATGCCTGGACGTCAGGCATCTCAGACCGATTGCCCATTTTACGACAAGAGTTATTTAGATCTTGTAGGATGGAAAAATTGAAAGTGCCGTTTTCTGGCTATTTGGAACCACTGTCGAGTTTCTATTGGGGTCAAGCAGCATTGCGGAAGAAAATAAGGCATTTAGGTTTTAGGTTAGGTGTGAGTTGAAAGAGGTTGAGGGATAGAGAGGTTGGAGAAGAGAGTTAAAAAAAAGGCCGCTTACCAGATTTAAAATTAGTGAGATGTTCCTTGGGCTGGTTAGTCTGAGGACCAGAGGTCGTAGGTGGATCTTTCTCACGGAGCAAAGAGCAGGAGGACAGGGGATTGATCTCCAAAGGGAGGTCCCCTGATCCAAGTCACGGCGCCAACTTTCATGCGCGTCCATATGAAGAGACCACCAAACAGGCTTTGTGTGAGCAACAGGGCTGTTTATTTCACCTGGGTGCAGGCGGGCTGAGTCCCAAAAGAGAGTCAGCCTACAAAGTGTGTTTTTTTAAAGAAAAATTTAAAGTTAACTTTAAAATGCTGGACACTTTTTATGTATGATAGTGAAATTATGATGATTAAAAATACATAAAGCAAGTAAAACAAAACTTTTAATGAGAAAGCAACATAGATGTCATTAAGTAATAGAAGGACATTTGGCTTTTCAAAGGTATTGTGTCCCACTACATAATAGTTCACTAGATTAAATGAAATTATTGATTTCTGCTTCATTACTGACATACATTTATGAGCAGTTTCTTCAGCACCATAGCACAATGTCAAAGGTCATAACTTTCTTCCTTTGGAAGAATAAAAGCTTTCAGATGGTAAATCCCAGAAACCTTCACTGTGGCTTTTGCTTTTTTTCTCTTGCGTAGAATTACTGGAGAGGCATGCTTGAAAGAAACATCTCATAAATCATCAAGAAAGAGCCTTTTCTTCCTGAGGCTTCTTAAAATCATTGACAACTAACAGAATTCCTCTACAGATAATATTGTTTTTCCCAGATTTTGAAATATTTTAGTAGGAAATGGTTCATTGTAACATGCTTCCCTGTGTCTACTATTTTATGTGAAATTTCATTTATATTTTTAGTTAAAGCATTCTGTTTGAAATAAGTTAGAATATTTCACCTGTGTTAAATATGTACATGTTTTATTCTCCAATAAAAGCCAAATCTCTTGTGATATCAGGATGGAACAGTAAAGAGTTAGGGATTTGGAAGTTTCTATTACTCAGCTATGTCATGTAACCTAAGCCTTTGTATTAGTGGCTCAAATGGTTTCATATTGAGTAAAGCCACTGCTTTTACCATAGCTACTCCATTTTGTACCTGATGATGTTCCTAGACATGAATTCCATTGTGGAATGAAAAACTCTTTTAATTTTGTAATGGCGTTTTGAATTTTAGGCATTATCAAGCTTGGTGAAGATATGTACATGTGTACATATATATATGTACATACACATGTATGTGTGATACATAGTTTTGTTGTGTATATATTGCTGTAAAGTTGCTTTTTCCATGCTGCTGTTAAAATCTTAGCAGCAGTGGTGTTAAGATAACTGCTGAGTGGTGAACTCAGTTAAAATCTTAAACATTCGTCATCTTTAAAATGTATGTTTTGATAAGATGGTTATGAAAAGGTAGAGAAGTAATTTTTTTCTCCTAATGGTCTGGTGATTTAGGGGTAAAAAAGGAAAATACTGTGTTCTTGAAGGTTGGATCCTCCCAGCACTTGACTTTAAGATGTTTTTCATATTATGGAGATGTTGCAGCTTCCTGTTGAAATCCTCTTGATAGTCCAAAACCTTTCCAATGACTTCTTCCCTCCATACAAATAAGGGCTAACCAAGAGTTCAGTCACATGGATTAGGGAGGTAAGGAAGTGGTTCTGTAGTGGGCAGAGGAACTCCCATCATTCTTCAGCCCATGGATTGTTTATCCTGAAAAAAGCTCAATCTTGGTTAAAATAAAAAGTGAAATTATTGTGATTGATATACAGTTTTATTTAGAGAACCAGTTGATTGTTTTTGTTGTTGTTGTTGTTTGTTTGTTTTCTGTTTTTGAGACAGAGTTTCACTGTCACCCAGGCTGGAGTGCAGTTTCACGATCTTGGCTCACTGCAACTTCCGCCTCTAGGGTTCAAGCGATTCTCCTGTCTCAGCCTCCTGAGCAGCTGGCACTACAGGCGCGTGCCACCACACTTAGCTAGCAGATGATTGTTAAAACAAATTCATTTGTAATTTGTTGGCAAGTAACTTTTATTTTCAAGGAGAATACTATACTGTGTCTATGTGATAGTTTTTGGATGGTATCTGTAAAAATGAGCTAATGTAGACAAGTGTTGGGCGTTTTAATAGTTTTATTGAATAATCTACCTTTGCCCCTTTCTCCAACTGGTGCCAATTCGGAAGGGAATGGATTGTTTATCCAAATGTCTTATCACTAAGTTTCCCTCTTAGGTTTCTCTCACTTGGAGTTCATGTTTGCTGAGAGACCAAGTCAAGTCAAAAGGAGTTGTATTGCTTTTTTAGTTTCTTTTACTGCCTTTTTAGCTCAAAGGTTAACCTTTTTGGATCTTAAAAGTGGTATATTATTTTCCTTACGGAACTCTAGTTTGGACTTCCAGTACTCAGGGTTTTTTGGATATGTAATACCAGGGGTCCTCGGATGTTGTGATCCCAAATCAAAGACATTTATCTCTTCTTTTAAGGAAAAGGGGATTAGGAACTTCCTGCTGCTTTTGCAAACACTAAAGTATCCGTTAGGGCTTGGAGTTGCCCTGAGGTCACTTTTGCAAATGCTTCACATACTCTCAAGGCCCAGTCTGCTCAGGGCTTCAGGCTCCTGCTTTTAGGCATAAGGATTCCTGATTCTTCATTAAGAGAATTCCTAATAGTCTAATACCGCTGTTTATAGAATCAATGAATCAATCAAATGAAAAACACAGTTGGGATTATCTGAAGAGAGTATTTATATCCCTGGAGGCAAGTGGAAAATATCCTGATTAGCCTGAAAATTTAGATTTACTTTTTAAGGGTTTTGTCATAGATATGGTGGAAACTAATTCATTAGGCAAGGACGCAAATGAGAAAGCTTTGGCACTGAGGTCTTTGGATGATAATATTTTGTTTCAGTCTATAAACTGTCATCGTAGCCTTAATTAAACAATAGATACATTACTTTTAACAGTTCCTTTTTGAATAATATGAATATATGACAGTTGATATTTTATTAAATGATTTTGGTGTTTAGAGAGTATGAAAAATATTTTTGTTTGAATAAAGAAGAAGTAATTTATTATTTTCTGATTGTATTCAGTATCATTATTAGAGTATTTTATCTGTATATGTGTAAAGCTCTGTAAAGGGCTGTATATAAAACTCTGCTAAGATGTTAAAGAACTCTCTGAAGTCCTCCTTGTGGGATTACCATTTGACTTCATTAAACACAGAGGTTTTTAAAGATTGTTCTCAAATTTTAATTTTAGCAACATCAAACTATGTTTATTTCTTTAAGAAGCTGCTCAATTTTGATGCAAAAATAGCATTTTTAGGTAGAAAAAATCATCTCACAGCTATTTTGTGTATGTTTACTTTTTAAGTGTAAGTGGTTAAGAGAGTTGAGTAGGCACAATCTGGACTAGATTATGACACCTGAAATAATTAAAAGTACTTTGAGCTTCTTTGATGCATAAGGAGGGGAAATAGTGTTCACTTAGAAACTTAACCTCATCTGAAGCTCTTTCTCTATTTAAAAAAAAAAAAAAAGGGATAAGGATGCCAGGCTTGGTGGCTCACACTTGTAATCCCAACACTTTGGGAGGCTGAGGCAGAAGGATCCCTTGAGGCCAGGAGTTTAAGATCAGCCTGAACAACATAGTGACACCTCCTCTCTACAAAAAATGTTTTAAAAACTAGCGGGGGATGGGGGTGCACATCTGTATTCCCAGCTACCCGAGAGACTGAGATGAGAGAATCACTTAACTCCAGGGGTTCCAGGCTGCAGTTGAGCTATGGTATCACCACTGCACTCCAGCCTGGGCAACAGAGCAAGACCCTGTCATAGAAAGATTGAGAGAGAGAGAGAGAGAGATAGACAGATAAATAGATAGAAAATAAAAGGATGACTACTTCTCAGGGTGTTACAGTGAGTTCATGCTTTTGTATAATCTGTTCCCAATACATAGCAATGATAGGTAAAATATTAAAACAGAAAGCTAAACCTAGCTTGAAAATGAGAGAAATATCTATGAGGACCAGAACAGAAATGTACAGGGTTAAGTACCTGAAGTTTTAGGCCTAGCCCTACTTCTGGATTGGGAAAGATTTTAAAATATTTTACAGAAAGCCTAAGCCATGAAGAAAAAAATTAATAAATTTTATTAAGTTAAAACAAATTTTTAAACTTCTGAATTTCAGAAAGACAATGTAAACTAGTAATGTAGCAACAAGACAAGCTGGGGTAATAGACATGCAGCGAATCTAAATGACAAAGGATTAGTAACCAAAAGATGAAAGAACTCATACAAATCAATGAAAAAGAAGCAAACATCCTAGTAAAAAAATAGCAGTTCAAAGTAGGGAAAACATAAAAAGCTTATAAACATGAAACTATGCTTAGTTCAATTGTAATCAGGGAAATGAAATTTTTAAAGAAGATACTATTTTTACATCCAGTAGATTGACAAAAATTTTAACACCTGTGATTTCCAAATGATGGCAAAGAAAGCTGATGGAAATTTAAACTGGTGGAACTATTTTAGAGAGTAATTTGGCAATATCGGGAAAAATTGAAAATATATGTAATCTTTTCATGTCTAGGCATATAGCATAGGAAAACTCTTGCCCATGCACATAAGCAGATGCATATAAGAATGCTCCTTGAAGCATCTTTTGCAATAAAGGGAAGTTGGAAACAACTTACATGTCTCTCAGTAAGAAAATGGCTAATAAATCGTGGGATGCTACATATAGTTAAATTAATTAAAATGATTAACTAGATTTATATATAGTGTGGATAAGTGGTAAAAAGTGTTGAGCATTTTACAGAGCAAATAGAGTATGATACCATTTGTATATAGATAGAAACTATGCAGAACAGTATTTTGTTTGTGAATACATAGGTATTACTAAAAGTACAAAATAGTCCTTATAATTATAAACACCAAGTTGAAAATAGTGGTTGTTTCTGGAGAGGGAAAGAAGATCAGATCAGAGAGAGGTATACAAGGGATTTTAACCAAATCTCTATAGTGTTTTATATTCTTTTTTGAAAATTCTGGAACAAATACTGCAAAGTGCTGTTTATTGTTTGATAAAGTGTTATGCTACTCATTCTTCTGCATGTTTGAAATAGTTTGGTTAAACAATTTTTAAATGAGTGGTCTAAAATACATTTTCCTATTTTGTCAGACATAAAATGCTATTAGTGGCCTTCTGAAATTAAATATCTGGTACATTGTAATTTTTTTTGTTTGCTTGAGTTATTTGACAGCTTTAAATTTTATCTTAACTGGCTTTTTACTAGTTTTCTTCCAAATCTTGAAAATAACGAATTTGCATGAAGTTGTAGATCAAAAAGGATACTAATAATCTGAAATAACATTTTCCTGGGCATATGTTGAAAAATTAGAGCTATATCTGTACTTGGCACTAAATTGTTTTAAGTTGATTCATCATGGCCTTTGAGTTATCAATCAGATTACCACATGGTTAATTCAATTTGGGAGGCAGCACAATTATAATAACCAGATCATGCACCATTATTTTGGTTGTCTTAGTGATCAAATTGGATGAAAAATTAGGGACTGAATCAGCTGCTTTTCAGTTTGCTATAGTAATACCCAAAGAAATCAAATCCACCTGAGATTTGTGGGTTTGGTTGAAACACATAGGCGAAACAGCTTTCTGGAAAACCTTTGCTGGCACAGAAAACAAGCCCCTCTGTCCACGGACTAAAGCTATTATTTGAGACAGGGGTCTTTGTCTGTCTTTGACCAGTGGTCAGTGAACTCTGACCAAGCATTTCATTTCACCATCTTGACCAAAGTGCTGGCAATTGATTCATTAACCCTCTAGAGTTCACATTCTTATGTCAAAGACTTACCAGTGTAGGAAAAAAAGATTGTATGTGAGCTTATTCACTTTATTTAAAAGGCTAGGATGCAGTTCTGTGATTGAAGAGGTTACTTTGGGGCCTGGGGATGTCTTCATTGCTTCATTTTAATTTGACCCAATTCAAGCCCTAGATCCAGAATCATTTGGCTTCTGCTTAACCATTTCAGTTCCTTCCTTGATTGTTTCCTTCTCGGAACCTAATTTGTGTAACAGTCACCTGAGGGTTGTCATCTACTTGTATAACTTTTTTTTTTTTACATCCACATTCATTGAGCAATTTTTTAAAATTGGGGCAATATCCTGAGAACAGAAGAGAAATTGTGTTAGTTAGCTACCACTGCATAACAAATTATTTCTAAACAGGGTGGCCTAAAACTGTAAGTATATATTATTGTCTACAAGCCTGTGGATCAGATGGGTGGTTCTGCTCATAAGGGCCGGGATTGGCTGATCTCAGTTGCACTTACTCATGTGTATACAATCAGCTGATAGGCTTGCTGGTGAAGGAGAATGTTGGCTGGATGATCTCACTCACATAGTTGGTTGTTGGGGTGAAAGGAAAGATTGGACCATGTCTTTCCCCATCCAGCAGGCTGTCCTGAGTTTGTTCACATGTCTTTGGCAAGTTCCAGGAGAGTGGGTGGCATCACACAACACTTCTCAAGGACCTGGCATGGAATTAGCATGATCTTCCATCTCATTCTGCTGGCAAGGTCAAGGTCTGCCCAGATTCCAGAAATGGGGAGAAACTGCAAAATTACATTGGTTTTCCAATGATCTCTACCCTTGAGGACAGCAGCTTGAGACAGAGGCAAGGTCAAGGATCAGCTGTGTAAGATGGAGAAGAACATATTTGTAAGCTGTGGTACCCAGTGATAAGATTTGGAAGACAGAGGTTATAATTACTAAATCAAGATTACAGAGGAATAGGAAAGGATAAATAAGATTAAATCCTTTAGGCCAGGCGCAGTGGCTCACGCCTGTAATCTCAACAGTTTGGGAGGCCAAAGCAGGTGGATCACTTGAGGTCAGGAGTTCGAGACCAGTCTGACTAACATGGTGAAACCTCATCTCTGCTAAAAAAAAAAAAAAAAAAATACAAAAATTAGCTGGGTGTGGTGGCAGGCGCCTGTAATCCCAGCTACTCGTGAAGCTGAGGCAGGAGAATCACTGGAACCCAGGAGGTGGAGTTTGCAGTGAGCTGAGATCATGCCATTGTACTCCAGCCCAGGCGACTAGAGCAAAACTCTGTCTCAAAAAAACAAAAAAAATCAAAAAACCACATCTGCTATAAAGCCTTTTAGAGGAAGAGAGGCAAGTCCTCTCAGGGCAGGTACAAGATTTCACTTTTCCTTTTATCTCTCACCATGTCTTGGTTAAAATTTGGGGAGTTTGTGTATTTTTTTACTGATAATTTTAATTATATTCTATGTAAGTTGATCAGGAATCAAGTGAATGCAATAAAAGAAACATAACTGTTTAGTTTATAGAGAAGACTTTTAGAGGTATCAAAAATAGAGGAATGACTTAAAGACAAAAGTATATAAACATTCCTGTAGTGAATATCCTAGACCAAGAAAACATTAGATTCTGGGATATTATAATATACTCACAGCCTAAAATTTCAGAAAATGAGGCTTTTAAAAACAACTCCAGATCCACATCTTTCAGGCATTTAAGAGAAAGCCATAAACTGAATGTGAGTAATTTAGTGGTTTGGGATTAAGAGAACACTTTTCCCTGGGGGGAAGAAAGTGCTACAAATAACAGTTTGCAAATAGTCCTATTTAATTCACATAGTAGCCAATAAATTGTATGTGTATAATGAAAAATGTAGAACAACATTGCTGTAATTAAGTAGATTTATGTAAAAATGAATAGTATTTTAATATTTGAGGATGAAGAAACTGATGAAAATATTTGTGATTTTCAATAGGGCTTTCTGGAACTTTTAAAGGCTTTTGAAATTAACTGATTTTTATTTTTATTTTTGAAATTATGGAAGTAAAATAGTTGCCATAAATATTGCAGTAGTAGAGAAAATATTAAGTGCTTAGTTCCTGTAGTCATTGTTAATGGTTGTGTATATTCTTCGGGGGCTTTTTTCTGTGCATTTACAAACACATATATGCCCACATATGCCGGGTTTTTTTTCAGTTTTAAAAAATGTTATTGAGGCATAATTATAAACTGCACATATTTGAAGTGCACAATTTGGTGAATTTGACCTATATGTGTACCAATGAAACCATCACCACAATGAGAACATACTCATCTCTCCTGAAAGTTTCTTAATGGTTTTTGGAGTCCCTCCCTCCTCCCCATCGCCAGGCAACCACTGATCTGCTTTCTGTCACTATAGATTAGTTTGCCTTTTTAGAATGTTCAAATAATATGTACTCTTTTGTTTGTACGGATTCTCTCATTCAGCATAAATGTTTTGAGATTCATTCATGTTGGTTCATTTTTGGTTGTTGAGTAGCATTCCATTGAATGGATATACCGCAGTTTGTTTATTCACTCACTTGTTAATTTACATTAGGGCTGTTTCCAAACAGTTTGAGGCCATTACAAATAAACCTGTTAGGAATATTCATGTATAAGTCATTGTGTAAACTATGAACTAATTTCACTTGGGTAGATACCTAAGAGTTGAAATGCCTGGTTTGGATAATAAATGTATATTTAACTATTTAACTTTTTAGGAAACTGCCAAACTGTTTCCAAAGTAGTTGCAATCCCATTAAATGGATTGAACACACTCTCTCGCGTGCTCTATCTCTTTTTCTCTCTATATATATTATATATTTTATATATATTTTATATATAAATAAACTTTTTTTTAAAAAACTTGTCGGCACTTTCTTTTTGTTATGGGTCTCCCAAACATGGGTCATTATCATGTCCTTTCACTCATAATTACGGCCATAAAGAAATTTAACTAAACTATCTAAAGGGTCCCATAGGGCTTTAAAAAACGTCTGTAATTCTTTTTTTTTTTTTTTTTTTTTTTTTTTGAGATAGAGTCCCACCGTGTCGCCCAGGCTGGAGGGCAGTGGCGCAGATTTTGGCTCACCGCCACCTCCGCCTCCTGGGTTCAAGTGATTCTCCTGCCTCAGCCTCCCTAATAGCCGGGACTACATGCACGCACCACCACACCCAGCTAATGTTTTGTATTTTTAATAGAGATGGCTTTTCGCCATGTTGACCAGGCTGGCCTTGAACTCCTGACCTCACCTGATCTGCCTGCCTCGGCCTCCCAAAGTGCTGGGATTACAGGCATGAGTCACTGCACCCGGCCTCAAAAACCTCTCTAATTCTATTAAGTATTTGTTTTCCCAGATAACTAAGGACTTAAAAAAAGTATATCACAGCCTCAGCAGGAATCACTTTGAAATAACCCTGGCTAAGCCTGTTTAGTAGTATAGTCAGCTTCACTACTCTGTCACCAAATTAAAATGTACTAGAAGCTAATTGTCTTAACAGTTAGCAATGATTAGTACAGCAGTGATTTGTTCCTTTGTTATTCAGTTTGGTTTCACTTTATTTATTTTTGAGACGGAGTCTTGCTCTGTCGCCCAGGCTAGACTGCAGTGGTATGATCTCGGCTTGCTGCAGACTCTGCCTCCCGGGTTCAAGTGATTCTCCTGCCTCAGCCTCCCAAGCAGCTGGGATTACAGGTGCCCGCCACTGCACCCGGCTAAGTTTTGTATTTTTTAGTAGAGACGGTGTTTGACCATCTTGGCCAGGCTGGTCTCGAACTCCTGACCTCATGATCCACCCGCCTGGGCTTCCCAAAGTGCTGGGATTACAGGCATGAGCCACTGCGCCTGGCTTGGTTTCACTTTATTTGCACCATTCATTCCTGATCTGTTGTCTTGTTTGTTTTCACTTGCTTCATTTCTTCTCGTGATGTTTTTCCCTTTATCTGTTCCATTCCATTTTTTTCTCTTTCCCGCCTTTCTCACTAACTCTTCTGCCTCTGCTTTTTTCTTTTCTTTTTTTTTTCTTTTTTTTACCAGCTTACTCCACCTTTCCACAAGCATGCACAGACTGTCCTGTCTGTCAGCAAATGCTGATTGTGGGAAATGAGACTTCAAACATGTAAAGGAGTGTCCATCACAGAAGAGACAGTTGAAAAACATTGCCTTTGTGGCTTCTGAGCATTGGTGTATTTCCAAATATTTTTCAAATTAACAGATCCTACTGGTGATCATTTCCTTGAAAGAAACTCAGGGTCTCTATTAAGCCATGTGGAAAATTTGCATAAGGTGGTGAATAGAACTCTGCACAAAGTTGGGAAATCTAGCTTTACAGTTGGTCCTGAATGCAGTTTTATTCATCTTTTCTGTGACATTTGTTATAAACCATCAAAGGAAAAGTAAGATTGTTTGGCTCTCCACTACCAAAAACAGGCATTAAAGAGCAGATTCTATCAGTTAACCTCTCTGTGCTTGAATGAATGTGACGCTTGACAGCCGATGAAATATGAGCTGCAAGTTTCTTTTGCCCTGCTCCTATAAACTATGCATTGTTTTGATTTGGCTTATTGATTGCATTATGGAGGATTTCTATATGGCTGTTGTCCAGAATTCTGTTCTTTTATTCTTTTGAGTGAAAGGTTGCATATGATTTGGTAAAAATTTCTAAAACGAAGTATGCATTCCGCATTTAATAAATAGTTTGCGTGCAGCTAATATAGCCTATTTCCTACTGAAGCAATTCAAAGACCTTTAACAGGCATAGAGTATGTCATAAGAGTAAGCCATTTATGCAGCAGCTTTGGGTTGTTGAAACCCTTTAGGGAATCTGATTTTATAAATTTTATTTAAATCACTAGTTGGTTATAGTTTAGACATGATTTTGTCCTATAGAAGGTACATTCTTGGTGTTTGAGATAACCTTAAATGTTCTTAACCTTAGGAGCCTTTGTATAGGCAGGGAAGTACTTTTGTAAAACACAATTCTCAATCATAAGAATCCAATAGCAAGTGAATCATTAAAAAACTCACATTTGGTTTGATATTCCACATCACCCTTAACTCTGATCATGTATATCTTTTACTTAAAATATTTCAGTGGCTCCCCACTGCCTTCGGAGTACTACCCAAATACTTAGAGTAGTGCTTCTCAAATTTTAAAGTAAAGTCCCTGGAAGTCACCTGGGTGTCTTTTAAAAATGCTGATTGGCATTTGGTAGTTCTGGGGTGGGGCCTGATAGTCTGTATTTCAAACAAGTTCTAAGATTGGTCCAAGGATGCCACTTAGAGTAGCAGAGCATTAAAATGTAAGTAGGCAAAGCTCTCCATCATCTCTGCCCTGCAGTTGCATCTTTTGTCACCCTGTCTCTCTGTGCCTCTACCCTGCCTCGCTCTCCCTCTCCTCTCTCTCTCTTTTTTTTTAAGAGACAAGGTTTTCACTCTGTCACCCATGCTGGAGTGCAGTGGCATGAGCATGGCTCACTGTAACGTCGAACTCCTGGGCTCACGTCATCCTTACACCTCAACCTCCTAAGTAGCTGGGAATACAGATACGAGCCACCATGTCCAACTAATTAAAACAACTTTTTTTGTTGTTTTTTGTTTTTTGTTTTTTGTAGAGACAGGGTCTCACTCTGTTGCCCAGGCAGGTCTCAAACTCCTGGCCTTGAATGATACTCCCACCTCTGCCTCCCAAAGTGTTAGTCATGAGCCACTGTGCCCGGCCACCCTCTGATTTCTGCCCATACCCCAAATTCCCACCACATGGAGTTCCAGTTCTCTGAATGTGTTGTGTATTCTTATTGCTCTGTGCCTTTACCCGTGTTCCACCTTCTGCCTGGACTACTCTTGATAATCCCTTGATATCCTTCCACCTTTTATCACGTGTCACTGTCTTCTTGATGCCATCCCCAACTCTTAGTTTTGTTTTGATGGCCAGTAGTTGTTGTAGCATCCTGTGGGTTCTACTTTTATGGAGAGACTTAACAGTGTAGTATTCTTTCCTTCAAAGTGTTTTTGTAAAGAATAGTAAGTAGAGGCCGGGTGCAGTGGCTCACGCCTGTAATCCCAACACTTTGGGAGGCCAAAGTGGGCAGATCACGAGGTCAGGAGATTGAGACCAGCCTGGCTAACATGGTGAAATCCCGTCTCTACTAAAAATACAAAAAAAAAAAAAAAAAAATTAGCTGGGCATGGTGGCATGCACCTGTAATCCCAGCTACTCGGCAGGCTGAGGCAGGAGAATCGCTTGAACCCAGGAGGTGGAGGTTGCAGTGAGCCGAGACTGTGCCACTGCACTGGTGACAGAGTGAGACTCCTTCTTAGAAAAAAAAAAAAAAGAATAGCAAGTAGATTTATTTGGGCTAAATAATGAAGGCCATATTGGAGAGTGGTGTGGAATGTTGGATAAACAACAGTACAATTAAATTGATGTTGATGAGAAATAGGTGGGAGACTGAGCACAGTGGCTTATGCCTGTAATCCCAGCACTTTGGGAGGCTGAAGCGGGAGGATCACTTGAGGTCAGGAGTGCAACATGGTGAAACCCCAGCTCTACTAAAAAAATACAAAAATTAGCTGGGTGTGGTGGGGTGCACCTGTAATCACAGCTACTCAGGAGGCTGAGGCAGGAGAATCGCTTGAACCTGGGAAGTGGAAGCTGTAGTGAGCTGAGATCGCGCCACTGCACTCCAGCGACAGAGCGAGACCCTCTCTCACAAAAAGAATAAGTAGAAAAGGGAAGACAAAATAGTTGACAGGAGATCCTAAAGCCCTTACTACAAATTTTGGGAGTGATGTAATATTCAATCAAGTGGAAGGTCAGGGAAATATTTTTGCTGCTACTTCTAGGAAAGTTTAAAGGAGAGAAAATTGGAGAAAAGGAAATTACCTGTTCTTTTTGCATGAATGTATGTGTCCTACTGGGAGAATAGACTCACAAGGCCTAGATTAGCATTACTACTGTGAAGTGCTATGATGGACTCCTTGAGTGGATGTTTTGTCTCTAGGGCTGCAGCTTGAAGCTAAGTTTTTTAAAGCACCATTTGACTTCCAGCTCCATTATTTAATAATTTTGTGGCCCTGAGCAAATGGAACATATTTCCCTAATTATAAATAAAGGTAATATTATTTACCTGCTAAGGTTTTTCAGAGTATTAAACCAGTTAATGTACATACGATATATAATAGGTTAATTCTCTCTTCTCTTCTTTAGGGCTGTGTTGTCAAGCCTAATTTTAAAAAAGTTACAATATTAAAAGACATCATTATGTTGTGAACAAATAGTTCAGAAGTCAATGTCTACTTTATGAATTCACTTTAACAAGTCATTTGATATCTGTCTGTCTATATCCTGTTATCAATTAAATTGGCCTGCTTTTTAATTTAACAGCTATGAGAAGATGAGAGAGGCATTTCGTAGTGATTGATTCCCAGTTTGTGACTGAATGTCATAAGTAGACTAATTGATGTTATAAATTATGATTGTATAAATTTTAATGAATTGTGTTGCATAACAGGCATTTAGTAAATACTGAGTGGTTATTATGTGAAAGAGAAAGGAGTACTAAATACCACTGAGTGGTTATTATGTGGAAGAGAAAGGAGAACCAAGGATTTTATAATTTGATAAAGCAATATATATATAAAACAATGAAGAACGATGCTATAATGTTTATCAACAAATAATTTAATATACTGCAGCTCTTGAATTGGTTTTAAATGTCCTTGAAATAACCATTTGTAAAGCAAAAGTAATCCTAGTAGAAATATTTCTGCTGTGATCTTGATGGATTTGGTGATTTTTCTCATTATAAATTTCTGCACAGATGAAGTTGCTAAGTGACATGAATTTTGTCACAAAAACCTCACTTTTCTTAATGCTTTATTGATTCTCTGTTTCTGTGACCGATGCAAAGTGTAAAATTGCATGGAATGTTCTTCCTGCACAGTTGAGCTATTAAGCAGAACTAATTCTTTATGGAATGACAACAAGGCATAAGAAAGGCATCTCTTGGATTAGGCAATATAAGGCAATCACTTGGCAAAAGGCTGAAGGGAAAGTGGTCTTGGTAAAGACAAAGCAGTGACACTTTTTTTTCCCCCTTGAATTCATAGGAGCCACACAAGTTGAACAGCTTTGAAGCTGGTTAATGTGGCTTACTATGCATGTTTTTTCTGTACCATTTCCTGCTTGTTTTTGCCAGCAGAGGGGCCAAGAATAATCACTTGATAAATGCATTAGCATGTCGCATACACTTCTGTGACCACACACTGTTGCTGGGAGGACAGATAATTTGAGAAGAAGAAAGTCCCAGTTGGGGATGTCTTTCAAAGTGAGATCAGATTTTACTCCTAAACTAACACAAGTCTGTCTAGATTATGAGAGTGCCATATGGAGACAGAATAGTTTTTAAAAATTTAAGTCAAGTTTAAATTGAGAAGTTGAGAAAGATGTAATAGGCAAAGTGAATAGTGATTTATCTTCATTTTATCCGCTCTAGAGATGAAGACAAAGAACGTTGGTGGTAATTTTTTGACAATTTAATGATTATCGAAAACTTACTTCCCTGGACTTTTCTTATTGACAACCTGTTCCTATTTATTTTGCTGAGGTGTGTGATTTTCCTTGTTTTTAACCTCTTCCTTAAATTCCTACCAACACAGACTCTTCCTCTTATCACATTTCTACATCTACTTCTGGTGTTCTTCATAATCTGGTCCTGGGAACCCACCCTAGTTGCCTGTCAAGCCCTAGTTACTTCTGATCTCGTTAGGGTGCGCTCCATCAGTCCAGCAGAACATGAGCCAAGGGGTAGCTGAAGAGCGCTATACTTCAGCCGCAGATGAGGACATTAGGAGAAGTGATTGTGAATTCAATATTGTAAATCATTTACTGTAACTATTTCCTCCTCTGCTTTAGAAGAGTAGAAATATCAGTGTGGCATAGACGCATGTACAAAAGAGTATGCTTTTATTTTAGCACTCAATAGTGGTAAAAAATATTTGTATTTTTGTAGTTTAATCCTGAAGAAGTACTAAAATGTTCAGCAGTCTTGGTCACATATGAATTCCAAGAACCTGCAGCCACTCTAGAAAATCCATTTCTCACTTGAGATTCCTAGGAACAGACCAACTGGTTCTAGGACCAAATTCTGAATAATTTCAAGTCTGGCCTAGTGGATTCTGTGCTATGTTGAATATTATGAGAATTCCCAAGATAGGTTTAGAATGTCAGGGGACCCCGGAACTGACATGTGTCTGCAGGATATGCTGGATCAGCAGCCTGTAAAAGGTCTGTCCCCGAATTGCAATCCTGTGTGTGCCACTGGCATCAAGAGGCAGAAGGTTAGGCTGGGCTTTTCAGGTGTGTGTGTGTGTGTGTGTGTGTTTGCACATGTGTGTGTAATGCTTACTGATACCAACTCTCCTAGCTTCTCAGCAGAGGTGTGACTGCTCTTTGACCATTTCCATAGGTAGAAGAATAGGAATAGGAGGGCTCTAGGTTTCTGGCTCCTCCTGTTCCTCTAATAGTTAGAACTGGAACATAGATCCATTTCTAGTTATTAGGATAAATATTTTTGTGTGCACTTTTCATGTATAGTGTTATAAAGGTAATTTAAACTTAGTTTCAGCATCTTATGGTTCTTCAGATTATTACTATGTACACATTATACTATATGCTCTAGATGAAGGAGGTGACTACTGAATTGAATCCATACATACTCTAGGACAAATTTTATTTGTGTGTTTATCAGATGTCTGTTGACTGCCTTTTGTATCTGGTGCTGTGCCAGAAATAAAAAGATAAAAGACTCTATTCTGTGGATGAGAGCAGAAATTAAAACTGATGAAACAAACAGTGAAGCAAACAAGATATCCTAAGCTCCTGGGAATATTAAAGGGGTCTCTAGTTCTGCTTGGGAAAATCAGGACTAACTTTATAGAAGAGGTGAAGATAGTCTCTAGGAGTCAGCTTTTTAAATCTCTGTGTGCTGTCTTCCTGCTTAATTTATAAGTTTTCTTCTTTAACACTGGCTAGAAAATTAAATAGAATCTTTTCTGTTTTTTAAAGAAGTATAGCCTTCTTGAAATTTATTTTTAAAGTTTACATATAGTAAATTCTGTCTTTCAAATCTATAGTTCTGTGAATTTTAACATATGTGTAGAGTTGTGTAACCATCACTACAATCAGGATACAGAATAGTTTCATCATCCCAAAACGGTCTCTCAGGCTGTACTATATAGTCATAACCCTCTCTCTCCCCTGACTCCTAGCAGCCCATATATTTTGCATTTTCTGGAATACCATATAAATAGTAGAATTATATATTATGTAACCTTCTGTGTCTTGCTTCTTTTACTCAGCATAATGCATTTGAGATTTATCGATCTATATTGTTAAGACTTACATATTTTGTTTTATCAGTAGTTTGCTGCTTTTTGTTGCTGAGTAGTACTTCACTGTATGAATTTAACACAGTTTATTCATTCACTACCTTTGAAGGACAATTAGGTTGTTTCCAGTTTTGGATGATTATGAATAAAGCTTTCCTAAACTGTCTCATACAGACTTGTGTGTGAATGTAAGTTTTTATTTCTATTGAGTAAATATTTAGAGATGAGAATGCAGGGTTTTGTTTTGTTTTGTTTTGTTTTCGAGATGGAGTCTCACTCTGTCATCCAGGCTGGGGTGCAGTGGCGTGATCTCGGCTCACTGCAACCTCCGCCTCCCGGGTTCAAGCAATTCTCCTGTCTCAGCCTCCCAAGTAGTTGGGATTACAGGTGCCTGCCACCATGCCCAGCTAATTTTTGTGTTTTTAGTAGAGACGGAGTTTTACCATCTTGGCCTGGCTGGTCTTGAATTCCTGACCTCGTGATCCACCCGCTTCGGCCTCCCAAAGTGCTGGGATTACAGGCGTGAGCCACCATGCCCGGCCGAGAATGCAGGGTCTTATAGCAAGTATGTGTTTATGAAAAACTGCCAAGTTATTTTCCGAAGTGATGGTACCAGTTTGCATCCCACCGACAATGTATCAGAGTTCCAGATACTCCATATCCTCACCAGAACTTGGTATTGGCAGTGTTTTGGATTTGAGTCATTCTAACAGGTGTGTAGTGACATCTCATTGTGGTTTTAATTTGCATTTCTCTATAAGTATGAGGTAGGATATACTTTTGTGTTGAGTTGCCATTCATGTATCTTCCTTGTTAAAGTATCTGTTCAACTCATTTGCCCACTTTTTATTGAATCGTTTTCTAATTATTAAGTTTCGAGCGTTGTGTATACATTCTGGATACAGAACTTTTGTCAGATATGTGATTTTAAAATTTTCTCTCCAAGCCTGTGGGAGAGTCTGTTCTTTCATTCTCTTAACAGTATTTTTCCAAGAGGAGGGGTTTATTTTATTTATTTTTAGATACAGAGTCTCCGTTGCCTAGGCTGGATAGCAGTGGTGCGATCCGAGCTCAGTACGGCCTCGACCTCCCAGGCTCCAGTGATCCTCCTGCTCCAGCCTCCCAAGTATCTGGGAGCACAGGCACACACTGCCACACCCAGCTAGTTGTTTATTTTTTGTTGAGGTGGGGTCTCCCTGTGTTGGCCAGGCTGTTCTCCAACTCTTAGGTTCAAGTGATCCTCCCACCTCTGCCTCCCGAAGTGCTGAGATTACAGGCATGAGCCACCGTTGCCAGCCAGAAGGTTATTTTTTCCTTAATTTTGATGAAGTCCAGTTTATCAATCTTTTATGGATTGTGCTTTTTATAAGTCATATATAAAAACTGTTTGCCTAACCCCAGGACACAAAGATTTTTCTGTTTTCTTCTAAATGTTTTACACTTTTACATTTCACATTTAGGTCTTTGACCCAATTTAATTAATTTTTTTGTGTAAGGTATAAAGTATAAGTCAAGATTAATTATTTAAAGATGAATTTTTTCAAATATGGATGATTGCTTGTTCAAGTACAGTTTGTTGAACAGACTATCCCTTCTCTATTGAATTCCTTTTGCAACTTTATAAAAATCAGTTGACATAGTTGTATTGGTTAATTTCTATACTCTTCTGTACATATACAGACATATACAGAGAGTATATGTCTAACCTTTTGCCATTATCATACTTCCTTTATCAGTAATTTTTGAAATCATTGTAATTCTTGAAATCAGACAATGTGAGCCCTTCAATTTTGTTTCATCTTTTTCAAAATTGTTTTGGCTATTCTAGGTCCTTTGCCTTTTCATAAAAACTTTAGAGTAGCTTTATATTATGCATGTAAGGACAGGGCTGGCCTGGGCAAAATTGCCTGTCTTTAGTTTTCCACCACTTCTTGTTTTCATATATTTTGTGTCCAGCCTTTTTATATCTGGTGAATACTTAATATAATCATGCTAGTTCCTGGATGAAGGGTTCTCTGCTCTAGATTTGTCCAAGGCCCTTTAGATCAATGAAAATACAGCTGTTCTTATCCTTTGTCATAGGCATTGTGTCTGCTGGCTAATCTAGTCTGTAAGTCCCAACACATTTCTGTGCTTTATGATACATATATTTATGTACAGATGTAAATGTGTCATTACCTCCTTATGTGCTAGAACTGAAATGTACAAAATAATGATGCTGAAAATACTTAATATAAGAAAATTTGGACTGATTTTAAGTTATTCGTTGTCTTATTCTAAATCTTCATTTCCCACTAAGCAAATTGCCATCATAACCAGTTGTGAGTTAGTTTTATTTTGGTGGACATTTAATGATAAGCAGTTATGTATAAAGCACTATGACTTTTAGGTTCATTGAAATCACTGCTAATTTCTTACTCTTGGGCTTTAGGAGACAGATACTAACTTCATGAAACTTGTTCTCTTGTTGAGTATTCATTGGAAGGGGTGCCAGAAGGTGGAAAGGTGGGGGAAAATACCAAAAAAAAGCCATTAACAGTTAACAGTTTAACAGTTAAGCCCAAGCTTTAGAAAACTGGCCATTGAAAATTATTTTATGAATAATTTGAACATATCATTGAGTTTTAAGATCATCCAAGTTGGGTCATTTTTTAAATGGCTACAATGGCTGTAACTAGAGAAATAATATCTATTAGCTCCAAAAATCCTATAATATAAAGTTAGAAGGTGGATTGGGGTACACTGAACTGTGATTCTGGGAAGGCTCTTTAGAACTGGAAGGAATGGCAGCAGTTGCTAAGAGCGCTACCATTTGTTTTGTTTTGTTTTGTTTTCTAGACTAGTCATGCGCAGTTGTGAGAAGAAGGGGAAGAGCAGAACTAAGTTTCAGCCAATGCTCAAATGAATCTCCCCCACCCCAGCACTCTCTCCCCTCTCCCCATCCCTCTCTGTACTGCTCCTTTTTTTCTATGAGCATGATTCACGAGTCCTGATGACTGCCCTAATTTGAGAGTCAGGCAGTCACAAATTCTGACACTATACCACACCTAAACTGCCACATTGTTTTTAAATGAAACTTATGAGCATCATTTCTTCTCTAAAAGTAAAATCCATTCCCAGGAGCCTCCTGAATCCTGCATATAAATACACCTGTGGCTCTTCCTCTCTCCTCTCCATCCTGCCCTACCCCAGAAGAAGTAATGAATGGGGCTGGGCGCGGCAGCTCATGCCTGTAATCCCAGCACTTTGGGAGGCTGAGGCAGGAGGATTGCATGATCTCACAAGTTGGAGACCAGCCTGGGCAACATGGTGAAACCCTGACTCTAACAAAAACACAAAAATTAGCCAGGTGTGGTGGTGTGTGTCTGTGGTCCCAGCTACTGGGAAGGCTAAGATGGGAGGATTGCTGCAGCCCGGGAAGTTGAGGCTGCAGTGAGCCAAGATCACACCACTGCACTCCAGCCTGGGTGACAGAGAGAGACCCTGTCTAAGAATGGAGTGGGTGGAGTCATTCAAGGAAAACTAAAGTGACAGAAGAGACCCTGATTGGATATTAGCTTGACCTGAGATCTAGATGCTACTTTTTAGGACAGGGAAGATAAGTGTATGTTTTCAAGCACTCATGAGGAAACTAGTAATGAGAGAGTGATGCAAAAGAATGGGAATAATAAATGGAATAAGGGCTCAGAGCTGGTAGGAGGGATGGGATTAAGAGCGTCAGGAGAAGGTTAACCTTGGTGCAAATTGGAATGGTTACTTCTTCCTCAGAACCAGAAGTGAAGGAAGAGAAGCTAGGTGAATAGGGAGAGATTTTGAGGTGGTAAGGAGAAGAATCAATGGTGTTTATGTCCAGCAAGATAATAGAAATAGCTAAAATTTATTGAGTGCTTTAATATTACAGGAAATATATTAAGTACTTTACATGCATTACCTTACGTTATCCATAATAACCCTTTTAAGTCCCTTACTTTACAGAACAAAACATGTTCAGGAAAAGTAAGAAATTTGAGGCTGGGCGCAGTGGCTCACGCCTGTAATCCCTGTACTTTGGGAGGCCGAGGTGAACAGATCACCTGAGGTCAGGAGTTCGAGACCAGCTTGGCCAACGTGGTGAAACGCTGTGTCTACTAAAAATACAAAGTGGCTGGGTGTGGTGTAGTGCGCCTGTAATCCCAGCTACTTGGGAGGCTGAGGCATGAGAATCGCTTGAACCCAGACACAGGTTGCACCACTGCACTCCAGCCTGGCGATACGGCAAGACTCCATCTCAAACAAACAAACAAACAGAAAAAGAAATTTGCTTAGGGCTGTACGGTAGAGTGATAACAGCCAAAATCCCTTCTGTTACTCTTCTGAGGGAGATAAGAGGCAAAGTTTTCTAATGTGAGTAGGAGGGAGGTGGTGATGTGGTTTGTTGAGTTCATTCAAGTAAACCTTTATCGAGTGCCTGTTGTATGCAGGGCACTGTTCTGGCTGTTAGCAACACAGACAAGTAAGACATGTTCTCTGAACTCAAGGAATTTACAATCTCTAGTAAAAGTGATTGGGGACCTGAATAATTGTAGGGAATGGTTAAAACCAGTTACTAATGAGATTAATAAGAGAGTTCCTGAAAAGCAGTGAGTGGCCCAGTGGTCAGGAGAGACTTGAACGGTTTTGTGTTACCCTCTTTCTGGCCAAATAAATTGAACATGGGGAGTCCCAGGTCTAGCATTTGGCAGAGAGCAAAGCGGATGAAATATTAAAGAAGCAACAAATTCTCAGGTATTATTAAAGGTGCGTTTTAAAATATGAATGCACTATAGGAATATACTGGAAAAGAGTCTGTAGAAACTTTGCATGTAGGGCACATTTCTTAGAGTCCCCGGTTCCCAACTTTGTCACAAAGTTTCTAGCCTTCGTTTTATTTATATTTATTTAGTCACGTATTTTGATCTAAATATTTTCTTTCAAAAGCAAAATGTATTTCATGGCACCTGGTTGTCAGAGTTGTCAGATTCAAGCAGGATAACATGTTCACTAGAAATTAGGTAATAAACCACTTATAGAATGGCTGTTGTATGTTTAGTACAGTTGTACAGAGGAGTTGACACCCAAGATGTAGTGATCACATTTGTCTTGTTGTTACATTATTTTTATTAAGCAGATGATTTTTTCCTGTTAAATAATTTAAGATAACAAATAGCTTCTTGCCTAGTCTTAAGGATATAAGTTTTCCTTCTGTTTGAAACCTTTTCTTTGGTTAACTTTCACCTATTGATAGCATGAAATGATGGGACTAGATCTCTTAGTTTTACTTAATGTTCAGTTGCATGTCAGTCTTCAAGTAGGAAGCCTCAGAGTGAATCAGACTTGATAAGGCAAGAAGTTACCACTGTGTTTTGATTAGTAAAGCCTAAAGTATGCAAACGCATGGTTGATTTGAAAGACCAGTGTCATAAAAATAAGCTTTACGTTAATATATATCAAACTCAATACTGAACTCTGAAATTGTGGACGTTTGAGAGTTGTGTTAGAAATTTCCCTGTGTTCTTTTTTTAAGAAACAGGATCTCTTCTCACCCAGGCTGGAGTGCAGTGGCATGATAATGGCTCACTGCAGCTTCTACCTCCCAGGCTCAAGTGATCCTCTCACCTCAGCCTCCCAAATAGCTAGGACCACAGACACAGGCCACCACACCCAACTCATTTTTTTTGTAGAAATGGGATCTCCCTGTGTTCCCCAGGCTGGTCTCGGGATCTCCCTGTGTTCCCCAGGCTGGTCTCAAACTCCTCAAATGAACTTCCCCAAAAGCATAGGGGTTACAGGTGTGAACCACTGTGTCCGGCCTCCCTGTGTTATGTTTTGTTTTGAGATGGGGTCTCACACTGTCACCAAGGTTGGAGTGCAGTGGTGCAATCTCGGCTCACTGCAACCTCTGCCTCCCAGGCTTAAGTGATCCTCCTGCCTCAGCCTCCAGAGTAGCTGAGACTACAGGTATGAACCACCATGCCTGGCTAATTTTTTGTATTTTTGGTAGAAAAAGGTTTCACTGTGTTGCCCAGGCAACTCCTGAGCTCAAGTGATCTGCCTGTCTCGTCCCCTCAAAGTGCTGGGATTATAGGCATGAGCCGCTGCGCCCAGCCCTCCCTGTGTTCTTGATGAGCTACTTATAGATTTCCCAGAGCTACTGACTGGTGACTTAGAGATGTGGAAACAGCACTGAGGCTTCTGGAACGTGCTTCTGCCCACGTTGCCCTGCCATTTAGGATTCCCCAAGGAGGGGGTGTGGCAGCAGCGACTGGTGCAGTCGATGAGACCTTGGGATCCCCTGGCTGAACTGCAGTGTTAGGACCACCGTTTAAAACCCTGCTTTAGGATTCTGACCTCATTATTTTATGTTTAAATAATATTTTCTCTGCAGTTTTAACAAGAATGTGATGTTTTTCTTACATTAGGAGATTGTAGTGGACGTATTTTAAATTATTAGATGGTATGTAATTTCAGACTGTATTCATTTTTATTTGGTTTTAAAATCGTGTATTAAGCATTTTATTCATTGCAACCTTTTAGAAGCATGCATAGTGTATTAGTTAAATATTTATTAAATTAGTAGTCATACATTTCCAGTGTAGAGTCATATAAGTGTTGCTTTCTAGTCAAATAAAAGTTTGGAAAACATTTTCATCTTGGCATTTTTAATGTTTTTTTTTCTGACTATAAATCATAGAAGCAAATGATTAAATAGACAGGTGAAGAGGAGGAAGTCGCAAATAAAATAGGCACTTACATTTATTGTGTTTGCAAGGTTGTTTTTGAGGACAGCGCACGTTTCTCAAGACCTTGTTTCTTGCCTATTTTATAGAGCTCTGGCCTCTTAACAGCACAGCTTTAATGACTTCTTGTGGGGCTCTTGGTTTACGTTAGCACTGACTGTGGAGGGAAGAGAGAGGTCAGGTTTCACAAGGAGGCTGTAGACTTGTAAAATCATACCTAACTGGCGGAAACAAAGTCTGTGGAAGGAAGTAAGCTGAGATTTGCATAGGACATGAGGTGTTTTTCCATTTAAATAAATGCAAAATATTTTGATAATACTGAAAATAGTTTGCAGACTGAAGTCTTAAAAGGCTCTAACATTCATTGTGAAAGACATAGTCATTTACTCAGTTTAATGCCTCACTTAAAAGAATCGAAATTGAAAAAGCAAATACTTGCTAGGAAACAACATTTAAAACTATCATGTTATAGATGTTTTATATTTGCATGCTTTTCTAAAGTTTCTAAGTTTTGATATAAAATATTATATAATTTGTTTTTTTAATTGCACAGTGGTTTCATTCAAGTTTTTTCTTGTAATTTCCAGGTTTAGGGCACTGGTTAGCAAGAAAATCAAGCATCCGTTGATCATAAGTGATGTTTACCCAAGAGTGAGAAGTTAAAAGAACTAAAAAGGCAGATAAAAATTAAGAGTAAGGGATTTTATCAAGCAGTGGAGTAACAGTAGAAAATTTATGCATTCATAGTTTCACTGCAATCTGTGCCCCATAGCGGCATATATACTTTATAAAAAGAACACTGATTTTCCTAATTAAATACTTTTATAGGAAAAAATGTAAGTAAAGTAAAAAATAAAATAAAAATCACCATACATAATCCTACCACTGGAGATCTGAACTTAGTTACCTATCTCTTTTTAATTTATCTCCCATTATTTCATCATTGAAGTAGTGGATTTTATCTCCTTCAAATAATTTATCTCTGCACATTCAAAATGGAAAAATTACTTTTGTTTCTCTGTAGTTTATATACCTTTAGGCAAAAGCTACCTAAGTTTGGCTTAGTAGAAAATAACGGAAAAAAATTAAATTTTAGAATACCTTTGCCTTTATTCAGGCTTTAAAGTTTATTTTTATTGTATATAAGGATCACTGCCATCCTTTGTTTAACATTCTTTGAGTCATTCTTCTGAAAGTAAAGCCAGTGTATTCATAGTAAGGCGTTCTATCACTATTCCCGAGCCTGCACAACTGCTAGGAGTTTACTAGGTAACAAGCAGTGCCTGGGTACACATATGTGTATGTATATATAATTTAATGTTATTTGTACAATGTGCTTAGAAAATATTTTTAATATCCCCTTTTACTGAGGGATACTGAGGCTTGAGATTGAGTAACATCTCCAGGACACATAGCTCATTAATGCAAAACTGATTCTAACTCAGATGTATGGATTTTAATATCTGTACTCTTACCTTCAAGGCTATGCCAGTGTACCACCTCCCTATATACACATAAATTATGCTGGTCTGTACTGGCTTTTATTCCTGGTTTTCTTTATACCAGCTAAGGCCAAGATTTCACTTAGTCTTTTTTTTTTTTTTCTGAGACGGAGTTTCACTCTTGTTGGCCAGACTGGAGAGCAATGGTGCGATCTCAGCTTACTGCAACCTCCGCCTTCTGGGTTCAAGCAGTTCTCCTGCCTCAGCCTCCCAAGTAGCTGGGATTGCAGGCATGCGCCGCCACACCCGGCTGATTTTGTGTTTTTAGTAGAGACAGGGTTTCTCCTTGTTGGTCGGGCCAGTCCCGACCACCCGATCTCAGGTGATCTGCTCACCTCGGCCTCCCAAAGTGTTGGGATTATAGGCGTGAGCCACCACACCCTGCCACTTAGTCTTTTAAAAAAATATCCTTGGCTTGGCGCGGTGGCTCACGCCTGTTATCCCAGCACTTTGGGAGGCCAAGGCAGTGGATCACTTGAAGCCAGGAGTTCAAGACCAGCCTGGTCAACATGGTGAAACCCTGTCTCTACTGAAAATACAAAAAAAAAATTAGCTGGCCGTGGTGGCATCCGCCTGTTGTTCCAGCTACTGGGGAGGCTGAAGCAGGAGAATTGCTTGAACCCAGGAGGCAGAGGTTGCAGTGAGCTGAGATCGCACCACTGCACTCCGGCCTGGGCAACAGAGTGAGGATCCATCTCAAAAAAAAAAAAAAAAAGAGATTGCATTAAAATTGGAAAAACAGTAAACACTGTTTTTTTAGGCTGCTATTATAGAATCTCAAAGATGTCTTTCTGTAAATCTTAGTGATAGCCTTACATATGAGCCATTAGTCAAAAAATCAAGACTTATCATTGTAGAACAGCTGTAAATCAAATATTTTAAAAAAACACTTAAATCAAGTTGAATAGATATTTTAAGTTGTTTCTGTTATTAGTCCATGGCCTAATTTTACAGTTTCCCAGTTTGCCTTAACATGTCCAGTGTCTTCTCATTCTGATTAAATGAGAGTTTGGAATGGTTATTCAGCAGACCATCTGATCTCTCTTCCTATGTTCTGATTCAGGCAACACAGGCCAGAAACCTCAGAACTATATGGATCCTTTCCTCGGTCTCCCCTGAATACCTCTGAGCCAAATGATGTTTGGTGTACAGTGTCTCTTTTGTGTGCCCTCTCTTTGTTCCTGTTACTTCTGCCATCATTCAAACCCGTAGCAGATCTCGCTTCTGCTGTTCTGATAGTCTCTTAACTAGTTAGTCTCCCTACCTCTAAACTCTCTCCCTCTAAGTACTTGGCTTTTTGATGGTCAACATGTTTGTGGGCTTAGAACTAGGAAAATAACAACAAAGGAAAAACTGACATTCCTATTAGGTAAACTGGTTTTAAAAAAGAGATTTGTTTTTTAAAAAATATTTGACTACTAAATTTTAGCTTGAGGTAGTATAACTGAGTTTACATACTTTTCTACCTTTTTCTTATTTTTATTTTTATTTTTTTGAGGCAAGGTCTCATTCTGTTGCCCAGGCTGGAGTGCAGTGGTGTGATCGTGGCTCACTGCAGACCCAACCTCCTGGGCTCAAGCAATTCTCCCACCTCAGCTGCCTGAGTAGCTGGGACTGCAGGCTCGCACCACCACACTGGGCTAATTTTTAAAACTTTTTTTTGTAGAGACAGGGTCTCGCCGTATTTCCCAGGCTGGTCACTTTCCTATCTTTAATAGGTTCCTAGAAGTAGACATACTTTTGTTTGAGATGAGAGCCATAGTTTTAAACTTCCAGTACACAGAGTTTTAAAGGTGTTTTTCTGTTTTGGAAATGTAGAAATTTAAGACATATATTTTTTTTTTCTTTTTTTTTGAGATGGAGTCTTGCTCTGTTGCCCAGGCTGGAATACAGTGGCACGATCTCGGCTCACTGCAACCTCCGCCTCCCGGGTTCAGGCGATTCTTCTGCCTCAGCCCTCTGAGTAGCTGGGACTACAGGCGTATGCCACCACGCCCAGCTAATTTTTGTGTTTTTAGTAGAGACAGGGTTTCACCATGTTGGTCAGGATGGTTTTGATTTCCTGACCTTGTGATCCACCCTCCTTGGCCTCCCAAAGTGCTGGGATTACAGGTGTGAGCCACCGTGCCCAGCCTTAACACATATTCTTACCCAGCTAGAAAGCCAATGCATTTCACCTTATACTGAGCAGCAGAATTGCTTAGGAGTAGAACCTGTACTTTTTTTTTTTTTTTGAAACAGAGTTTTACTCTTGTTTCCCAGGCTGGAGTGCAGTGGTGCGATCTCGGCTCACTGCAACCTCCGCCTCCCAGGTTCAAGCAATTCTCCTGCCTCAGCCTCCTGAGTAGCTGGGATTACAGGCACCTGCCACCACACCCAGCTAATTTTTTGTATTTTTAGTAGAGATGTGGTTTCATCACGTTGGCCAGGTTGGTCTCGAACTCCTGACCTCAGGTGATCCACCTGAAGTGCAGGGTTTACGGGCGTGAGCCACCGCGCCTGGCCTAGAACCTGTAATTTGTATCTTCTACAGAAAGTTTGGGGAACTCAAACTTTTACTCATAAGGGTCTTGGAAGTTGACTACCTGGATTCAGATCCCAGTATCACCACTTACTAGCTGCAAAACTTTGGGCAAGTTGCTTAATTTCCCTGTCCAGTTTCCTTAACTGAAAATTGGGTGGGTAATAGTTTTGAGAACTAAATAAGCTGGAATATGTAATGTGCTCAATGCAGCACTGGCAATAAAATGTATGTTAAGCTATTGTTATTTCTGTCTTTATTAAATTGCTTCAAACCTCTGCTCTATTTGCTTTTATAATTTGGGTTGATTATTCCTTATCTGAAATGCTTGGAACCAGAAGTGTTTCAGATTTCACATTTTTTTTTAATTTTGTAATATTTGCATTATGCTGGTTGAGCATCCCAAATCCAAAAGTCTGAAATGTTCCAATGAGTATTTCCTTTGAGCATCATGTCAGTGCTAAAAAAGTTCCAGATTTGGAGCATTTTGGATTTTTGAATTTGGGATTCTCTGTACTTTTGCGATGCTCAGCTTTTGGGGGTGCTCTGTCCTTTTTCTTCATAGCGTTTATCACAGTTTGAATTTATTACACTTGGATAGTAATTTAATTAAATGCTTTTCTCCACCATTAACAAAGATCCCTGAGAATAAAACCTCTGTTAGTTTTGTTCCTCATTAGATCCTTGGCGCCTAGAATATACTAGACACTGAGTACATATTCATTGAATGAATTAATAAATTTAGAAGAGATTAAAAGTTTCCTAACAGTGATTAAAATTGTTTTCTAAATTGGGGAGAAAATCTGGTCCATTATTTTATAAAGAATTTTATGACTCAGAGCCTATCAGCATGGTTAACCACAAACTAAATGAATGGTGTTATTGTAAGAACAGTGGGATCGATATTAATATGTGATTCATGGAAATTAACTCCTTCGTGTCAGTTATACTGTATATCTTTAATAGCAGAGATATTGTTTTTATATAACTATTTAAGATTGGTTGTTTAAATACTATCGCATGTTGCCATAAAAACAGTTTGGTTTTGAAATAATTGATGCCTAACTACTTTTTTTTTTTTTTTTTTTTTTTTTTTTTGAGACGGAGTCTCGCTCTGTCACCCACGCTGGAGTGTAGTGGTGCGATCTCAGCTCACTGCAAGCTCCACCTCCTGGGTTCACACCATTCTTCTGCCTCAGCCTCCCCAGCAGCTGGGACTACAGGTGCACGCCGCCATACCTGGCTAATTTTTTTGTATTTTTAGTAGAGACAGGGTTTCACCGTGTTAGCCAGGGTGGTCTCAATCTCCTGACCTCGTGATCCACCCGCCTTGGCCTCCCAAAGTGCTGGGATTACAGGTGTGAGCCACCGCGCCTGGCCTTTTTTTTTTTTTAATTTAAGTTCTAGGGTACATGTGCACAACGTGTAGGTTTGTTACATAGGTATACATGTGCCTATGTTGGTTTTGCTGCACCCATCAACTCGTAATTTACATTAGGTATTTCTCCTAATGCTATCCCTCCCCCAGACCCCCTCCCCTTTTTCTTTTTTTTGCAAACGCTCACTAACAAGTCTGTTTGTTGGGACTACACCCAGCTAAAAAGAGTTAAAATATGTATTTGGCATAAAGGAAGATTTTTTTTCTTTTGCTATGGCAAGGAGATATGCATTCAATTTTTTCTAGTAATTAGGCTAAGCAGTTTAAATATTTAGAAGGATGGACGCTGAGACATGATGCTTTTTGACAGCATTTACAATTAGAATCACATTTTTGTGAGATTACTTCTTTGTTGGTTTTAGAAGTAGTGGATTAACCTATAGAAGCCTTTGAATGGATAGATGAAAGCTGATTGAGTCTAATGCAGCTTATCAAACACTGGTGTTTGGAGTGTTTTGAAGAGGGGAAGGGAAGAATGAAAGCAGAGACAAGATAAGAGGCTGATAGTGGTTCAGGTGAGAGATGTTGGGACTGGAACAGAAGGGAATGGATTTGACACGTGTTTAGGAGTTAAAATCAGTGGGAACAGGTGATTGAGAATACAGAAAGAGTAAGTAGGCTCTAGCTTAGGTGAGTAATTTGACAGTGGTGTGACAAAGATGAAGCAGAGATACAGCCTTGGAAGAAAGAAGATCACTTCATTTTGGACACGATGACTTTGGGGTGCCTTTGTTTTGTTTTGTTTCTTTTTTTGAGATGGAGTCTCGCTCTGTCACCAGGCGGGAGTGCAGTGGCACGATCTCAGCTCACTGCAGCCTCTGCCTCCCAGGTTCAAGTGATTCTGCTGCCTCAGCCTCCCTAGTAGCTGGGACTACAGGTACGCACCACAACGCCCAGCTAATTTTTGTATTTTTAGTAGAGGCATGGTTTCACCATGTTGGCCAGGATGGTCTGGATCTCTTGACTTTGTGATCTGCCTGCCTTGGCCTCCCAAAGTGCTGGGATTACAGGCATGAGCCACTGCGGTGGCCTGGAGTGCCTTTCATAAACTCCAGGCGAAGATGTCCAGTGCACAGTTGGAGCCATGAGTACGAAGGTCTGAGGATGGTGATCTAAGCTGGAAGAGGTATTTAGGGGAATCAGCAACAACAGCTGGCTGTGGTTGAAAACTGAAAGAGGATATAATCACCAAAAAAGACCATGGAGAGAGAAAAGAACAGAGACTCTCTGGAAGGAAGGGCAGAAGAGGAGGGAGAGCGAGCCCTTGAAAAGGGAGACAGGAAGGAGGAGCCACAGCAATAAAAGGAGAACAAGGAGCATGTAGTATCATAGACCCTGTTTCCATAAAATAATAGGGAAGAAGGCAGATTAGATGTTTGAGGCATGGAGTCAGAAAGGAAGAAGGGGAGACAGCCAGTATAATACTCTTAAGAGAAGTTTCGATCCCATGGGGAGGAGAGCAGATAGCTGCTAGACGGATAACGTAACGTGATGTAAAGACATGTTTAGAGTTTTCTTCCTTTTGATTTTTGAGGTTGGGAGAGAGTGGAACACTTTTATTTGTGGAGGGAAAGGAGCTGGGAGAAGAGTTTGAATATGCAGAGGGGAGAGAGATCCCAGAGGGGAGGGAAGAGATTGGGATTGGTGTCCAGATGGAGGGATTACAAACAGAAAGGAGGGAATTTACTTTCATTGTTGATTCATGGTTGCCTCTTTCTTTCAGTCTCAGAGGTAACCGATCAAAGTCCTAAGCAGTATCTGGCTTGGTATTTTCTCCACGAAACTATTTTGCCAGTGGATTGAATTTTCAAAAGATATCAAAAAGTTAGATATTTTAAATATAAAGGTGTTTGTGAGGATTAAACAATATGTACCTTTATACTTGGGTTCAAACCTTTCTGAAAACCAGAGTTTTCAAGGGTAAACCTATTTATGTTTCAGTTGTCAGAATTTTATGACTGCAGAGTTCCAGCCCATTAGGCCTAAAGTACAAGGTTAGCTCAATTGTTATAATAAAAAAATCTTAGGGATTTCATAGATTTATCCATTTGAGAAAAAAGGGGAACTGCTTAAAGAAAAGGCAGTGGTGCCCAGGCATATTGTTTGACTGGTTAGATTCAGAGTGAAAAAACAACACTCAGTTGCCTATGTGGCTGGCAGGAAGTAACTCAAGGCAGCAGAGTGATCATTTTTATTCTCAATAATCACATTTATAAGAAGTTTTCACTCTATTGGCTTGTTTAATCTTTAAAAAATTCTTTGGTATGGGAGGGATAGATTTTTGTGTCTAAAAAAAATGCCAGTAAAATATTGGGCATTGTTTGGAATTGTAGCAAACAAAAAAATAATAAAAAGCACTATTTTCTTCTCACCCCGTCTTGGTATTTGTACCCAAGAAACTCCTTACAATTCTAGTTATTGTGCTTAAAGACCTAATAGAATTGGAGAAAATTCAAAATACTAGTTCAATTCAGAAAGTATATTTTTTTAGTGCCAAATCTGCACCATTTACTGTCTTACAGTATCCTGCAAAGAACATGATCTGCTGCTGCCCCTCAGTGAGCTTATAATGTAGAAGCGGAGGAAGACTTGTAAATAAGTGATTATAATGTGAAATAAAGGCAGCAGTGAAGGTCTGCAGTGTACAGAGGTAGCAGAGAAAAGGGTCGGAAACCACTTCCCAAAGGATGGGATAAGTGAACCAGGCTTTAAAGAATGACAGGATTTCATCAGGTGGACAAAGGGACCAATGTTATTAGCAAGAGAAGGAAATGTTCACATAAACCTTAGAGGTGTGAAATAATCATGGTGTATTTCGTGAATTATAAGTAGCTCAGTGTTAGTGAAACATCATTGTAAGTGGTTGAATATAAGGCTAGAATTTTACAGGGAATAATTAATTCAGCAGCAACACAGATTCATGGTTTATGATGATCACTGAGGGTGATGTTGCTGGCAGGGGAGATACCAGCTAAGAGGCTCCAGAAAGACATCTAGACAGGATATGATAAGGGCCTGAATTGAACAGAGGACTGTTAGGGATGAAGAGAAGTCAGATATAAGAGAGGAATAAATGAGATAAAACATCTTGAATTGAATACTTAATTCATTGTGGGGTCATGGAAGAAGAAATTGTTAAAGTGGACAGGCTGGGGGAGCTTCTGTTCTGTAAAAAAAATTTAAACTAAATAAGATATTTCAGTCTGGAGAGGTAGAGGCTGAGAAATAATAAAGTAAAATTCCCATTTTGAAGTCTGTCAATTGAATATGGACTGGATTATCAGTGACAACTAGAACTAATGGTCACCCCTCACACATGGAAAAGGTAAATATGGGATTGACAAGAGTGCTTTATATTTCATAAAGCAAGCATTATATTTATGGAAATATAGGTCCTAATTCCCCCCAAGATAAATGTATTCAACATAGTTTAAGTTAATTATAAAAAGGCAAACTTACCTGATTATTGAGAAATCAGGTTGTTCTGCCTGAATGTGAAGCTGATATTTTAAAGGTGAGTCTAGCCATCTGTTTCCTAATTCTTTAGTAGATAAACAGCAGGGGATGGTCCATAGGTTTAGATCCAAAATTAAAATGTTTGCAGATAAATATCCTAGCAAGTGTACAGAAGCAATGAAAAGTAGCTCAATGTTAGTGAAACACCATTGTAAGTGGTTGAATATGGGGCTTGAGTTTTACAGGGACTAATTAATTGATCAGCAATATAGAATCATGATATCGATTTTTAGAGTTTGATATTCTAAGAGTGGTTCTCCAACTGAAAAGTCTCACTCTTTATACTCTTAAAACTCAAATAACTTTTATTTATGTAGCTTACATCTATTGACACTATTATAAATTAAAACTGAGAAAAATATTCATTAATTCATTTTAGAATGAAAACATTTATGCATCACATATTAATATAACTATTTTCCAGAGGAAAAAATTAGTCAGAGGAGCAGAATTACTTTACATTTGTGCATATCTCTTTAGTTAGCTTAATAGAAGACAGCTGGGTTCTCATATGTGTCTGCCTCAACTTTTGGTCTGTTGCAATACCATGCATTACATAATTCCTGGAAAACACCGTATATTCAAGACAAGAGAGTGAAAGTTATTATGCAAATGATTCTGACTTTGAGGATCCACCGACAATAGCAGTTTGAAACTGATTTATGTTTCATACACAAATAAGGTATTACTTTACCCCCACTCCACCCTTTTGGGAAGTCCATCCTCCTAAGAATATTTTCACCATTATTTGCTGGCCTTGTCCTGTGCTTGTAAAGGCCTGTGATCTATCTACAGATAAATGAGTTCAAGTGCAAGGCAGAATTTGTTAGCCTTCTATGACCTTTTACCCTTTTCAGCCTAATGAAGCATAAGTTCATGTAGCCCTATTACCTCTATTCTTCTTCATAACTTCTCATTTTATTTATAAATAATAAAGTTCAAACAAATTTTTCTTTGAACTGGAATCTGGGGAGGGGAGGAGTAAGACTACAGTAGTGGACCTTTCTTTGTATCTTGGAAGACTTAGTAGAGGGAAGGGAAACCTGGAATTTACACTCCTTCAAAATGTGATCATGGACACTGAAGACCACTTCCTGGAGGCCTGCCTAGAATTGCAAAGAATAATTATCTCTAGAAAATACCAACCCTTCAAGATTGATCTCTGCTTTGGAAATAGATGAGCCTAAAAATCGTCTCTTGAGTTTCTCTACCTTTTGTTTGAGATGCACCCTTGGGCTTCTCTCTTTCCTTTCTCATCCTGCTCCTTCAATACCAGCTTCATCTGATTCCAGATAGAGTGATATGTCTGTGGCATAAGAACCAAGTCTTTGTTTTCTTTAAGATATCGCTAGACTCTCCCCATTCCCACTGCCACCACCCAGTTCTGTAATACCTATTTAATAGCCTATTGGACTTTTGACTTGAGACTCCTTTATTCTATCCATCCTGATTAGTTTTTCCCACACATTGCTAATATCAGGACATGCCTTTGCTCAGAAATCTTCAGTGATGCCTTAATTTGTACCATGATATAAATCTGTTTTATCTGTATTCTCCTTCAGCTTTCCCATAAACTCTTAATCTGAAATATTTTGCAATAGTTCTGGCTGTTTCCTCACAATCCTATGAATGCAAGCTTTGCATTTCTTACCTCTGTGCTTGTCTTCATGTTATTCTTTTCACTTGAAATGTTCTGTTCTTTCCCACCACCACCACCACCCCCATCTAAATCCAGTGGATTCTTCAAAAGCTAATTCAAAACCAGTTCCTGTAAATGGTTTTTACCTGATAAGTTTGAATTTGTTTCCCTCTCCTCTGATATACAATAGTATTTGAAGTTTGTACCACACAGTTTAGTATGTAATTATATACCATTGTTTATTTTTGTTTCATATGTTAACTTTTTATCTCCAAATAGATAAATTTCTTGCGAACCTATTTAGAATTTAATTCTGGGAAAGACCAGACTCCGTAAATTGGGCAACTGCCCAGTGTTTTCTCCAAAATTATTCACTAAATTATCTTCATGCTGGTTAAGTTATGTTGGTCTTATATCCAAGCAAGGGTTCAAGTCCAATAAGTAATATCTAATGTAATGTTACTTCGAAGTGTTATTTTCATGCACTTATTCTGAATTTCTCAAACTTTATCTTATAGCTATTTCTGCATTTGAAGTCCAGCCAATTTCCACTGAGGTCCACGAAGGTGGAGTTGCTCGATTTGCATGCAAGATTTCATCCCACCCTCCTGCAGTCATAACATGGGAGTTCAATCGGACAACTCTACCTATGACTATGGACAGGTAGATGTAGATTTTTGTCTTTGGAGATGATACAGGAGTAATAAAGACTTCATATGAGATTATGTAGGGAGAAACACCATTATAGGCCTCATTTTTATTTAGGGCAGTAATAACTGATTGCTTAAGACATTTCAAACTTAGCCAAAGAATTAGATCATCAGTCTCTGGCACATGGGGCATGGTTCCTGGTTTAGATCAGAATTTAAATAGATTATCCTACTGCCTTGATCCTTTCCTCAACCATCTGTTCTAACCATGACTATCTGGACTGCAGCCCAGGGTTTTAGGAAACCAGATTACACTCTCATTGCTGGGAAGGGCAGTGTTGGTGTAAGGGTCTTTCATGTATGCCCTGGTAGCTGCCCACTCCTGTCTCTGCCTTCCACTTCTCAACCCCCTCTTTACTGCAAATGCACACACGAGCACACATGCACACATCTAGTGTTCTGCGGGTGGTTGAGATTGAAAAATCAAGAACTTGATAGCAACTCCAAAAAGTTTAATTCCTGCCCTGCTCCAGAGTTGGCAGACATTTGCTAACATGGTAAAGCACTAAGATGGAATAAGTTATTCATGGAAGTGCTTTATTTAAAAAAAAAAAGCATATCTACATATGTCTTGGACAATATATGGATATTAATAGGTAAAAAATCAGGAATTTGAAAAAAATTATACTAAACTCTAGGCCACCAGTTAACTAAATCTATGCTAGAATGTCAAATGAGACTGTAAAATTCGACTGATAGATTGCACAAACCATATCATGCTGGATTGTTTATGTTTTAGAGAGCTTTAGTGACCCAAATGAAAACAATAGAATCAAGCTAATATTTTAAAAGGTCTTTAAAGTATTGCTTGTAGCACTGTAAAAAGGTTGAGTGTATTCCTATCACAGAATATGTTAAATAAAATATATAGTCTAAGCCCGGCACGGTGGCTCATGCCTGTAATTCCAACACTTTGGGAGGCCGAGGCGGGGAGATCACTTGAGGTCAGAAATTCAAGACCAGCCTGGTCATCATGGTGAAACCCCGTCTCTACTAAAAATACAAAAATCAGCTGAGCATGGTGGTGCACCTGTAATCCCAGCTGCTTGGTAGGCTGAGGTGGGAGAATCGCTTGAACCCAGGAGACAGACATTCCAGTGAGCTGAGATCATGCCATTGCACTCCAGCCGGGGCAACAAGAGTGAAACTCCATCTCAAAAATAAATAAATAAATAAATATAATATGAAATCTACTACAAAAAGTTTAATTATCTTTCTCTCATAACAGGATAACTGCCCTACCAACAGGAGTATTGCAGATCTATGATGTCAGCCAAAGGGATTCTGGAAATTATCGTTGTATTGCTGCCACTGTAGCCCACCGACGTAAAAGTATGGAGGCCTCGCTAACCGTGATTCCAGGTACCACGCAGAGTGGTTTTTCCATTTTTATGACGTTTTATTGGCGCAGTTGTTACTTCTTCTCCTCTACTGTAATAATGTACCATAAAGTAGAATTTCATTTAAATTATTATAATCTATTTGGAAAATGGTCATTTTTAGTTATTAAGCAACTCTTCTTTCACAGGCCAGTTTTCTATGTTATGTCAATGTCTTTAAGAAATATTCAGTCTTAAGAAAGATTAACAAATATTCAGTCTTTGGTATTCTATTCAATGCCAGAATTCACTGATGCTCAGGTCTCTCATAGAAAATGGCATGTTATTTTCATTCACCTATGCACACCCTCCTGTATACTTTAAATCATCTCTAGATTACTTATAATACCTAATAATATAAATTCTATGTAAATCATTGTTATACTGTATTTTAAAATTTGTGTATTTTTATTTTTTAAAAAAATATTTTCAACAGGCAGTTGGTTGAATTTACAGATGTGCAACCCACAGATACTGAGGGCTGGCTGTATTTCACTTTCGTTTTTAAAAGTGTAAAATACAGAAAGCACAAAAAAGAGAATAACAGTCATCCATTTCTACCAGAATTGTCTGTTGTGGAAAAAGATATGCTTGTTTCTAGTCGTATTCTTTTGCTTGTCGTTTAAAGAAATACCATGATTTGCATTTGTAAAAATGATACATGCATTTTATAAAAAGTAATGTTTATGAAAATAGAAAATATAAAGCTTCTATATTAAACAATTTTTAAAAACACAAAAATAAAAGTTAAAAAATATCCTCAATCTTAAAGCAAAAATTATCATTGTTAATATTAAGCGAGCACAATTTTATATATTTTTCCATACATTAATATAGGTAGAAGGGAAACTAGAGAGATGCATATAAAGAAATAGATATTTCATTAAGATGCAATAGATGATAGTTTTTATTTTAAAGGTTAAGTTTGTTTAAATGTAGTAGAAGAAAACCTGGACTGAAGACATTGTTGAACTTCACATAAATGTTTATTCTTCACAAGAGATACTGGTTTCTAACAGATCCTTTAAGGCTGAAAAAAGAAGAAATTTAGAGAAACATTAAGAGGCTGAAGTTATGTATTTAATGCTATGCTTTAATTTTAGGTAAATTAAATAAATTTTAGATAATTATATAAATAAATGAATGTTTGAACCTCAATTAAAAGTAATGATACGGAAAATAACCTGAATGTCCATCAACTGATGAATCGATAAATAAAATGTGTTCTATCTATACAGTGATATATATTGCTCAATATAAAGGAATGAAGTACTTATACATGTAACAACATGGGTGAACCTTGAAAACATGCTAACTGAAAAGAAGCCATTCAGAAAAGACCACATAATATATGGTTCCATTTATATGAAATGTCTAGAATAGGCAAATCCAGAGAGACTGAAAGTAGATTAGTGGTTACTAGGCTGTGGAGAGAAGAAGAGATTGGGAGTGACTGCTAATGGGTTTGGGATTGTTTTGGAGAGTGATAAAAATGTTCTAAAATTAATTGTGGTAATAGTTGTACAACTCTGAAAACTCTAAAAACCACTGAATTATATACTTCAGATGGGTGAATTGGATGGTATGTGAGTTATATCTCAATAAAGTTGTTTTAAAAAAAGAAAAGTGAGTGATAAGAATAAATGTCTTACTAATTTCACTTATTATATCTTATTTATAATTTATTTTTATATTCTGTCTTTTCCTCCCCAAAGCTAAGGAGTCAAAATCCTTCCACACACCAACAATTATAGCAGGTCCACAAAACATAACAACATCTCTTCATCAGACTGTAGTTTTGGAATGCATGGCCACAGGAAATCCCAAACCAATCATTTCTTGGAGCCGCCTTGGTAAGTCTTCTCAGGAAAAAAAAAAAAAGTCTTTTCCTTAAATTTTGTTCATTCTAATGAAATTTATAAAATGTTTATTTTATATACAAAAACACAGGTTTGGCTGTTGAATGTCTTAATTTTTTGGCATTTCAGTGAGTAGAGAAAAGGTCTTAACATGGAGAATTTTATACTTAATTTTATACTTTTCATGATTGATTGCTTGAATAGTGGTCTTTTGACATAATTTCAGGTTATCTGTTACATTGTTTTAACTGAAGTATTCTCTTTGAAATAGATCACAAATCCATTGATGTCTTTAATACTCGGGTACTTGGAAATGGTAATCTCATGATATCTGATGTCAGGCTACAACATGCTGGAGTATATGTTTGTCGGGCCACTACCCCTGGCACACGCAACTTTACAGTTGCTATGGCAACTTTAACTGTATTAGGTATGTTCCTTTCATTCTGCAATCAGGGGAATCTTACATTTTAACATTTGCCGTTTTATCTCATTCATAGCTTACTTCTTTCTTGAGCTTTGTGGCATTGATATGAAGTATTGTAATCAAATGATGAATTTCAGGAAAAAACAAATATTTGTGTTAAAATATAACTGTAGAATCATTCTGAGGTCACCATTCTGTTTACATGCATACCATTATGTTCTTTCTTATTTAGGCTTCCCTTCTATCTCCATCACACCTACACACATATCCATGTACCTATTTGCCAATTTAAAAATTTAATCTCTTGATTATTGCCACTTGCACTGCATTCGCATGTGGCTATATATTGTTCTTAGTTAAGAAGGATGATAGGTACATATATTTTAAGTGTGTCTATATAGATGCTCTGAATAGGGAAATCATGGAGGAAGTGAACACTGAGCAATGTCGAGAAAAGGCACCTGGAGAGATGTATGGAGATGTAGACAGGAGCTCAGCATGTCAGGCATGGGGCTTGTTTCATTTGCTGTTTTCTTCCTTGACCCTTTACATCATTCCTATTAGGATCACAGAAATATTTCATTTTTTTCTTTAAAAATAGCTCCTCCTTCATTTGTTGAATGGCCAGAAAGTTTAACAAGGCCTCGAGCTGGCACTGCTCGATTTGTGTGTCAGGCAGAAGGAATCCCCTCTCCCAAGATGTCATGGTTGAAAAATGGAAGGAAGATACATTCGAATGGTAGAATTAAAATGTACAACAGGTAGGCTGTGTCACTTTGCTACCATTTTATATATGATATAATAGCTTTAGTAATTTTTATGTGAAATGGTTATAATATCAAATACCTAAATTATCTTGATAGTTATTAACAAAATGAAACTAAACTAAGAAATTAAGATTTATAACATTATCATGTCATACATGTGCTAGGCTAAATACTCATTGGTATTTTATACATGGGTCATGAAAGTGGTAGATGATAATAAAATGCATGTTACACAGTTCCCCAAACTCCAGGGTTCTAGTGCTATTAAGCCACCACTAGAGTTAAGTTACCACAAGAAAGCATATTAGCTCCTTGGGGTCTTAGTTCCTTCTTCCACAAAATGAGGAAATTAGAAGAAATAATTCTCTAATAATTTCTCTATAGTTAATGATTTTAAGAATTCATTTTTATTAGCATAAATACAAATTATTGTAACATTCTCATTTGTGTTGAACAAAACTTAAAAATTTTTGTTGACCTGAATTCTATGTACACACTATAATATTCTGTAAATTAGATGGTATTCAAGTCATATAAATTCTTAATGAGCCAAATTTAAAAAAATAAGTTGTTACCTAAAGCAGAGAACGTTTGAATATCACAAATTCTAATGCAGACTCAAAAATGAGTAATTTTAAGTGATTAATGTAGAATATTTTTCATAGGACAGATTACACAGTTTTTTTTTGGTTTTGTTTTCAGTAACTTTTATTATCTAAAATGATACTATAAGCCAGACATGGTGGCTGTAGCCAGTAATCCCAGTGCTTTGGGAGGCCAAGGTGGGAAGATCACTTCAGTCCAGGAATTTAAGACCAACTTGGGCAACACAGTGAGACCTTGTCTTTACAAAAAATTACAAAAAGTTTAAAAATTACACATGCTTGGAGTCCCGGCTACTCAGGAGGATGAGGCAAGAGGGCGAGAGGATTATTTGAGCCCAGGAGTTTGAGGCTGCAGTGAGCTGTGATTGTGACACTGCACTTCAGCCTGGGTTACAGAGTGAGACCCCGTCTCTTTAAAACAACAACAACAGGAAGAAAACGACAAAAACAAAAACACACCAAAAAATCTTCAGGATTCCACATTGTTGCTGCAGTGTTCTACAAATGCTTGATTTTAATTTTAATTTTAAAATAAAATAAAATGAGAGTATATTTAGCAATAGCTAAACTTTATTTTGAATTCATTCTTAGAATTTTTCATGGAAATAATTTTTTTCTTTCCCTAGTAAATTGGTAATTAACCAGATTATTCCTGAAGATGATGCTATTTATCAGTGCATGGCTGAGAATAGCCAAGGATCTATTTTATCTAGAGCCAGACTGACTGTAGTGATGTCAGAAGACAGACCCAGTGCTCCCTATAATGTACATGCTGAAACCATGTCAAGCTCAGCCATTCTTTTAGCCTGGGAGAGGCCACTTTATAATTCAGACAAAGTCATTGCCTATTCTGTACACTACATGAAAGCAGAAGGTAAGCAATTTTAGGAGTGCTTATTTTTAAGTACTCCTTGCTATCAAGGATTTGTTTTCAGTATGAATAATGCCTTACATAATCCATAAAATATTTTTGAAATTTGGTGGCATTTATCTTCTTTAATAATCTGTCACCTATGTATCTATTGTTTTCTAAATTTCATGTTGTGTACTTTGTATATGTAAGTATAGTTTAAGATTTTTCTGTTCAGAAACAATTACCAGCTAATGCAAAGCATCACTGCCTGCTTAGAAGTTACAAAGTGGTATACTTATGAATTTCATTCCAGACAAGGTATAAATTCCTTAACTGAGACTTAATATACCAATTTAAGTATGTAGTTACATTAGAACAGTGGTTTGACCGTTTAGTAAAATAATAAACTATGTATATTTATTATTTTTAAGGGAGAAAGTAAACATTGTCAAATTCCCCATATTTTTGATTTTGTATATTTTAAATATTTTGTATATTTTGAATGTTTTCTGAAATCATATAGAACCCTCTGAAAATTGAACAGGACATTCTTTACTGCTATCTCATCATATAAAAGTAGAAATCAAATGTGTCTTCAAATTTTTATTCAGAATTATTGGTTCTATTTTGGAGATTTAAAAATTTTTCTTATATTTTACTTTTAGCAAATATCTTAGAGGAAAAAGAGAAACTACTGATAAATCCTAGAAATTTCTCTATTGCTTTTTCATAGAAACCATGGTAGAGGCTTAGAAATTTCAGTTCTATACTTCAACAGCCTAGCTTTTATGGAATATACGTTAAAAACAAACTCAAACACCTAAGGATGGGGATATAATAAAATTAGCCATAGAAACAGGTGGTTTGTTGTTGCTGCTGCTATTTGTTTTTTGTACTTTGAAGTAGGGTTTTGAAAAGGAATATTTTGAATGTAAATCAGGGGTCATGGAAGCAAGAAGAATGAAAGTCTGATAACTGAGCATGCTGGAGTATGTTAATTCCCTTTTTAGTGATTTATGAAGGTAAAAGGAATGCTGGTTTTGGTGGGGACCACTCTTGTTCCCTATTATGGTTGTTTCATTAGAGCCTCCACATGAGGCTCAGTGGTCTATTCAGGAATGGAACAAGGCTTTTTAATTCGAACTCAAGGACCTTGTTTGGTAGGTCAGAAATCGTACTATGCAGCTCCTAATTAACAAGCCATTAGCCAGTCTGTTGTGAAATGCCTGTAATCTTGTCTAATTAAAGTGCTATCAAGTTAATTCAGAAATGTGGGAAAACTTAATACTGGAATTTGCCTTCTGTTTTGTTTATAAATCCAGTGTGGGGAGAAGGGACTCCGTCCTTAGAGAGATTTGATTAAGTTGACATGCGTTTACTGTGAATTGTTAGCAAAGCACAGTGGCTGCCAATGCTCTTGTTCCACTTTACAGGTTTGCTCTGTAGGAATTAAATCCTACAAAGACAAATCCTCTTCTGTACCTTGTCATGCATATTTGATTAAGAGTTGCTGAGAATTTTTTTCTCTTAAAAAAAAAACTCACTGTGGGACAAAGCATTTTGAGGCACATTCTGTGACTCCCAGTTTTTTTGCCCTCAGTATTATAAATAAAAGAACAACTTATGTCAGTCAAATTTAATAGAATCTCTAGGGGCAAAATGAGATCTTTCGCAGGACAACTTCTGGTTTGGTTTGTTTTTCTAAAGAGTGGAGCCATTACATTCCCTACTGTCTCTCCATTTATGTTTAAAAGAAAAAAAACCCCATGAATTGAAGCAAGTAAAGTTTACACTGTTATGAATTACAATATTCTGTTGTGTTAAGCTCTGTTATGTTACTACTGTACATTGTCTCTGCTGTGGGTTTTGACTAGATGGTAAATGAAGTTTAGAGAAGATGAATTCTTTTCAGTTTGATTTATTCAGGAAAAATGTCCTCTAATAATTGGTAGCAAAATATGGTTACTTTTAGAAAATAAAGACCTTCCTGTTCACGTTTTGTAAAGGGGCACAGAAGATAAGAGATTGAGATTAGACCCAAGGACCAGTGTTTCACAGTGCAGGAAAATGGTCTTGTTAATTTTATTTTGAATATCTGTCATTTTAAAACATGGATTCTTTAATTTAGGTTTAAATAATGAAGAGTATCAAGTAGTCATCGGAAATGACACAACTCATTATATTATTGATGACTTAGAGCCTGCCAGCAATTATACTTTCTACATTGTAGCATATATGCCAATGGGAGCCAGCCAGATGTCTGACCATGTAACACAGAATACTCTAGAGGATGGTAAGAAAACATGATTCTAGATCATTTCAGTATGAACATTCGTATGTTTTGTCAATTTCAATGAATAAATGTGTTTTAAAGAAAATATCCTCTTTTTGGTTAAAAAACAGGTATGTTAAATTTGCCGTTCAAAATCTCACTCTTGCTTTTTGCCAGTAACATAAGGATAAAGAGCACTTTCAGAATATAAAATTTAATAATAAAATTCTTATATTCCCATTGTATTTCTTCAGAGGTTTCTAATTTAAATTGTAAATATGTTGCAAACTTTTTTGTACTGAATAGAACAAAACATGAGTTTTTCTAGGCATGAATAACTGTAATGACTGCTACATATTGAGTGTATGTAGTGACCAGGGCCAGAGGTACTGGACTTCTGAAACTTGGACTTTATACGATTTATCACCTGTCAAAAAATTCTTAGCACTTAGTACCTGTTGATTAACTACAATATGCTTATACTACTTAAGGGGGAAAATATTACTTGTTCAGTTTGTTTCCTAACCGTGGGTTGAAAATTGAGTTGTGATTCTTCTAGGGAAGGCCAGATATTCATATTATTCTTATAATGGTGGGAAATTTCATCCATATTAAGATAGTCCTAGAGAACTGATTATCCTCCTCTGAGTCTTCATACCATATTGTAAAAGAAGGATCTGTCTTTCCAGAGTCTCTAGAAGACCTTTTTTAGTACCCTGCAATGAAAGGGAATGATTTAATACATGCTTAATCAATACTGTTCTCACTTAGCAAATGTTTTATCCTCAAGCAATGATCTGCTCTTAGTTTTTAAAATGTTTTTATATAATCTCCAAATCTCCTTTTTTTCCATTTAGTCCCAGATCTCTTATTATATCTTTATCATGCCACTTATTTAGGTGTTTATAAAATCAGACTTAGAATAAATGCAAAAAGGTTCACTTATGTGGTTAATGAATTCCAAATTTTAGTTTTCATTTAAGAGCCTGTTCCACTTTAGAGTGAACTACAGTATATATGGCATCTCTAGTTACCTCGTTGCTATTAACAACCTCTGTTACGCATGTCTAAGGTGAAAAGCAGGCTAATAAAGATAGATTGTGTGTGTGAGGTCTGTTCTCCCTCTGTATCCTTGAAGAAAGTGAGTCTTAGCATAGCAGGGAAACACTGTAAAAGGAGCTATTATTATTTTCTTCATTTTGTGTCTGAAGAAACCTAGGTAAGAGAGGTTAATTTGGCCAAGATCACAGAGTCGCACGTGGTAGAACAAGGTTTCAGACACAGAGAAGCTAACTCTAGAACCCATCTGAACTCTTAATATTAGACCACCTGTCACTGTATTTGACTCATTTTCCTGAAATGCAGTTTTATTAAAATGTTTGGAGGAAAAACTGCTTTTATATTAAACAACATATGTTGTAATTAGGAATACAAAATTCACATTAATTTTTAAGATGCAACTCTTACACTTCAAAATATTATTTGCTTGGTTATAACTGTAGAATCCTAGGCTTCCCCACCCTTGTATAATTCACTCTCCCTTGTTTTGAAGCCACTTTGGTGGAATTGTTTGAGAAGTATTCTCATATTTTGTATGAATATCAAATATTCTCATATTCATTCCAAACAACAAAACAATGACAGCCACAGTGAAGAATATCTTATATTCTTTGTTTCCACACACTTAGCCCTCGCTCGTTATTTTTTCTTCTTTTTTCTGGTTTGTACTCTGTTTCACTGAAAACCTCTGCTAGGGCTGAAAGTGTCTCTTCTTTATTATATGTTGCTAATTAAGAGAATTCAGTTACTGGTGTGCTAAGTGGCAATTCGATTCTGAATATTTATAAACAACCTGATTTCTTCTATGACTAGTTCCCCTGAGACCTCCTGAAATTAGTTTGACAAGTCGAAGTCCCACTGATATTCTCATCTCCTGGCTGCCAATCCCAGCCAAATATCGGCGGGGCGAAGTGGTGCTGTATCGCTTGTCTTTCCGCCTAAGTACTGAGAATTCCATCCAAGTTCTGGAGCTCCCGGGGACCACGCATGAGTACCTTTTGGAAGGCCTGAAACCTGACAGTGTCTACCTGGTTCGGATTACCGCTGCCACCAGAGTGGGGCTGGGAGAGTCATCAGTATGGATTTCACATAGGACGCCCAAAGCTACAAGCGTGAAAGGTGAATTTCTGAAGACTGTTAAGAAAAGATAATACAGTATTTTTACTTTTGAATCAAGTTTTTCTTCTCTAAGTTATGTTTATATTTTTAAATTTTGTTTTACAAATAAAAATATTCCATAGGTGATGGACTTAATTGAAAAAAATTAAACTTTTTATTAAGTAGTTGCTTTTGCATAGAGTTTATTTGTGTGTAAACTTTTTGGTTGCGCTGTTAGTTTGCTTAGCAAATGCCTCATGGACAGATCAGTCCAAATCAAACAGAGTTTCCAAAGTAAGATATTCATAGAGGCCTAATTAATATTATTGCCATATATTTTTAAAATCCTTAGTTCAATAGGAGGACTATAGGGCTGCAAAATTCTAGACCCTTCTGTTTTACTAACGTGGAATGTAACGTGACTGGTTTTCTTGTTAATTGACTGACAATAGTGCCTGTTCTCTATATCACAGAGGAGTGTGGCCAAAATTAGAAAGTATTTATTGCCTCTTTGAAAAAAAATTAAATATCCAGATATTACTATTTATATATCTTGGTCTTTTTAAGACAGTATTTTATATATTTTAAATTTTGATCTCAAAGTTTAATATTATTGTGAAATTTGGAAAGTTAGGTTGTAGTATAATTTTTGGATTGAACCTTTTGGTAATTGTTTGCTTAAAACTGAGAGAACTACCCTATTCTGTGTCTTTATGTGGATATTGGGTTGTTTATACATACATTTTCTGATGAATTTTGCTAGCCCCTAAGTCTCCAGAGTTGCATTTGGAGCCTCTGAACTGTACCACCATTTCTGTGAGGTGGCAGCAAGATGTAGAGGACACAGCTGCTATTCAGGGCTACAAGCTGTACTACAAGGAAGAAGGGCAGCAGGAGAACGGGCCCATTTTCTTGGATACCAAGGACCTACTCTATACTCTCAGTGGCTTGGGTGAGTGAGTTTGTACTGTGTTTTTCCCTTTTTCCTTCCTCGCTGACAAAACTGGGAAAAAAGTTATTGGATCTAAAGCAGGAGAACTGACTTAATGGTACAAAGGAAAGAATTGATTTTACTATGTCAGTGTGTATATGCTACTGCTGAAGTCAGTGATTGGTCTTTGACTTACCATTGTGAGTCCAGTGGCAAAATATCAGGCAGCCATTGTATCTTTCTATCTTTGTCCAGCTCTGTGAATCTGCTTTTCTTTGTGGAGTTCACTTCTGGTAGACTGAGGTCCTGATCAATTATTGTGTGTGTGTGGCGGATGTAGAATAGCAATTAGAATAGGGATATCAGCAAATCATACTCAGTGGTTAAGTTTCACTTAAAATGTGCCTGAGAGTACTATATAATTGCTATATAATTACAAATTAGGTATACATGATGCCCTTACATATGACCCATGTAACTGTGAATATTTATGTAGCTCTAACCCAGGAACACTGGAGAAAAAGCACTTAACTTTGTATTTGAGTTCATCAGTGTTCTGAAAGACATTGTTTTATTCCCTAGTCTTCCTATCTTTGTAGAGTGAAAGGAATTTCATGATGTAAACATGTTTAGTAGAAAGTAATGTATATCTAAAATGAATACATGGGCCAGGCGTGGTGGCTCATGCCTGTAATCCCAGCACATTGGGAGGCCAATGCGGGTGGATCTCTTGAGGTCAGGAGTTCAAGACCAGCCTGGCCAACATGGTGAAACCCTGTCTCTACTAAAAAAATACAAAAATTAGCTGAGCCTGGTGGCACGCTCCTGTAATCCTAGCTACTTGGGAGGCTGAGGCAGGAAAATAGCTTCAACCTGGGAGGTGGAGGTTGCAATGAGCCAAGGAAGATCGCGCCACTACACTCCAGCCTGGGCGACAGTGCGAGACTCTGTCTCAAAAAAAAGAAAAAAAAAAAGAATACATGGATATAAACTATAAACTCATCAAGGTATAAAATGTACACTTAGCTATTTGTTGCTCATAAGTAGATTTTTACCCTTAAGTACAAAGCAGTCCCTTTGATTATGATGACCAACCTGCTAAATACCTACTGAATTGTTACACCTTCTGGACATATTAGGATTTTACAGAGCACTCTGGCTTTTCCTTTCACAGACTGCCCTGTGAAGGTGAGGGGAGGTAAAAGGCTCAGCTGTACAGCCATGGGCTTCTCCGTGTCCTTCCCTGGACTCACGGTAGCACAGGCTGTGAGAGCAGCATTAGATTTGAGTCTCTGCACAGTAAGAAGCAGTGGTGGGAGACTGTTTTCAGATGCAGGGACACAGAACTTCATCCTGTGGTTCTGTGCGGTTTTCCAGATGGTATTTGGCTTATAATCTCGTTATGTTGGTTTTTAATTTAATCTGCATTCAGTTAAATAAGTTTAACTGTTGATCTCTGTCACACATTTTCTTTTCTCTTCTTTGTGTGCACACACACAAAGTGTGTGTGTGTGTGTGTGTGTGTGTTTGTGACGGAGTTTTACTCTTGTTGCCCAGGCTGGAGTGTAATGGCACAATCTCAGCTCACCGCAACCTCTGCCTCCAGGTTCAAGCAATTCTCCTGCCTCGGCCTCCCGAGTAGCTGGGATTACAGGCATGCACCACCAAGCCCAGCTAATTTTGAATTTTTAGTAGAGACGGGGTTTCTCCATGTTGGTCAGGCTGGTCTTGAACTCCCAACCTCAGGTGATCCGCCCATCTCAGCCTCCCAAAGTGTTGGGATTACAGGCGTGAGCCACTGTGCCCGGCCTGTCACACAGTTTTATAAATGAAGAGGAGAAATTACATATGTTCCACCTTCCTTAAGCCATTGATACTGAGATGACATTAGCCCAACCTACTGCGACTGAAGCCAGCAACATTTATTCCTAGTCATGGCTTCTCAGTATTCTGTCCCTTTCCCTGCATATTATTGATTCGAGAAAATTTTGCTTAGTTATTATGTAAGAAACATGATTTGGGACAATTGTTGATGAAGAATCATAGATCAAGCTTACTACTTCTAATTTTCTCACTGTTAAAGAAAATATGAATATATAGAAGATACAAAAAATACATTATTAGCATGCTCTTATACATCACAGGGAGCTTATTCTAAATAGGTGACTAGTTTATTAGAAAAAAAACTTGGGTTGTGAAAAGTTTAGAGAGACATTTTATTAAAACTTTGGCAATTAAAAGCAATTCTTCAAAATTTTCTACAGATACATATATACATATATATACACACACACACGCATGTATGTATTTATTTATAAAGAGGAAGACCCATTGATCTTTGTTGAACTTTTTAAATCATCTCTGAACTATAGTCAGCTTTTACAACTATAAACCTTTATTTTCTCCTGTGTTTTAAAAATAAATCATATATTACTGCCCTTGTTTTTATGTTGTAAAATCCACTGTGTATGCTATTTGAGGTAAATCCATTTAAAATCACTTCTAATGCATAAACTGGAAAATTATTTTGTCAATATACTATGTCTATTAAAATAGCTGCATGTTTCCTGACTGTGGAATTATATTGAGTGATTGGACTGATTGCAGTTCAGGATAACAGAGACCTCTTGCGGCTGTAGAGACTTTCTTGTTAGACAGCAGGTTCCACACCCCTGGAGCTACCAAGTCACGGCTGGAATGACTGACTAGCAGAGATGCAGTTGTGTGGATTCAAGTATTGTGCAGCTGTTGACTGGATCACCTTTAAGATGCCTTTTAATCTTGAGACCCCTATGGTCTAGTCTGACTTTCCTAGAAGGTCAGTGTTGGGGCCTTGCCAAACTTGTAGCAGTCAAATACGTTTAACTCACTAAGCAGGCAAGTGTTAGCAGCTATCCTTTCCTTCTTTCTTTTGAATATTGGGAGGGGAGTATGTTCTGTTAACTGGACAACTGACCATCTGTGACCATTTTTAGTGAGAGCATCTGGCAGTAGCTGCCTGTTTAACAGAGAGTGATGTGTCTGGAGGGCAGTAGGTTAAGGGAATCCTCTCTGTGTCTTGCATGGTGAATACTTGCTTTCACTGAGCTTTTGCACATTAAAGATACTTTAACTGGAGCTAGATTTGCTAAGTCGGCTTGGAAATAAAATTTAAATGCTTCTGTTTGCTGATTCAGTGTCAATTTAAGTAACAAACTAGTGTCTCAAAATTTCATTTTCATACTAATCCCCTTTCTGATGCCTTTATACACCTTTTTATTTTTACTTCTGATAATTAAGTTTTTAATTTAAAAAGTATATTATTGGGACATACTCTCCTTGGTAATACACACAGTTCTTTGTTTCTGGAAGAAAGAAAAAGATGAATGAACTTATGTATTTCAATTCATTTAACAAGCATTTTCAAATATTTTTCTGAGATGTAGTACTACATAAAAAGGTGTAACAGATGTAATCTCTGCTTAAAACAAGAAATATTAAACAAAAGACATTAAATTGACGATTTTTCCAATATCTGCACAAATTTCTAATGAACTAAATTTAATTATACTTAGTAGTGAAAGTTATTTTAGAACTTTTTACTCTAAAACCTCAAAGCTCAGTCCCTAGATGTACAGTTTTTTTAAAGTAGCTAAAAAGATTATTGTGTCTTTCATAGTATAAATATTGGCAGAGTGATGGAAATATTTTGATGTTAGCTTGTTTGATTTTAATGACTTTAAAATGTAGTTTGATTTTAATTAAAACTGGTTTACTTTGGTGGTGGGGTTGGAAAAAAGCATTAGACTTGTGATTTAATACATTAGTGTGATTTGTTCTAAGTGGTAGTTTGAGACTTTGTATCTTTGTGGTGATTAATTTCACTTAGATTTTTTCTCCTAGGCACTTTCAATGTTTAGCTCAGTTGTAAGTAGGATTTTTAAATACTTGTTATATTCATCTCACAATAAACTGAAGCAAAATTAGTAACATACTTTTGTTCCCTGATAATTGATTGAAATGATTTGTTCCCCTTTTTTCATCTGTTTGTTTCAGAAATTGGCTTTAAATTCTGAAGTTAGCTTATAATTACAAAGGAACTGTTTTCACAAGCTGTCAAAAACTGTTCTGAATTATTAAGTCTTTATTTGAAAGGATGAAAAGGGGCAGATTTTTATGTAATACTGTTGTTTAACATTTAGGACACTGATGTTAGATCATCTTTAGCTTTTATTTTGCCAAAGAACTTGAGCTTGTTAATTATTTTATTTGATTTTACAGTAAGCATGACTAGTGTGAGCATGAGATTTCACACCAATTATAAATGAATAATTAAAATAATAAACTATACAGCATTTTATTTATTTATTTGAGACGTAGTCTCACTGTCACCCAGCCTGGAGTGCAGTGGTGCCATCTCGGCTCACTGCAACCTGTCTCCCAGGCTCAAGCAATCCTCCTACCTCAACCGGGTCCTGAGTGGCTGGGACCACAGGCGTGTGCCACCACGCCGGGCTAATTTTTGGTATTTTTGGTAGAGACGGGGTTTCATTCTGTTGCCCAGGCTGGTCTTGAACTCCTGGAGTCAAGCCATCCACCTGCCTCAGCCTCCCAAAGTGCCAGGATGGTAGGCGTGAGCCACCATGCCCAGCCTGATTCATTCTGTCCAACAGTCACAAAATAAATTCATTTAATTGAACTCAGTAAACTTCTTTAAAGAAATACTTTTGGAAACTGCTTGCCTTGTAGGCTAGAAAACTAACTGACGAAAGTGTGAGTACAAATTATAACAAAAGAGAATATTTAAAAACTATCGTATTTCACTTTCTTTACTATTAAATATTTTTAAGTTACCCTTTCTTTTGTTATGTTTAATATATTATTATGCCAAAATATGCTGAAACTTCAACATAGACTTTTTTCTTAATTTGCCAATAGAGCAGAAATTTTTGAATATTTCATTCTCTGCAGTATCTTAAAATGCCAAATATGATTGATACTCAACTCAAATTTTAGAACTTAATATTTGAAAAATTTAGAAACCAATACTTCAAAAGAAATGAAGCATTTACTTCTAAAAAAAATCCTGCTACTAAAAAAATACTATTACATTAAGATAGTAAAAAAGAAAAGATTTTTCATTTGCCAATTTGCAGCTACCTCTAATGAAAAATAAAGTGTTTACAGATTGATGAAACTGTAAGAGCTATATAAGAATTACAGTGCATTATCTGTTTTTTTTTTCTTAGATTATTTGTCTTAAATGAAAGTTCTCCTGCCATTGTAAAATACTTTGGGTGTTCTCTGGATGAATTAGAGGTATATCTCCTCTTTACATTTGGAAAAATATTGCCCAGATTTTAAGTCTCAACACTTCTGGGAAACCTCTTGTGACTCTAAATGGTGTCAGTCATTCCATGGTACATCATTTACAATGTTCTATTATAGAAACCACATGGCACTGACGGTAAAAGAAAAACATCAGTCAAATAAGTTTCTTGTCTGTTGCCTGGATTTGACTTCAAATTTCACAACTTATTAACAAATTAAATCCTAGCTGTTCACCTAGTCTTTTAGGTAGGGATAATGGTATTGATTTTAGAATGTTAGGGAGATTAAATGAAATAATGCACATAAAAGTTAGCATAGTGCCTGGGAAAACTGCATTATAAGTTCTCAACAAATGTTAGTTGTTTTTGTTGTTAAAATTGTTATCCTCCCAGGAGAGCAATGTATTTAGAAATTGAGCCTGTATTTAAAAATTGTGTCTGTATGTTTTAAAAATATTTTTTCGAGTAATTTACCATGATCACTAGATTTGAAAGCTAATGCGTCTTGAGCTTTAAAATGTATATGGATTACCCACAGATCTTGTTAAAACACAGATTCTAATATTCAGTAGGTTTGGGTGGGGCCTGAAATTTTTGCATTTCTGCCAACTTGGAGAAGTAAAGATCTAGACCAGGAGTAAGCAAACTTTTGCTGTAATGGGACAGATCGTAAATATTTTAGGCTTTATGGGTGTTTTGGACCCAATGTTTGTGTCTTCCCAAAATGTATATTTTAAAGCCTTCACCCTAAATGTGACTCTGTTTGGAGATAGAGCCTATGAAAAGACAGATGCTGAAGGTTAAATGAGGTCATAAGAGTGAGGTTCTAATCCAGTAAGGCTGATGCCCTTATAAGAAGAAGAAGAAATGCCAGAGCATGCTCTCTACCATGTGAGGATGTAGCAAAAGCCCAGTCACCTGTGATCCAGGAAGAAAGCCCTCACCAGAAACCGAATCCTGCCACAGTGTGATGTTGGAGTTCCCAGCCTCTAGAACTGAGGAAACAAATTTCAGTTGTTTAAACCACTCAGTCTGTGGCATTTTGTTATGGCAGCCTGAGCAAGACTGATACAGTGGGCCATATAATCTCTTTCACAAGTATTCAACTCTGCTACTGCAGCACAGAAGCAGCCTTGGAAAATACATAAATGCATGCGTGTGGTTATGCTCCAATAAAACTTCATTTGTGGACACTGAAGTATGAATTTCATATAATTTTGACATGTCACAAAATAGTATTCTTTAAAACATTTTATTCAGGCTGGGTACAGTGAAATATAATCTCATGTCTGTAATCCCAGCACTCTGGGAGGCCGATGTGGGTGGGTCACTTGAAGTCAGGAGTTTGAGACCAGCCTGGCTAGCCTGGCCAACATGGCATAACCCTGTCTCTACTGAAAATACAAAAATTAGCCGGGGGTGGTGGTGCGTGCCTGTAATCCTAGCTACTCAGGAGGCTGAAGCAGGAGAATTGCTTCAACCTGGAAGCTAGAGATTGCAGTGAACCAAGATTCTGTCACTGCACTCCAACCTGGGTGACAGAGCAAGACTTTGTCTCAAAAAAAAAAAAAAGAAAAAAATTTTTTAAACACTGAAAGATTAAAAAAAACGAAACAAAAAAACCCTTTTTAGCTGACAGGTATATCAAGAGCACCAGGCCACATTACTAGAATTTAGAAGTTCTAGCTTTAGACTGTGTATAGTTCTTGCTTCTCAAAGTGCAGTCCCAGGACCAGCAGCATAATCTGGGAGTTTACTGAAATGCTGAATTTCAGGCCTCCCCTCTACCTATTGTTTTAACACGTAAGGGTAAGGAATTTTGACATTAGGTTTATGCCTTTCTTCTTCTTTTTCTTTTTTTTGAGACAGAGTCTCGCTGTGTCACCCAGGCTGGAGTGCAGGGGAGCGATCTCGGCTCACTGCAAGCTCCACCTCCCGGGTTCACACCATTCTCCTCCCTCAGCCTCCCAAGTAGCTGGGACTACAGGCACCTGCCACCACGCAGGCTAATTTTTTGTATTTTTTTTAGTGGAGATGGCGTTTCACCGTGTTAGCCAGGATGGTCTCGATCTCCTGACCTCATGATCCACCCGCCTCGGCCTCCCAAAGTGCTGGGATTACAGGCGTGAGCCACTGCGCCTGGCCAACATGTAGTTTTAACTTCTGTGATACGTCACCTAACTCCTCTTGAAGACATTGTCTAGGAGATAATGTCAGTTAGAAATGCAAAATTTCTGCCAGGTGCGGTGGCTCACACCTATAATCCCAGCACTTTGAGAGGCTAAGCCAGGAGAATTGCCTGAATCAAGGAGTTTGAGACCAGCCTGGGCAAGATGGTGAGACTCCATCTCTACAAAAAATCAAAAAGTTAGCTGGGCATGGTGGTACATGCCTGTGATCCCAGATACACAGGAGGCTGAGGCAGGAGAATCAGCTGAGTCCAGGAGGTCGAGGTAGCAGTGAGCCATTTGTATCACTGCACTCCAGCCATGGTGAAGTAGGGCCTGTGAGACCCTGTCTCAAAAACAAACAAAAAAAATATTTCTAAATTTAGATTAGAACTTTACATACATATGTATAACTATATAAAGCTACTTAGTTTACAAACAAGGTTGTTATCTGTACCAATTTAATTACCATATCTTGTTTTATAAATTTTTATATTAAAGTTTATTTATCTTGGCCAGGCGCAGTGGCTCACGCCTGTAATCTCAGCACTTTGGGAGATCGAGGCGGGTGGATCACCTGAGGTCGGGAGTTCAAGACCAGCCTGGCCAACATGGTGAAACCCCATCTCTACTAAAAATAACAAAAATTAGCTAGGCGTTGTGGCAGACACCTATAATCCCAGCTATCTGGAAGGCTGGGGCAGGAGAATCGCTTTAACCTGGGGGGCGGAGGTTGCAGTAAGCTGAGATTGCGCCATTGCACCCCAGCCTGGGCAAGAAGCGAAACTCCGTCTCAAAAAACAAAAACGAAAACACCTCCCCCCCCCCGCCAAAACAAAACAAGACAAAAAAACTGTACACAAATGTATAGCTCTATTCACAGCTGCCAAAACCTGAAAACAACTTAAATGTCCTTCATCAGGTGAACAGATAAACTGCAGTACATCTGTACAATTGGAATACTCCTCAGCAGTAAAAAGCAGCAAACTATATTGCTGCTTGCAACAATTCATGGATGAATATCAATGTCATTACGCTGAGTGAAAGAGGCCAGTCTTAAAAGGTTACATTCTGTATGACTTCATTAATATGACACTCTTGAAAAGTGAAAACTGGGGCCAGGCGCAGTAGCTCACGCCTGTAATCCCAGCACTTTTGGAGGCCGAGGCGGGTGGATCACCTGAAGTCAGGAGCTCAAGACCAGTCTCTGGCCAACATGGTGAAACCCTGTCTCTACTAAAAATACAAAAATTAGCCAGACTTGGTGGCTGGCACCTGTAATCCCAGCTGCTTGGGAGGCTGAGGCGGGAGAATCACTTGAACCCGGGAGGCAGAGGTTGCAGTGAGCTGAGATAGCGCCACTGCACTCCAGCCAGGGCAACGAGAGCAAAACTTTGTCTCCCTACCAAAAAAAAAAAAGAAAAGAAAAGTGAAAACTATATGGATGGAAAACATATCAGTGATTGCCATGACTAGAGATGGGGGCAAGACTTGACTACACGAAGGCAGCATTGGGAGCTTCTGGATGTGATTAAATTGTTCTTTTTCTGGTTGTGGTGGTTGCACAAATCTATACATGTGTTAAATAGGACCATACAACAACAAAAAAATAAGTTTCAGTATATGTTAATTTTTAAATTAAATCAGAAGACTGAGGGTTTTGAGATCAGATGACCAGGGTTTGATCCCAGCTCTCCAGCCCGCTAAGACTGTGATATTGGTAAAGTCACTTGACCTCCATGAACCTCAGTTTCCCCTAGACATTTAGATTGCTCAGGATTGAATGTGGAACCCACAGGACAGCGGGTTGGTACGTAGTAAGTGCTTGATAACTGTTATCTGTAAATATGATTAAGGAGAGGAAGAAATTAGAATGATGCTTAAGTGTTCTAAGGGATGGTACTTTTACTCTGGAGTAGGGCTTTCAGAAGTAAGACCAGGATTGGGGAAGTAGGAGATACTGAGTTCACTTTTTATCATATTGGGTTGGAAAGGTTGGTGTCCCAGTGGAGATGTCTATAGCAGCTTAATATATGGGTTTAGATTTCAGAAGAACTGAGATGGCAAATTATTGTTGTGCAGTTGGAAGTTAAGGCTGTGGACCAGCGTCTCTCTGGCTTAGCTACTTTGAAAGAGATTATCAGACTTCAGCAGAAGAAACTACTCAGCATAATTGTAAAACAAAAGAAGTTAGGTCACTTTTAGGAAAGAGAGGCATATCCAGCAAATCTCATTGAAATTTCTGTTACTATGTGAAACTTCAAACTTTCTCATTTTCTGAGATGTATCTCTCAGTGGAGTCCCTTTTAAAAAAAAATCTTCAAAGACTTTCAGAAACTGAAATTTTTCAATATAGATAAGGTCATATTTATATGTGATCTTAGTTTGGTGAAATTCTAAACATCTATCAGTCTCTCTTACTTGCCACAAAAGATGGAGGAATTTTTAATAAGAAAGAAGCAAAGGAGATCAGGCTGCCATATTATGGGAAAAATATAGATGACATTCCAAATGGAACCTCCTAGCAAGTTACAGAAGATATTTTGCTTTCTTCAATATTTGAAAACCTTTTTTAAACTTTTTTTTGTAACCCAGTTGAATGCAGTAGCACAAACTATCATGATTTGCATTTCTGCCTCTTAAATTCAGAGGATTGCAAACAATATTAAAATAACAGTGCTGCCGGAGAGAAGAAATACCTTTTACTTGGATGCTGTGTATAGCACTGTATCAGAGTTGTATTAATGCCACCCTATGAGATGTTATAGATCACTTTATTTCATACTTAAATCATTTTGGAGAAAGAAGAAAGACAGCAATATATGCCTTTACTTCTTAAACATTTTTTTCACCATCTTTAAGAAAGTTCAACTTTCCAAAAAATTTCAAAGACAAATAATTGGGAAAAGAATTTTGATGTTTTTTTTCCTGGACCTTTATATCCTTAGCCTTGAATAGTTATCACCTTTCGAAATGCTCTAAAACATGGAGGGCTCTGTGAAAAACATGTGTCTTGTTATTGAGGTGAAAAATGTGAACAAAATGATACACAGCTACTCCTCTTTTTTTTTTTTTTTAAGTATTAAGCAAGATTTCTTTTTCTTCCAAGAATAAAACTGATGCATTTGCCTAAATGGTCATCACTTTTGTAGGTCTGAAGTTGTTTTACTGCTTTAGCAGCTGTGTGGCAAGTTTTCTAGCAGACAATGGTGGTGGGGAGGTGGGATCAGTTGCATCTGGCTTCTCTTTGTAGAATGACTGAAAAGTTGATATTTAGTGGTTTTCTTGAGAAAGCAATTCTTGTGGAGAAGAGTAACTTTTTTTAGTACCTAAATTAGCTTGCTGTGATTCATATGCATGCATTTTGTCTTCCTGCTTAAAAAAGAAAAGAAAGAGTAAAGAAAAATTGTCTACCCTGAACCTGCATAGCACAGATAACCCTTTGACCTTTGGCACTGGGTAAAGATTTACAGTACTTGTGGAGCCTCACTCCACATGCCTGACTGAAAAGAACCCTAAATAAAGTAAGGCCCCTGTGGAGATGGAGAAAATAAGCAGGATATGAGGAAGTTCCATTATTTCATGTGGCTGTGTTGCTGCTGTTGTTGTTTTAATCAGTTTACAAGGTGAAATACCAGTTGGGATGCATTTCCAGTTTAGGGGGTCTGATGTCAGTTAAGTTTGTGCTCTGATTTTGGAAGAGTTGGAGTCGAGGTTACCCTGGGCATAGTGTCCTTCTCTGTCTCTCTTGTACTCAGGGAATATCCCCTCCTGCTGGCTCCCTCAAATTAAATTCCCATTTGAAATATCTGGATAGTTGTTTGTCTGTTTGTTTGTTTTAGGGAAAGCAAGACAAAACCTTTTTTTTGTTTGTGTTTAAGAAATGGGCATGATCAAAAGATAGGGGAAAGTGGAATCCCCTATCACTTTATGTGTTAAGAAATTAAATTTTTCTTCAGATTTAAAACATAAAAAACACATGAGAACAAAATTAGTTCCCCATTGTCTCCAGAAAAATTGGTTTAACTCTGCTCCAAATGGCGCATCAAATTGAGACCTTTGAAGAAATTTTCATAATTTATTACATAACGATACTCAGATACTCAGATCTATTTAATACTTAATAGCTTTCTGCTATGTATCTCTTTTAAAATAAGTCAATATTTTTATAGCACTTTGTATTTATATCTTGAGGTTTAGCTACTAAATTTATTTTACTGCTTTATTTTTTGTTTCCTTTTTATATGTGCTAATAAAACCTCAAATAAAAGTTTCCTTGGTCTTAGGAAGATGCATCTAGGTATAGACAGGCTGTTGATTGTCTCGTAGGCCCAAACTTTCAAATGGTATTTTTACAAATGAAGAAAAAGCTTCAGTAAACTTTTCATTCTCCTGTTTTTAAGAGTCTGTAAGCATGGTAAAATGCTTGACGGGAATTGCAAAGAGCATCTCCTTAGAGAAGGAAGAACTCTTGTAGAAAATTAAATCAATACTGTCCATTAATCATACTGCACGTCAGCCCTCAGACCACTCTGGAAGTTTCTGGTGAATGTAAAGAATCTTTAGATGTGTGAGGTCCTTAAAGATCTAAGTTAAACGAGAGGGGATTTTTTTTAAAAGAAACCATTAGCACATGAAAGAAACTTCAGGGTGGATAGAAAAAAAACATTTGCTGCATAGCAGTAATTACACTTGTGGTTTTTGTTTTGTTTTTGGTTTAAACTTTCTTCTTAAAAAAACTTAACGCACATGAAATTTTAAGCCTTGTACTAACTATGCACTCCATGGACTGAAGGGGAGCTGCAAGACCACGCTTCCTGGAGGAAAATATTTTATCTTAGTCTTTAAAAATATTTTGTATGTTTATTTTTTAACATACATAATATATTAGGGCAGTCACACATATGTATGTTATAAATAAATGAAGATACATATAATGAGTATGTGCGTTAGAAAAAATTACTTATGGATAGTGAAACTTAAAAATTTGGAAACCACTGTTCTAAAAATATTGAATCAGGTGTTTTGTTTTGTTTTGTTTTTGAGACTTTTTTTTGAAGTCTCTCTCTGTTTCCCAGGCTGGAGTGCAATGGCATGATCTCGGCTTACTGCAACCTCCGTTTTCTGGGTTCAAGTGATTCTCCTGCCTCAGCCTCCCAAGTAGCTGGGACTTCAGGCGTGCACCACTACGCCCAGCTAATTTTGTGTTTTTAGTAGAGACAGGGTTTCACCGTGTTGCCCAGGCTGGTCTCCTGAGCTCATGGAGTCCGTCCGCCTCGGCCTCCCAAAGTGCTAGGATTACAGGCGTGAACCACTGCACCCGGCCTAATCAGGTTAAGTGATTACCCATTAGGAAGCTTTATAGTCTAGAGAAGGAAATAGACATTAATAAAATCACCACATAATTTATAATTACCAATTTTAGTATTATGAGGTAAAAGCATTTGGAGTGAAGGGGCTGTGTAATAGTGGACACTATAGTTGGAGGGTGGGGGTCTGGGTAGGTTTTCCTGAGAAGCTGGTACTGAATTTGAGATCTGAAAGATAATAGGAGTTAACTAGGCAAAGGATCCTGATGGGATAGTGAAAGAAAGGATGGTGTAAACTAAAGCGATAGAATGATCATCAAAGCAGGCTAAATACGAGTACTTATTTCTGTCTAAACAACCTGATTTATCAGTTGGTTTGAATAAGCTAGTGTGATCCCACGAGGGTTCCCTAACATCATCTTGACATAGTTTATTGAAACTGTACATATTTTCCTATTCCATTTTGAGATGTTTAGAAGCTTGAAAGACTTGAAATCCCAGCAAATGTGGGCTGCTGTAAGAGGAGGCCCCTTGAATTAGCCTTGATAGCTGACTCCATTGACCTTTATCTTGATTTATCATAGAAACTAGAGCAGCTGCCTCAGCTGAGTGTTACGGTGACATCTTAGCTTTCCCAGCCTGCCAGGATGTTAATAACTTATGAAACCTGTGCACACAGTAGGCAGCACATTTTGCCTGATTATCACAATTGATTCATCTTTTCCTTGGTAGGTTGTGTAAATACCTCTAACTGGGGTCATTATTTCAAATTTATATGTCTCCCATTTCCTTCTAAGAAAGATTTGAAGTGACTCAATACAGAAACACAAAACTTAAGAAAATAAAAAACAAATAGATGAAACAAGGCCCGGTATTAGGAATTTAGGGTTAAACACACCCATACTAAAAGTGAGAATGTAAATTAATATACAACTTTTCTAGGGGTAATTGGGCAGTACCAAAAATGGGAGGGGACTTACAATATGCATACTCTTTTACCAGAAATTCCATTAATAGAGACTTATAAGAAAATAATAATGCGGGCTGGGCACGTTGGCTCACGCCTGTAATCCCAGCACTTTGGGAAGCTGAGGTGGGCGGATCATGAGGTCAGAAGTTCAAGACCAGCCTGGCCAACACAGTGAAACCCCATCTCTACTAAAAATACAAAAATTAGCCGGGCATTGTGGTGCATGCACCTGCAGTCCCAGCTACTCGGGAGGCTGAGGCCAGAGAATCGCTTGAACCTGGGAGGCAGAGGTTGCCATGAGCCAAGATCATGCCACTACACTCCAACTTAGGCGACAGAGCAAGACTTCATCTCAAAAAATAATAATAAAAATAATGCACATGCACGAACATTTAACTGCAAGAGTGTTTAATATACAGGGTCACTTATAATTGGAAAAGCTGGAGAAATCCTATATATTTAGCTACTGAGGTTTAACAAGCTATGGTACATTCATACAATTTGAATATAGTCTACAGCCATACCATCCTGAATGCTCCTGATGTCATCTGAATAAATATGGACATTGAAAGGAATGTTTTAAAAGAGAAATGACAGAAATCGTTCACAGTGTATTAAATTTTAAAAGCAGATTATAAAATACATAAATATTGAATATGTGTATGTGTGGATAGTAAAGGGAATGAAAAGAAAATAGCAACCTAATGTTCACAGTGTTTATCTCCGTGTGATGGTATTAAGAACCTTTTATTTTTATTTCCTTTTTTTGGTTTGTCTGAATTTTATAAATTTTTCATAACAACTGTATTTGATCATAATTTTTTTAAAAGTAATTTTAAATCGAATATACCTAGATGAAGAGATTGGGACAAAGATAAATAAAGACTGGAAAATCAATAAAACTAGGATTATGTTCTTTATTGCATGCCATATGGTCTTCTACTATTGCTAGAAATGGCCTATAAGTTGAGTTACAAACTTCCTTGCAGTCAAAACAAACTACAGTTAGCTATGGGACACAGGATATTTTAATTATCAGAAGAAGTTTGTAGTATACTAATTAAAATCCCAGATACATTACCTCCAGAAAAACGCTGTATGTTGAAATAGTTGAAGAATCTCTATGAATCGTGTATTGAAATTATTTTAACTTATGCTTGATAATATAATAAGGAAAGGTGATTCCTGTTGTATCTAGGATCACTTAACAAGTTACAGAGTTTTGGTTGACCTAGAGATATTAGTGGAGGAAACAAAAAATTTTTTCTTAACCTTCACCTTTCTCCATCTAAATGGCCAAGTATGATGATTTTTATGTGTTCCCCTTTCTTGAATAGCTACACGCCCACTCTTTTTATAAAATGACCTTTAGTCTCAGAAGAAAAGTCATGGCAATGGGCCTCAATTCTGACCCCACAAAACAATAGAAACTATGTTTAAAGCCTTCAAAAACCTTAAGAAGTAAGGAGACACACTTTTAAAAGGCCTATTTTTCTGTGCATATCTCTATTCTGAGAAATTACAGTGATTATTTTAATTATAGTAATTCTGTGTCCCAAGAGGGCTCAATTGTGTACTTATATGGCCTCATTCTTGGTATACTGTATTCCAGTGCTGTGTACATTTTACAAATTGGCATTCTAGTATGATTCATTGGGAATTTAAAAAGAAATCTGCATTTGCATACTTTATATTCAAAGTCCCAGATAGTTCTAGAAATCTTACTAGAAGTCTGACAGCATGCTGGTATCTCTCCTTTTTATTGTCCTCAGTGTCAAACAAGTGATCAATATAAACATTTGTATATAGATAGATGGATATAACTTGATATAGATAAAAAGAGGTAAAATTGGCCACTAAGAAAATTATACTGCTCTGGCCAGGCTCATGCCTGTAATCCCAGCACTTTGGGAAGCCGAGATGGGCAGATCACAAGGTCAGGAGATGGAGACCATCCTCACTAACAGGGTGAAACCCTGTCTCTGCTAAAAATACAAAAATATTAGCCGGGCATGGTGGCGGGAGCCTGTAGTCCCAGCTACTTGGGAGGCTGAGGCAAGAGAATGGCATGAACCTGGGAGGCAGAGCTTGCTGTGAACCGAGATCCCCCCACTGCACTCCAGCCTGGGCAACAGAGCGAGACTCCATCTCAAAAAAGAAAAAATTAACTGCTCTGGGTTAGGAAAGCTTTCGAAGTCATGTTTCTCTTCAACAAGCAACCTAACAGATTATAGATTATAGATTTTTTATTTTCCTTTATAAAGTACCCTAAATTAAAGTCATAATTTAATCTTTGTAGTATCCTTGTCAAAAATGTTTAGCCCGAATCTAATAATGAAACCATCAGGTAAGTCCAGATTGTGAGACATTCCACAAAACAGCTCAACTGGAAATGCCATCCTTGGAGAAGACAGGAAAAGAGCAGGAGACAGTTCTAGATGGAGACATGATGTGGAGTGTGTAATCCTGGATTCTTGTGGGGAAAAGCAGTTATAAACATTATTGGACAATTTTGGAAATTTAAATACAGACTGTATATTAGATAAATGCTGCCATTGTTAAATTTGTTGGGTATAATAATACTGTGTTTATGTTGGAGAACATCCCTTTTTAGGGGGAAAATGTCACAGTATTTAGGTGTGATGTGAAGTGTCATGATTCAATAAAAGAAAAGATGTGTATAAGTACACACACAAATAAAAGAATAAGAAATAAAGCAAATACATTAAAATGTCTATAACTAATTTTAAAGGTTTAAAAATGCCCTATACTCTTGTACTGACAATTTTTAGTCTGTAGTATCTCCAAATTAGATAGTGGTTTTACAATGATTAGGCACTGAAAGGTTAAAACAACAGCACTTCTGAAGTAATTGCTTATAAAAAAATTCTCTAGGAATGTGGGGATATTTAAAAGTTGTGTCAGTCAGTATATACTATAAGTTTGCCTCTTAAGAAATTAAGGCACAGAAAATCAGTTTCTTACACTGTCCAGAGCCCGCCTGTTCATACTGTCCAAAGTTTATACTGTCTGAAGTTCATACTGTCCAAAGTTCTGTCTTATTCTTACTGTCCAAAGCCCACTTGAGGAACTAAAGGCTGTTTCTGTAACTGAGTGGATAATACAAAAATACTCTGAACTGAAATTATTTCCTTAAACAACTGAATAACTCATTCATGAAATGTTTGTAAACTGATATTTATAATAATATATTTCAGATTGAATATAAGAAACCTAGATCTGTTGAATGTTTTATTTATCAGAAAATCTTTTTGGTTTAATTCTATATGCTTAAATTGTTTGAGGTTCTCTGTCATATGTGTTGAAAACCATTTTAAGATATGTTGAATACCTTTCAGTACCCCTAAGCATCTTCAGTGTCTTTTAATAACTAAAAAATTTCTGGTTGAATAGACTGTTTATAGCCAGTTAACACATTAATAATATGCAGCTGCTTGGATCTAAGAACTCCCAGAATTCTTTTATTTGCTAACATTAAAATCTATTGCAGTGAGTTTACATAAGTTGTTGTAATATACTGTTTCTTGTGAGTTTTAAAGGAGGCATAAATAAATAAACAATCATGGTTTTATCACTGTGATTGATGAAGCTGATATTTTACCATCTTGCATTTCCCACTTGAGAAGAATTTAAGATTGGTTTCAAGCTATCTGCATCTTTCTCGTTTTGTAAGCTTGCTTTTCACTGCTGAGGGTTGAGATTTGAAGGGATGGTTGTCAAACTACAGATGTTTTTGCAATGAAACTGTGCACCTCTGACCAAGTCACTGTGGTTCAGGAGATGATAGATGATATTTTCATGTTGCTTCACAAAAGGGTCAAAATGGCATGGCAAGCCCACGACAGTGAAACGGAAAAATATTAGTCCTGGGAGGAAATTTATTTCATAGTTTCAGGGGAAGTTTGGTTGTCATGAATAGGCTCTCTCTGTCAGTCTATAAAAATATTGTTTGTAAGGCAATGATGTATGTGAGACAGACCGTGTATGTGTGTTGGCAGACAGAGCAGCTACTTAAACAAATGCTAAGCCAAGTACAGTAGCATGAGTCAAGTGTTCTACTTCGGATACTTTTAGGGTAACAATTGTTTTTGATAGAAATGTCAACATAATCAAATAAATTTATTTCGTTTTCTGATGTAACAACTTTAAGTAAACTTCCTTTGTAAATTTTATACCTTAATTATCCCAGGATACGGCACACACACCGCTATTCTAACACACTTTGTTTTAGAATTATAAATTTTGTACTTATAATCAATGATCACTCCATTTTACTCGCTTTTAAGTTATTTGGGTAGGTATATGTGGACATAGCCTTAATAATATGGTTCATATACAACTACTATAAATTCTGGGACAGTTAAGCCACTGTCCTTTTGAAGTGTTCTTTTCTTTTTCTCTTCCCTAACCAAAGGAGATATCAACCCTCACCATATTTCCATTAATTGGTAGTGCAGTGGGAGAGACTTATCTTACCAATTTGGGCCAGTGAGGTTCCTTTCTTCCACAGTGATTCACAAAAGAAAAAGTCTTCCATTAGAGAAGTACATAGAAGATCAAAAACCATGTTTGTGGGACCTTCCAATCTCACTTTCGTATTAGTTTTTCAGTGTTTGAATGTAAATCAGATTCACTTATAGCAAAGTTCAAGTAGAAATCTTCAACTCTAAATATTTCTTATCTAGACATCCTAAGGTAATACATTTGTCAAAAAATAAAAAATGTTTTTAAAAGAATTCTTAAAAGCCTGATGGAGAATTAAAAATGAAATTACATGATCAAAAAAGGAATAACAGGATCAAAACATTAGTGAACACAACATAACTGGGAAAGCCTTATGCTTCTGAAGTTTACAAAACAATCCCAGTCATTTGGGGGAGGTTTTAAACATAGAAATTATCTGGCCGGGCGCAGTGGCTGACGCCTATAATCCCAGCACTTTGGGAGGCCGAGGCGGGCAGATCACCTGAGGTCAGGAGTTCGAGACCAGCCTGGCTAACAGGGCAAAACCCCGTCTCTACTAAAAGTACAAAAATGAGCTGGGCATGGTGGGACATACCTGTAATCCCAGCCACTCAGGAGGCTGAGGCAGGAGAATCACTTGAACTCAGTAGGCAGAGGTTGCAGTGAGCCGAGATCGCACCATTGCACTCCAGCCTGGGCAACAAAGAGCGAAACTCCATCTCAGAAAAAAAAAAAAAAAATAGAGATGATCAATAGAATATACTTATTTTGGTAGGAAACTGATTCTCAAATGACACGTACAAAGAACTTTCTTCTAAATTATTCTAAACTCAGTAGGAGAGGCGATGTTTTTACTGGGAGTGAGAGGTGTTATTTGTCTTAAGACCCTTCGGGGGGTGGTGGGAGCAAAACAAAAGAGTGTATCATTTCAGGTTTAGACAAATACTCTACCGGTCAGCTTCCATGAAAGCTGTATATAGAATACACAGGGAACGTTTGAGAAGTGAAGGACTGACCCCTCCATCTGCCGTTCTGTCTATTTTATACTCAAATCTTCTATATATTATCATACAACAAATTTATGACATTTTGACATAGTCATCATTAAAGAGAATTCCTTTAAATTTATAATGCAAACAAAGTGAAAAATGTTTCTGATTAACAATCCCTTTTAGAAATTCAGTTTATAAATGGAGAATGAATTTTTAATCTAGGCTTAAAGTTTACATTCTTTTAGCTAAAAACCTGTTTTTAAATCAGCATACTAGTACCTTCATGTAAGATATTATTTTAATCATCATGAATTAACGTTTTCCATTCTAACACAAGTTTGACGATATGAGACAAAGAATTCTGTCTTAGAGATCTGCTCCCCTCATCTCGGTGTGATTTCAATTGGAGAAACACTGTAGTCTTACATTTGGAAAAGTTGAAGGCAGATCGCATTGTGCAAATGTGATTTGTGTTTTTGTTACTGTGCTTACACATAGCATTTTATCGTAGCGTTTCACTCGGCTTCCCTTTCCCACCCATCCCCCTTAGCATTTTTCCTGCTCCTCTGCTGCTGGGCCAGACTTGAGCTGGCCCCAGATTCTGTGTCAGAGGCCATGACCCAGGTGTCAGAGCAGGCCGTACCGCTGGCCTCTTCTCTGAATAATTATATGGGGGGTATTGTGTCGAAGGGACAGGCTTGGGGGTAGTGCAGTCACCCTGGCTAGCCAGACCAAGGAGCTCTCCAGTTGGACTGCAGGGGAACAATGGGCCTGAAAAGGCTCACACAAAACCTTGTAGCACAAAAGATAATAAATTAACAATGGACATTTGGCTAGACACTAGGTTTCATCCTTCAGACTTTCACCTTTCTTACTTACTCTGATCATTTCCTACCTAAACATCTTGAGACTTCGCATATCCTGACGTTATATCAGCATATTTTCTGATTGCTACCTACTTTTGCATATATATTCTAATTCGACGATTTTTAATGCTTTGAAGCTGTGTTAATTGTGACACTTTGTTGCTACTATAGCAAAGCTTTTCTATAGCAGCATTTTAAGTAAACAATTTAAAGTTATACATAGTCATTTTCAAATAATGCTTTTTTATTTTCTTTATGCATTTTATTAGGCCACCCTAGCATGTTCCTGTGTGTAAATTGAAAAGTGGCAGAGGGCAATCCTAAAGTAGATGTAATTGCTTTATCTTCCTTTGGTCGTAGGAGGATTTTTTCCCCCTACTTGAGAATTTCCATAGAAAGATGGGAAATAAAACTCTCTAAGTCTTCACCAGAGCTGAATTTTAGAAATAGTGTTGGAGGTGGAGTCACTCCTTTGGGGGAAAAGTTTTCTCATGTTCTTGACCTCAGGTTTTCTCTTAATTTTATCTAACCCCGACCTGCTTGCTCTGACCTGGCTCTTTTGAAGACTTCTGGAGCCTCAGAAACAAACATCACCTGAAAACAACAAAGACTTAGTTTTCATGACCCAAATATTATCTCTTATTGTTGATCCACAGCCCAGTACTTTGAAATGATTGTTTTTTCTTATGCATTTTCCAGGGAACAAACCTGTTAGTATTAAAGAGTCCATAAAGTTTGAATTTGATGTCCATCGGTTTTACTATCTTAGTTCATCTTCAGTCAGGCAGTACTTACTCTTCATGGTACTGAGGGGAAGGTATGGTGTAGAAGCTTCCTACTCAGCGAGCTTTTTAGCTTTTGCCTTGGGTCTTAAAGAAGTGTAAGAATAAAGCAATGATCAAAAGCCAGCAGGATTGGAATTCTTGAATGTGTTCTCCTTAAAGTAAAATTAATTTACTACCTAATGTTTATATATCTGATTATTCTGCTTTTGTTCTACTGGACGTTTGCGTAGGTTGAATGTGTGTATTCATATCTCCCATTTATTCAGGGCCTGTTTCAGAGATAACTTAACCAAGAAGTTGGGGGGGCGGGGGGAAAGGTTTCAAGCCACTTTGTAGGAGTGGATGCCATTCTTTGGAAGGTACTCTTTTACACATACTCTTAATATTTGCTATCTGATTTCTCAAACATTAGTGATATAGGGCCCCTGTTTTACAAAATAGGCCCAAAAGCACAGACTTGGAACTGAAGGACAACCCTCTGCCAAGCATGTCCTCTTCCATTTCTGTTGGTTGACCTGAGCTGGAAACTTTGACATGTTCTTTTTCTTTCTTTTTTTTGAGACTGAGTCTCACTCTGTCACCCAGGCTGGAGTGCAGTGGTGGGATCACAGCTCACTACAACCTCTGCCTCCTGGGCTCAAGCGATCCTCCTACCTAAGCATACCAAGTAGCTGGGACTATAGGAATGCACTATCATGCCTAGCTAATTTCTGTATTTTTTGTAGGGACGGGGGCTTTGCTGTGTTGCCCGGGCTGGTCTTGAACTCCTGAGCTCAAGCCATCTGCCACCCTTGGCCTCCCAAAGTGCTGGGATTACAGGCATGAGCCACCAAGCTCAGCCACTTGGTACTTTCTTACTCCTTAGTCTCTTCTCTCAACAGTTCCATTTAGTCATCTGCCTTCCATGTATATTTAATAAAATCCACAATGGCTCTCAAAGCTCTGTGTGATCTGTCCCCAGCCTCACTTTTCTGTGTGACCCTCCCCCATAAAATGCCCTTCACTGCTGCAAATCTGAATTCCTCCCTGTGACTTCTCTCAGGGAGAATGTGCTCCTCTCTCCACACCTTTGCTTATACTCTTCCCTTGGCCTAGATCTCTTCTTCCCCATGCTTCTTGTAGGGTCAAGTTCTGCTCAAATGCCACCTCCTCTGTGAAGCCCTGCCCACTCTCCAAGTAAGTGGTAATCGTTCTCTCTTGTGAATGCCCTTAGAGTTTAACACATCTCTTTTGCAGCAGTTATTCCTATCTTGCATGGTACTTATATTTAACCCTTTTTTTGTCTTAGCTCCCCTAATAGGTTGTTATCTAAATAAATCTGAGAACACTGACAAACGTGTCAGCTTTCTAATCGTACAGATGAGAAAACTGAACTCCACCAGACTGAGCAACTTTCATAGCCACACAGCGTGTTAATCTAAGATTTATATCCAAATCTCCAAATTCCCAAACCAGCTTTCTCCCCTAAATCTAGTCATTTAGCACTAAAAGACACCTATGATGTTTTTCTAAACATTTTACAAATATAAACTCATTTAATCCACATTTTATAGATGACGAAACTTGATTCAAACCCAAAACCCAAGTAGTGTGGTTATGGAGTCTGTTGTTCAATTACTACACCACCCTGCACTTGTACATGAGAGGGAGCAGGGATTAGGAATCATAGGATGCTAATAGCAATTATATTATTACTATTTATTTGTTTATTGAGACTGAGTCTCACTCTGTCTCCCAGGCCGGAGTGCAGTGACACAGTCTCAGCTCACTTCAACTTCCACTTCCCAGTTTGAAGCGATTCTTGTGCCTCAGCCACCCGAGTAGCTGGAATTACTTTCTTTGTGTGCTCACCACCACACGTGGCTAATTTTTGTATTTTTTAGTAGAGATGGAGTTTCACCATGTTAGCTAGGCTGGTGTCTAACTCATGGCCTCAACTGATCCACCCGCCTTGGCCCCCCAAAGTGCTAGGATTACAGGTGTGAGCCACCGTGCCCCACCACTATTGATATTTTTATTAGTATATTACTATTATTGTTGTTGTTATACTCAAGCCCTCTTTTAAAGCACTTCATGTGAATTAAATTATTTTCCCTCCCCAACATCTTCATGACATGGATGCTATTATCATTGTCATACCGATTTTACAGGTGATTGTAACCAAGGTACAGAGACAAAAAATAACTTCTCCAAGTTTCATAGTAATGACCAAGCTAGTGTTGGAATTCCGGTCAGCCTGGGTTTAATATCCCAGCTCTTAACCACTATGCTAGGCTGTCTCTTAGCTTCTTAGTAGCACTGAGTCATTAGGAATGTTGTCTTCTATTTGGCTCAGCATCCGCTCACTGTAGAGGACATGGAAGCAAAACTGATACAGAGGGGTTTTTTTTGTTTTTGTTTTTTCTTTTTTTTTTTTTTTTTTTTGAGACGGAGTCTTGCTTAGTCTGGAGTGCAGTGGCATGATCTCGGGTCTCTGCAACCTCCGCCTCCCGGGTTCAAGTGATTCTTCTGCCTTGGCCTCCCGAGTAGCTGGGACTGTAGGCACGTATCACCACGCCCGGCTAATTTTTGTATTTTTAGTAGAGACGGGGTTTCACCATATTGGCTAGGCTGGTCTCAAACTCCTGACGTCATAATCCGCCCGCCTTGGCCTCCCAAAGTGCTGGGATTACAGGTGTGAGCCACCGCACCCGGACAATACAGAGGTTTTTGAAGTTTATATGAAATATTTATAGGTATGGCAAATACTTATCCAAGATAGCCCTACTTTTTACTGCTATTTCATCAGGACTTTCATTTGGTGAAACTTAAGCAATTGCCATAGTTCCTGCATAACTGTTTTGATTTGCTCAGTCATCAGATACTCAGATACTAGACTTCAGCTGTTTTCTGAATATCTCCCACCTCAACACCTGGATGAGTGGGTCATCACTCTCCTAACAGGTACACAGATGCCATCTAGTGATGGAGAACAGAAATGCAAGTTTTTCAAGTAAAATGCTGGACGAAGGCATGAGGTTTTTTGTTGTGTGGTGTTTAGAAACATGTTTCAGTGTAGGTTACTTAAGGTGTTGCACAGAGATACAGTTAATGCATTATTATTGTTAGATCATATGCAGTTAGAATGGAATTAAGCAAGTTGTTGACGAGTACAACTTTAAAAGATTTTGGCAATTAGAGAGTCTCATTTTATAGGCCTTTGTCTTGTTCTGAGTCTGGTCATTGAGGATAAGAAACACCTCATTGTAAAAATGGGATATAATTATTAATAACAGATTGAATTAATTTTTGGGTCCATGTGCTTGCTGTTTCTAATACTTGCCCTCAAACTCTTCCAGATTTCCCTTTAATGAAATGACTTACTGTTCTTCCACTAGGAAAGGAATTTATTGTTTTCCAAAGCATTTATCATCATTAGGGCCATTTCTTTGTTGGCAGATGAGAGATTATTAGATCAATATGGAAGATGTGGGTAAAGGTAGATATACCACTGGAAGGAATATATACCATGTGACATGGTTGCCAAAGCAGCAAGCATTCTTAGTGGCCACAAACACAAAACACAGTTGTTTCAATAGTATATGCAAGCCAACACACACTTGGGAACCTTTGCCTGCCTGCTCTATACACCAGAGAATATTAAGGAGAACAGAGAGTGGTTAAACTGAGCTTCAGTATTTGCCAATTGCTAATTTGTGGATATTCTGTTCTCTAGATCTTGTTTGTATGAGCAAACAGAGATCTTTGATATTCATAAGCTTTCACAAAGTTGATTCCAAAATGTGTTAAGTTTGCCATATTTTTGATACTACCTTTTCTCCCAGGTACCTTTACTCACATGGCAACAATATAGTATTTTGTGTTTATTAATTATAGGAACTCTACAAAGTACTTCATAGGCATGATTTCATTTAATATTCTTAAAATCCCTATCAGAGAGGTCCTGTTACATTTCCATCTTCCAAATCAAAATAAATGAGGCTTAGAAAAGTAAGAAACTTGCTCAAGTCTACACAACTGTTAGGGGTAAATAATACCTACAGATAGAATATTCATTTATCAGCCTGTTTGGTAGATTGAAATTTAAAGTAAAATTTGCGTCTTTCTAGTCCTTGAGTCTCTCATGCAGTGCCTGACTTTTGGTGGGCTCTTGATAAATGTTTATTGATACCTGTGAACTCTTTCTTAGCCAGCCAGACTTCTGGCTCTGACTCTTCCTTTTTTATTTTGAGATGGAGTTTCACTCTTGTCATCCAGACTGGAGTGCAATGGTGTGATCTCGGCTCATGCAACAGCTGCCTCCTGGGTTCAAGTGATTCTTCTGTCTCAGTTTCCCAAGTAGCTAGGATTACAGGCGTCCGCCACCACGCCCCGCTATTCCTTTTTTTTTTTAGTGGAGATGGGGTTTCACCATGTTGGCCAAGCTGGTGTCAAGTGATCCACCTGCCTCAGCCTCCCAAAGTGCTGGGATTACAGGCATGAGCCACCATGTCCAGCCTGACTCTTCTTTATGTGACTAATAATCCGAGTAGAAGAGCTGGTGATGAGAATGAATCAGGTTGGAAGAAGGGTTAGACCAGTCCTAGAGACAGCAGGGAAAAGATGGAGAGTACAGCTATAGCAGTGTGTCAGGTAGATGTTCATTTTTGGGCCAAAGGGTGACTCCCTAATAAAAGAAAAGTACATTTGGCTAGGGACAAAATGTAAATGTAAGCTGACAGTTCAGAGCTGTACTGTTATGAATCAAATTTGTGTTAGATTAATTTGAGCTTTCTTTCCTAACCCTTCATCTTTACATATTGCTAAATCTTTAAGCAAGTTTAACCCTAAATTCAAATATTACCCATTTGAGCCATCACCCCAGAACCATTAAGAATTGAGGAGTGACAGCCGGGTGCAGTGGCTCACGCCTGTAATCCCAGCACTTTGGGAGGACGAGGCGGGTGGATCACGAGGTCAGGAGATCGAGACCATCCTTGTTAACACAGTGAAACCCGTCTCTAGTAAAAATACAAAAAATTGGCCAGGCGTGGTGGCGGGCGCCTGTAGTCCTAGCTACTTGGGAGGCTGAGGCAGGAGAATGGCATGAACCCTGTAGGCGGAGCTTGCAGTGAGCCGAGATCGCGCCACTGCACTCCAGCCTGGGCGACAGAGCAAGACTCCGTCCTAAAAAAAAAAAAAAAAAAATTGAGGAGTGAGGCTGGGCACAGTGGCTCATGCCTGTAATCCGGGCACTTTGGGAGGCCAAGGCGGGTGAATCGCAAGGTCAGAAGATTGAGACCATCCTGGCCAACATGGTGAAACCCCGTCTCTACTAAAATAAAAAAAAAATTAGCCGGGCATGGTGGTGCATGCCTGTACTCCCAGCTACTTAGGAGGCTGGGGCAGGGGAATTGCTTGAACGCAGGAGGAGGAGATTGCGGTGAGCTGGAATCGCACCACTGCACTGCAGCCTGGCAACAGAGCAAGACTCTGTCTCAAAAAAATAAAAAATAAAAAATAAAAAAAAGTAAATTGAGGAGTGATTTTTATGCTCCTTGTGTTGAGTTTTGAACAAACTAGAACCAACTTCTCCCTGTCTTCCCTTTCTCCTCCTTCCCTTGCTGGGCTTTGAGGAGGCCTGCCCTGTTTGTGGCTGTTCTTTCTAACTCTGCTGTTTTCCCCCAAAAACCACATAGCCTAAGTCTGCTGAGTCTCATGTAACCAAGCACTACATACGTGGCAGTGCTTAACACAAGAAGGGCTGAAACAGGCCTTGGGATTGGTTCCCTGTGGCATTTTACAGTGTTGGCCCTGGTCTCTGCTTTGTCCCATAGGCGTCGGAGGGTCTTTGCAGAACTATGAAGTTTTAGGACTTGACTTTTGCTACTTAGGCTGAGGTTCATTCTTTGTGTATTTACGTGTATTTAACATATTGGTTCTAAACTCTGTTTTTTACCCTATATCCTTAGTTCTGTTAATTCTGTAGCTGTTCTATGTTTTCTTTTTTAGCTGATCACTCTTACTGCCTGGTGATGTTTATCTTAACACTATTTGAGGGCTCTGGTTCCTACTTCCACTCTTAAATTTACAAACATGGAGTCAAATTTCTGAAAAATTAATGAACAAGAATGAACCAGGATATTCCAGGGTCTCTGGATTAATAAACCAAAATAATATTATGACTAGATTTTGAGATCAAAGGCAAATTTCTTAAAGCTAAAGAGGAAGGTGTGGTAAATCCACATTGTCCGCTGCTCAGCTTTGCCCCTAACCTGGTACTTTATAGTTTTAAAAATGGTTCACAGGACAACATAAAGAGTAGATCACTTATGAAAAATGTAAGTGCGGTTTCTTACTCCTTTATTTTTTCCATATAGTATGTCCTATGTCCTATAATCTTTTTTCTAGTAAAATAATTTCCAGAATTTATTCTGGGGGTGTGTGTGTATTCTAAACTTTTCTATTTGGATAGAAAGGATCTTGTACGCCTGATATAACATGGGAAGGAACCTGGTCCTTGAGACAGTTACTCCCTGATGATTTCCACATAGGAGACGGGGAACTGCTCTTCCTTTCATGGGGCTTATGTGAGTCTGTCCTGAGTGGGCAGTAGCCATGTGCTTGGGGCATTAAAGGAGCAGCTTGGTTCTCTGATCTCTTTGGGACACATAAGCTGTTTCTGTCTGACCAACAAAAAAGTTTAATTCTGGGTTTAAAATTTAGTATAAGAAGCTTATTTTTTTAAAAAGGAAGAAGGGAAAACTTGAAGAATCAATTTTAGGGCTAACAAATGGAACCATTCCAGGAATGTATTCATGCAGTATTGATTGAAGTTGTTTGCATGGTAGAAAAAAGATTAATCTCTCCACCTATACTCATAACCCTCATCAAAATGAGCTTTCTCTGTGAAATAACTGTATTCATATCTGGCCCCCTGTGGAGAACATGATCTACTTTGAGGACACATTTATCCTATCCTTTTCTGTATCTCCTGTATTCTGGCACAATACCTTTATATTCTGGAGGCTTTCCTAAAGACCCTCTTCTAATTAAGTAGAGACAGAATGAAGAAGTATTTTTCGGCTGGGCGTGCTGGCTCACACCCATAATCCCAGCACTTTGTGAGGCCAAGGTAGGTGGATTGCTTGAGGCTAGGAGTTCAAAACCAGCCTGACCAACATGGGGAAATTAGCCAGGTGTGGTGGTGTGTGCCTGCAGTCCCAGCTACTTGGGGGGCTAAGGTAGGAGGATTACCTGAGCCCAGGTAAGTGAAGGCTGCAATGAGCCATGATTGCACCACTGTTGTCCAGCCTGGGCAGCAGAGTGAGACCCAGTGTCCAAAAAGAAAAAAAAAATCATTATTATTAGGAGACAAACTTCTTTTGACAGAGGCACATGTATTTTTGTAAATTTAGAGGTCCTGTACTTTGTCACGGAAATAACAAGTTCTTGGTTCAGCTTCATGTATATTGGACATTCTCCTTAACACCTTTGAAGGCCTGCTGCAGTGGCTTGTTCCTGTAATCCCAGCACTTTGGGAGGCCAAGGCGGGCAGATCGCTTGAGTGCAGGAGTTGGAGACCAGCCTAGGCAATAAGTTGAGTCCTCGTCTCTACAAAAAATGCCAGGTGTGGTGGTGTGCACCTGTAGTCTCAGCTACTCGAGAGGCTGAGGTGGGAAGATCATCTGAGCTCAGGAGTTTGAGGCTGCAGTGAGCTATAATTGCATCACTGCACTCCAGCCTGGGCAACAGAGTAAGACCCTCTCTGAGAAAACAAACGAAAGAAACATTGGTATCACAGCTTACACATAAAATGGATATAACATCTACCTTATGGTGTTTTCTGATAGTCAAATAAGATGATGTATCCAAAAGACATTTTCTGTAGGATAGTCAAATGCTAGATTAGTCTTCTTACCTTTCTATCTAGAAAGGTTAGAAGTTTTCTAAGTCTCAGAAATTTTTCATCTTGTGGTTTTTTGAAAAGATGAAATGAAAATATTTTAGAACATTCTTTCAATGAATTTTAATATTAAATATTAGAAAATATCAGTTTCTAAAATATTTATACAAACATACTACTTTGGAGAGTTTTATAAACTTTATATTTTATTCTGGAATTTTATTTAGTTAGTTTATTTGAGAGATGGGGCATTGTTCTGTTGCCCAGGCTGGAGTACGGTAGCATAGTCATAACTCACCACAGTCTCCAACTCCTGGGCTCAACTGGTCCTCCTGCTTTAGCCTCCTGAGCAGCTGGGACTATGGCATGCACCACCACACCAAGCTAATTTTTATTTTATTTTTTATAGAGATGCGATCTTGCTGTATTGCCCAGGCTAGTCTTAAACTCCTGTCCTCGACTTCCCAAAGTACTGGGGTTACAGGTGTGAGTTACTGCACCCAGCCTCTATTTTTAGATTTTTAAATGTTTGGATTCACTCTAGAATTATTTTTAACCTTTAATTTCACGTCATTTTCCAGATTGGTTATATCTATTAAGGATTACTGTTTTCGCTTATGAAATGTTGAATTTATTTGTGTTTTTTATTATTTAGAGAAGTATAATAGAGAAATATATTATTTTTGAGTTGTATCCTTTTTTTTTTTTTTTTTTTGAGATGGAGTTTTGCTCTGTTACCCAGGCTGGAGTGCAGTGGTACAATATTGGCTCACCGCAAGCGATTCTCCTGTCTTAGTCTCCTCAAGTAGCTGGGATTACTGGCATGTGCCATCACGTCTGGCTAATTTTTGTATTTTTAGTAGAGATGGGGTTTCACCATGTTGGCAAGGCTCATCTCGAACTCCCGACCTCAGGTGACCCACCCGCCTCGGCCTCCCAAAGTGCTGGGATTGCAGGCATGAGCCACTGCACCCAGCCTGAGTTGTATATTTTTGCCCTGAGCAAGTATTCTGTATTTAAATGTCATCATAAAGTTAACTTAAATGTATTTTTATTATTAAACTTCATGATTATTTCTTAAATTATGTGAGTTGAAATGTATAACTATTTTTTCAAAGCCCTGAAAAAAATTGTTTTAATGTGTATTAGATGGACTTTAGTTTTAGTATTGTGATAGTTAATAAACACCAATAGAGGGAGCTCCAACTCATCTTTCTTGGTGAAGTTCGCGCTTGAGAATGTAGGTTTGTAGAAAGGACACATTTAAACTTAAAACTTAAACAAAACATGGTTATATAAGTTTTCAAAGGTACTAAAGAATGACAATTGTAATTTTCTTTAACTTTTTGGAATAAAACAATCTCAGTTTGATTTCCATACTTTGAAGTAAACAGCCCTCAAATATAACTGCTTAAATGAAAAACTTCTGCAAAGTGTAACCTCTTGCAAATGATCCATCAAGCAAACCGAAGGCTTTTAAAATCAAGAATCTATCTGCCAGTTAAGGAAGAGGATAAGGAAGAGGAGAGAAAGGACGAGGAGTGGTTGTGGTAGTATTATTGTTTGAAATTAGATTAAGTAAAGTAAAATTGTAAATTATTGGTAGATAGTCACAATAGCAGTGTCATACGAAGGTGGATTGCTGAGTCATTAAGCAGTAATTTTATATTACTGAGAAGTTTTACGCATTCAGCAGGTTTTTAAACCAAAATCTATAAAGGCTTCATTCAGAACCTTTGCTCAGATCTAGAGACCTGGTCCTAATTATTTCCTATTGGTTTCTTTATAGACCCCAGAAGAAAATATCATGTGAGACTCCTGGCTTACAACAACATAGACGATGGCTATCAGGCAGATCAGACTGTCAGCACTCCAGGATGCGTGTGTAAGTGAAAGCCATGACAGTTTGTTTTACTATGGCTCACACTGTTCTTTCTCCTCCTCCTCCTTTAAGTTACAGTCTCACTACTACTTGGAAGCTTTGGTGGCTTAATTTATATCCTCTGTGCTGTATCGCATAGTGTTTTTGTTTTGTTTGTTTGTTTGTTGCCTCCCGGGTTCAAGCGATTCTCCTGCCTCAGCCTCTCGAGTAGCTGGGACTACAGGCACCACCACCACACCTGGCTAATTTTTTTTTTTTTTTTTTTTTTTTTTTTTTTGTATTTTTAGTAGAGACGGGCTTTCACCATGTTGGCCAGGCTGTTCTCGAACTCCTGACCTCAAGTGATCTACCTGCTTCGGCCTCCCAAAGTGCTGGGATTATAGACGTGAGCCACCGCGCCTGGCCGAAGTATCTTAAACAAATAGGTGCTCAGTAAATATTTAAGTAAGATATATTGAATTATAAGTCCTATTTTCATTTTGCATACAAAAGACCATTAGACATTTAACTGAGGAAAATAACCACTGAATATCTACATACCAAATTTTTTAAAGTCCGCTTTTCCCTCGAGGCTGTTTCTCTCCAATTGCTGTTCACTTGTACTGCTCCTAAGAAGGATGTTCTAGTCTTAAGTCCCCCACTGGTTTTCTCAGTGTCTTTGGCTAGTAGCCTGACTTCTCTGTGCTTCTGCCTTCCAATCTGTTAAGTATCAGTAATGTAGTCACGCACAGCAGAATGACATTTCTGTCAACAGTGGACCACATATGTGACAGTGGTCCCATAAAATTATAATGGAGGTGAAAAATTCCTATCACCTATGACATTGCTGTTACAATCTCATAGAGCAACCTGTTACCATTTCTCTGTTTGGATATGTTTGGATACACAAATACCATTGTGTTACAGTTGCCCACAGTATTTAGTACAATATCATGCTGTACAGTTTTATAGCCTATGGGTGATAGGCTATACCATAAAGCCCAGGTGTGCAGTAGGCTATACCATCTAGGTTTGTGTAAGTGCACTCTCTGACGGCCACACAATGATGAAATCACCTGATGAAAAACCTAACACATTTCTTAGAATGTATCCCTGTTCTTTAGTGAGGCATGACTGTTTTTGACTTCTTATATAACTCACGGAAGAGCTGTTTAGGTTTGGATGATACATCTCTAGATCACTATGAATCTGTGGTGGAAGAAAGACCTAAAATCAACTTATAGGATGGGATATTATTATTTTACCATTTTACCACTTTCTATGTTAAATGTTATGTCGTATCGTAAATTAACATTGTTTTTCTCAATAGCTGTTCGTGATCGCATGGTCCCTCCTCCACCACCACCCCACCATCTCTATGCGAAGGCTAACACCTCATCTTCCATCTTCCTGCACTGGAGGAGGCCTGCATTCACCGCTGCACAAATCATTAACTACACCATCCGCTGTAATCCTGTTGGCCTGCAGAATGCTTCTTTGGTTCTGTACCTTCAAACGTATGTAGCTCCTATTAATGGTTATTTTCTTTGCTTACCTCACCACGCCCCTACTCCAACTTCTACTTCTTACCATCTTGGGCCTAGCTCGGGCTTCACCTGTAAGCATTTGTTTCAGGACTTAAGTTATTTATAAAGTGGCTAGGAGTTTTGCATCCTTACCATATTCTGAAAACCATACTTTTTGACATTTAATTTATGTAAGTGATTTTTAAATTTTCCTTGCCTCATGCAACAAGATTAGGCAAGAAGCTATTATTACTCTCAAGTGATTAAACTGAGCATGTTTAAAGAAAGAAAGGAGACTATTTTCATGCTGGCAGTCAAAAAGTAGGGCCAGTTGTCTTTCTGTTTCTAGGTTAGAGTTAAGAAAGATGCCCATCACGGTGCTCTAAAAGAATGATTTTGGGGAGGCTGAGGTGGGAGGATTGCTTAAGTCAGAAGTTTAAGATCAGCCTGGGCAACATAGCCGGATCCCATCTCTCCAAAAATTTTTTTTATATCAGCCAGGTATAGTGGTGCATGCCTGTAGTTCTAGCTACTTGGGAAGCTAATGCAGGAGAATTGCTTGTGCTGAGGAGATGAAGGCTGCAGTGAGCTATGATCCCACTACTGCACTCTAGCCTGAACAACAGAGCAAGACCTCATCATGAATGAATGGATGAATGAATGATTTGACTTCCAGTATTTCAGAGGAAATCCCTTTGTATTGGGACATTTCGAGTTTGCTGTCAAAGAGAGGCAACTAGTAGGCTTATTTCTACAGGACAATACCAAATGTAGTATTTTTTAAAGTCCAATTAAATTGTTCTTTAGTCTAAACATTTTTTCATATAAAATAAGGAGGTAATGAAAAATAACATTATGCCCTTACCTATTTGGAAATGCTGACATTCTTTTAGAAACAATAATATACTACCAGCATTAACAACTTCATCACTCATTATTATAGATCAGAAACTCACATGTTGGTTCAGGATCTAGAACCAAACACCAAATATGAATTTGCTGTTCGATTACATGTGGATCAGCTTTCCAGTCCTTGGAGCCCTGTAGTCTACCATTCTACTCTTCCAGAAGGTAAAGAAAACAGCTCCCTATAGATTTTATCTTTAAAAAAAATTAAGGAAATGTTTTAAAAATATGTATGTCATTCTGTGTAGGATACTACCCTAGTTGCCACCTACCACTTGATGTATATATTTGTTTTGCTTCATTTTTTGGCTTTTGAAATCTCTTTTTCCTTATTATATTTAAATTTTTTCTTCTCAGTGTGTGTATTGTACAAGCAAGTAGGCTTAAATTTAGTGTCCTTCTAGAAACCTTAAAAAAAGATCAGGTGTGCTGTTCAAATCTGCAGCCAAAAAATTTTAAATGGCGGTAAGTGAATAATATGTTTGTTAATGATCTTAGGAGCCAACGTTATAATGAAGTTATTTCTGTATGAATAGCAGCTTGATAGTGTGCACAGTGCAATTTTATATTGGATTGAGCACCAATTCTGTAGCTTATCTGTGGCTCTAGCTAAGATATTTTATGTCTCTAGACCAACATTTTCTTATCTCTAGAATGAGGACGAAGGACTAGATAATCTATTATATAAGCATCATTTCTGCTCTATTTTAATTATACAGAGAGAAAGTAAGGGACATTTATGACAGTGAACATAGGACTTTGTTGCTATGGTTTTGGCAGTATTCCATATAAGATGTGCTAAAAACCAGCTCTTCACACTATTAGCTTATATTAAACATGGAGTCAACTTAAATTCCAAGATTTTACTGTTTTTCACAGATACATTATTAGATGTAAGTCTGCCCTGTAAATTCACTGATTCACAATTTTTCCAGGAATAACTAAATGTTTTAATGTCAGGAGCATTTTCTTCACTGGCCTCCTAGATCAGGTTAAGTTGATGTTCTATACATGTTAGTAAGAACTATCAGTACTAATGGGGTGAAACCCAATATCTGATGGACAGGTGCTGTTTGTGGAAGTAAACATTTCTAGTTAGCAATTTAGCAAAACGTTTCAGGAACCTTAAAAATGCTATCCCTTTAACTTAGATTCTCCATCTAGGAATCTAACGTGTTTTAATGTTTGAATATTATGAAAATACAAGAAGAAAAATAGTACTTTACTATTATCACTAATGATCTTTGAAAGCTGTGATTTTTTTATGGAGGTTCTTAATTTTTTGAACTTTTTTCTAAGCCTATAAGCCAGGTATTTGAGTATTTATGAACCATTTTACTCTACTAATAGAATGTTTTGTTGTGTCTGCACAGCACCAGCAGGCCCACCAGTTGGAGTAAAAGTGACATTAATAGAGGATGACACCGCCCTGGTTTCTTGGAAACCCCCTGATGGCCCAGAAACAGTTGTGACCCGCTATACTATCTTATATGCATCTAGGAAGGCCTGGATTGCAGGAGAGTGGCAGGTCTTACACCGTGAAGGTAAATATTGTAAATTGCCATGAAGGATGAAAAGTACGATTATTAATATTAAAGAAACAAAAGGAAAAGGGAATCTAGAGTTTGTTTTGAATTTACATTTTTATGTATGAAGTAATAAAAGATTTTGGCTTTGTTCAAAGGGCATCGGAAAGCCATCCACCAATTTTAAGAATAGTTTGTGTTTCAAAAAGGTTACTGTTAACTTTTGTTAATAGAAGGAGATATAGCCAGGCGCAGTGGCTCACGCCTGTAATCTCAGCACTTTGTGAGGCGGAGGCGGATAGATTACCTGAGGTCCGGAGTTCGACACTAGCCTGACCAACATGGTGAAACCCCATCTCTACTAAAAATACAAAAATTAGCTGGGTGTGATGGCAGGTGCCTGTAATCCAAGCTACTTGGGAGGCTGAGGCAGGAAATTGGCTTGAACCCAGGAGGCGGAGTTGCATTGAGCTGAGATTGCACCATTGCACTCCAGCCTGGGCAACAAGAACAAGACTCTGTCTCAGGGGGAAAAAAAAAAAGAGGTTTGGTTGAGGCCAACTGGAGATTAGAGTAATGCAAATGGACTAGTTAGGAAATTACTGTAGTCGTCCAGGAAAGAGGTGATAGTCCTGGACTAGGACAGTGAGGATTAAGATGGAAAGGATAGGATGGTTGGCCAGTATTTGGGAGTTAAAATTGATAGAACTTGATAGCTTGGATGATAGGAGGGAGAGAAGATTGAGGAAGGGAGATTTGTTATGGATGAGTCTTAGGTTTCTGATAGTGTGTCTTGCAAGGAGAAGGAAACACTGGAAGGAGATATGATTGAAGGGAGAAGACCTTAGTAGTGCTAAAGGAACTAAAATGGTCCACATATGAAAAAAAAAATTGACCCGTATGAATATTAGAGTCCTCTTAAATACAGGGAAAAGCTGATTAGGGCTTAAGAACACTGAATTTAATTTTTTAAAGAGTAATTTTTTTTTAGTTGAGAAAAACTGAATTACAAAGTTTTTAGGTTTCTTACTGCATACTTTTATCATATCCTTTTCTAAATCTTGCATTTTTTTTTTTTAAGACAGAATCTCAGCCTCCTGAGTAGCTGGGATTACAGGCATGCACACCACCACACCCAGCCTAAATCTTGAATCTTTAAGTTGGACAAGTCCCATTTGCCAGATTTTAGATGGGCCATCACATAAATAGTAAAACTTCATTATTTTGGCACTTCCTTAATTTAGACATACATTCTGAGAAGAGAGTAGTTTGCCAACCGATAAAAAGCTGAAGAAGAATTTCAGGCAGGAAATGTAGTGGCCACCTATACACTATATTCTATACACTATACAGTACTAGGCACTCCCACATACATTGTACTTTTCAAGAGGAATATTTACCCAATTAAGAAGATAAATTTAAAAGATATTTATGTGCATGTAATATAAAACTCTATGAGTTTTAAAATAAGCAGATGATGACTTTACCTGGAGTTTTGATCATTGCATGTTCGTATTTTTCATTAAGCAGAAGCCCCACTAAGTAATGATTTCCTGGTCACTGAAGAGACTTGAAAGTACTAAGTATTTGGTAGCAATATGATTTTATGTTTGTATCGGTTATCTATTGCTGCATAACAAACTAATTTACAACTTAAAATAACCATTTTGTTTTCTCACAATTCTTTGAGTCAACAATTTGGACTGAAATCAGCTTGGCAGTTCTGTTGGTCTCTCATGAGGCTGCAGCCATATTACAGTTTTGATAGGCTCTGAGTAGTCTAAAAACAGCAAGACAGAGGCTGGGCGCAGTGGCTCATGCCTGTAATCCCAGCACTTTGGGAGGCCGAGGCAGACGGATCACGAGGTCAGAAGTTCAAGACCAGCCTGACCAATATGGTGAAACCCTGTCTCTACTAAAAATACAAAAATTAGGCAGGCATGGTGGCACATGCCTGTAGGCCCAGCTACTCGGGAGGCTGAGACAGGAGAATCGCTTGAACCAGGGAGGCAGAGGTTGCAGTGAGCTGAAACTGTGCCCCAGCACTTCAGCCTGGGTGATAGAGTGAGACTCTGTCTCAAAAAAAAAAAAACACACACAAAGAACCGACAAGAGAGGGCTCCCCAGTCAGGAAGAGAAGAGAGGAAGCCCCACATACAAAGCTTTCACAAGCCTCTGCTTGCTTCACATTCGCTAATGTCTGATTGGGCAGAGTAAGCTACATGGCCAAGTCTGGAACCTGTGTCGGGAGGGCTACAAGGGTGTGAATCGATGGGGGTGTAATTCACTGGGGCCCTCAGTATTACAGTGTACCACAGTATTCTTTTTTTTTTTGGAGATGGAGTCTCGCTCTGTTGCCCAGGCTGGAGTACAGTGGATCTTAGCTCACTGCAACCTCTTCCTCCTGGGTTCAAGTCATTCTCCTGCCTCAGCCTCCCGAGGAGCTGGGACTACAGGCACACGCCATCATGCCTGGCTAATTTTTTGTATTTTAGTAGAGACGAGTGTTTCACTGTGTTGCCCAGGCTGGTCTCGAACTCCTGAGCTCAGGCAGTCTGCCCACCTCAGCCTCCCAAAGTGCTAGGATTACAGGCATGAGCCACCATGCCTGGCCTCACAGTTTTCTTAAAATGTATAATTTAGTTTCAGTCATTCAAGTCCAAAATGATTTATTGACACAGCACTTAACCAAATAACTAACCTGATTTAATGAGATGTTGTAAGTATTAATAAAGAATTTTGATAGCATGAACACATACTTCTTTTAGTTCTTCATTTGCACCTGCCTAAAAAGAAGCAGTATAGAGCCGGGTGTGGTGGCTCACGCCTGTAATCCCAGCACTTTGGAGGCTGAGGCAGGTGGATCCCCTGAGGTCAGGAGTTCGAGACCAGCCTGGCCAACATAGTGAAACCTCATCTCTACTAAAAATATAAAAAATTAGCCAGGCGTGGTGGCAGGCGCCTGTAATCCCAGCTACTAGGTAGGCTGAGGCAGGAGAATCACTTGAACCCAGGAGACAGGTTGTGGTGAGCTGAGATAATGCCATTGCACTCTAGCCTGGGCAACAAGAGTGAAACACCATCTCAAAAAAAAAAAAAAAAAAAAAAGGCAATATATATTTTGTTCTGGCTCCTTTTAAATGTATTCATTTGTAATTTTGGAACAGAGCTCAGAAAATAGTATTTTGTCTCATTGATGGCTCAATAGTGAAAGGGATTACAGTTACAGATTTTTACATCTGTATACGCCTTTCTAGCTATATAATAGTGCACAGGAAAAATATTCTCTTAGTTGTTGTGGTTTTAAGAAACATTTGTGAAAAGCTTTTGTCATTTGTTAAATGCAGAGAACTTTTTTCGTAGCTAAGGCCAATGATTCATGGAGAACAAATAAATCAGTAAAAAGCAACTGAGTTTACTTTTCTTAGAGAGAAAAACAGTTTGACTCACATTTAAACAAAAAGCAAGGAATATAACATGGCATTTAAAGAAAAATTAAAATGTCTTTTATGTATAATTATGGCAGCTTTTGGAAAAGGTACGGTATAGAAAAAGATGAAGGAAAAAAGAATAGGGAGAGTGTCAGTTTCTCATTAGGTTTATACATATTTACATATATATTTAATTCACATATTTTAATACAAATGGAACAAGGTATTTTTTGTGAATCAAAACATTTAAAAATGTTTCTGGTGAGCATATAATACTTGTGGCTAAAATGGTACATGGTAGTACAATAGTTGAGCAGAAACATCATATGAAATTATACTTGTATGTAATTTAAAGTAAATCAAAAATTATAGGGCGTGGTGGCATGCACCTGTATTCCCAGCTACTCGGGAGGCTGAGGCAGGAGAATCGCTTGAACTCAGGAGACAGCGGTTGCAGTGAGCCTAGATCGTGCCACTGCACTCAGTATTAAAAAAAAAAAGATTGCAGGCCTTTACCCTCCTCATATGCAGTAAATCAGCACAAACTACTCAATTCTTTTTAAATCTAAAAAGCACTGGAGGAAATTATGTTCTGTCTCAGCAATTCATGAATTCTGTCCTTTATGAGTTTCCTGATATCATAAAGATGCCCCTCTTTCAAAAAATTTTCATCATGATTAAATAAGTTTGAGGAATACCATATACCTTTCCTCTTGTTAGAGATTCACACTGGAAATTAGCAATCTTGTAATAAAGGAATCCATTTAACTCAACATTTGCCAAATGAATTGGACCACCAATAGTAGGAACATTTTCTTTTATTAAACTAATTCTTACTGAGTGATGACTATGTGCCAGTCTTTATTCTAGGCACTGGCAGTACCGCGGTGAACAAAACAAAGTCCCTACCTCCATTGGAGCTTGTATCACAGGTAACAAACCAACAAATATATACATTTTCAAGTAGTGTCATAAATGCTATAAAGACAGTTACAATAGGGAAAAGAGACAAAGTGATAGAGATAGTAAAAGAGTTCCTGCGGAAGAAATGACATTCAAACATAACCCTGTGGATATCTGGGGGAGGTGCAAAGGCCCTGAGGCAGAAGTGTGCATTGGCATGTTAGAGGAACAGCAAGAAGGCCAGGGAGATTGGAGTGAGGGGAAGAGCAGGCAGTAAGAAATGAAGTAGGGAGGTAACGAAGGGCAGATGTAGACCAGATTTCATGAGCCATAGATTTTATTCTGAGAGAGAGGAAGGTATTGGAGACCTTTGATTAGGTTTACGTTGTGAAAGGATTGCTATGGCAGCCACCTGAGAAGTAGATTGTAAGGAGGTAAGAGTGGAAGCTAGGAGACCATTTCATAGGCAGGTGTCCATGTGAGAGTTGATGAGGGCTTGGACAGGAGTGGTAATGGTGAAAGTAGTAAGCTGTTGGAACATAAGTAGAAAAAAAAGCCAGTCAGATAGGCTTTTGTAGATTGATGTGGGGCGTAAGAAAAAACAGAAGCCAAATCACTGGGAGAAATCAAGGGCTTGGTTTTGAAAGTGTGAAATTTGAGATGTGTCTTAGCTGTCCATGCAGAGAGGCTGATTAAGCAGAGGCTGATTAAGTTTATGGGAGAGTTTTGGACTATAGATATATCTAGTTATCAATGTAAAGGTGATGTTTAAGGCTGTGGATCTGGAAAAAAAATCACATAAGCATGTGGGCAGAAGAGAGAAAAATCTGAGATTGTATCCTGGGGCACTTCTCCAACCCCAAAATCTTTCGCTTTTATAATTTGAATGGACACTATGGTCCAAATATGAAAAAAAGTTTTCTGTCTTCCAAAAGAGGAAGAAGAGGAGTCGGAGGTAAAGGAAGAAAACTCACTTTTATTTACACTTGTGTCAGATACTTGCCAATAATAGTTTATTTAATCCTTATAATAATTATATAAGGTGGGAACTGTTGTCTCCATGAGGAAAGTACAGTTCAGTAACATGCCCCAAGTTAGAAATTGCTCGCTTGGTTACATGACGAGATTTGACCAGCACTGATGTGAATTAGCCTGTTATACTGTCTTGCTTGTAAGATTCCTAGTCTGACTGAAGATTCAGACACATATAAAAGGCAGGAGACGGAAATAATCACACTAATTAAGATTGAGGAGTCTGTTGAGAGAATATAGACAGATCACTCAGATCACTTCAGTATTTGTGAAATGCTTTGAGTGTCCTCATAGGGGAACCAGAATGTTATAGTTTCCCTTTTTTCTAAATGAAGATACTTTTTGGGAGAAAAGGGGAATGCGTGCACACATGTACTGCTGGTCCTTGTATAAAACAAATTAAGTGAAAAGACTTAGTTTCTGGTAGTGATTAGTTTTTGCCAAGTACTTTTTAAAATTAAATGCATTTTACCATAAAACGGAAACTCAATTTATTTATATCTGTTTGTGAAGACATGGAAATGTTCTTCCTTTCAGCTAAGTGTAACATGTCACAATACGTCTTTGTTTTTTTAATTCCTCTGCCTAAAAACATAGCAACAGTGGAAAGACTCTTCCTGATTCTAAATAGGGGTCACTTTGTTTATTGAACAGTTGTGTACTCAAGTAGCTCACACTCTCTTCAGGCCAAGCTGAAACCAGAGACCATGAAAACAAGTTGTGTTCTGGCTCCTGGCATCGCTGCTGGAGGTTTGGCTGCCTCACACCGTGTGACCTGCAGAGATGGCCTCCGTCTCATGACCTCAGCTTTATGATCACCCCATGTTTCATTTGCCTAATGAAATATATTCCAGCAAGTGCACTGGAGTAGGTACCTTTGGCCAGGAGGCAACCGTCACAAACTATTGTAAACTCTTTGAAGCTATTGTAAGGTTGCCCTGAGTCAGGAAAAAATGAGATGAAATCAGCACAGGAAAGCTAGATTTATTTCCCTGTGCATATCCACCCACAAACATAGTGCTGAAACAACTTTCTGGTTGAATTTCTATTACACTTTTAGCACTAGAATTAATTCCTAGGGTAGGAATTTTTTTGTAAGGGAAATACTTTGGTGCAGTGGCAGAACAAGGACAGAAAGACACCTAAGAAATGGCAGTGTCCAAATAGGAATCTTTCTTATCAGTCCTGCAACAGAGAAAATACCTTTAGATATCAAATGTCATGTATAAATTCAAATGATAATTGCTTATGAAGAGAAGTAGATCTTACACAGATTGCTGGTGGTGATTTTGATAGTTTAATCTGAGACCTGTCTTCAGTGCTCTGAGGTTCCTGCGTAACTGTGCATTTTCTTCCCTGTTTATCTTGAATCTGTGACAATAATTAGGCCAGGCTGGGTGCGGTGACTCACACCTGTAATCCTCGTACTTTGGGAGGCCGAGGTGGGCAGATTACTTGAGGTCAGGAGTTCAAAACCAGCCTGGCCAACATGGTGAAATCCCGTCTCTATTAAAAATACAAAAAAAGTGGCCGGGCGTGGTGGCTCATGCCTGTAATCCCATCACTTTGGGAGGCCGAGGCGGGCAGATCACGAGGTCAGGAGATCGAGACCATCCTGGCTAACACGGTGAAATCCCGTCTCTACTAAAAATATAAAAAATTAGCCAGGCATGGTGGCGGGCGCCTGTAGTCCCAGCTACTCAGGAGGCTGAGGCGGGAGAATGGCGTGAACCTGGGCGGCAGAGCTGACAGTGAGCCAAGATCGTGCCACTGCACTCTAGCCTGGGCGACAGAGTGAGACTCCGTCTCAAAACAAACAAACAAAAAATTAACCTGGTGTGGTGGTGGGTGCCTGTAGTCCCAGCTACTCAGGTGAGTGAGGCAGGAGAATTGCTTGAACCCAGGAGGTGGAGGTTATAGTGAGCCATGATCATGCCACTGCGCTCCAGCCTGGCGACAGAGCAAGACTCCATCTCAAAAAAAAAAAAAAAAAAAAATAGGCCAGTAAGAATATATTCATGCTTTCAAAAATAATCATGTTGTTCTAATTTAGGAAGGAAGAACAGGATTACCTGTCACAGCTATTACCATAAACACTCCCAATTAAAAAAAGATTCTTGCATTGGATTTTTAAAAATCCAATCATAATCATTGAAAGCTTGGCACAGTGGAGTGTGCCCGTAGTCCCAACTACTGGGGAGCCCAGGAGTTGCAGTCCAGTCTGGGCCATGTAGCAAGACCCTGTCTCTAAAAAATAAGAGTATAATTATTGAATCTGGGTTCATTATACCATTATTTTCGTGTGCATGTTTCAAATGTTCCATAATAAAATGTCCTAAATTCTGTTTGTATTCATATCTATGTAAAGAGTAAAACACACACACACACACACACACACACAAACACACACACATACACATATATACACAAAGCCAAACAAAAATGTGTACTGTTTTTAAGAACTCCTAAAATAGAATTACAGAAAAGGATTATATTGGGGAAATGTACATACTACAATGTTAAGTGAAAACTCTAATATATAAAAATTGATGCAGTAAATATATATTCACAAATATTCACGTATGCACACACAAAATACACTAAAATGTTAACAATGAAAGATTGTAATTTTATTTATATTTCTTTTTATTTTCTAAATGTTCTACAGTATGTGTCATCTTTATAATCAGAAAAATATTTTTAAAAATAAAGGACCGTGTTTGTATAATATGAAAGAATAAAAGATAAATGTTCACTTAATTTGTAATCGATGTATTTATAGGGGCAATAACCATGGCTTTGCTAGAAAACTTGGTAGCAGGAAATGTGTACATTGTCAAGATATCTGCATCCAATGAGGTGGGAGAAGGACCCTTTTCAAATTCTGTGGAGCTGGCAGTACTTCCAAAGGAAACCTCTGAATCAAATCAGAGGCCCAAGCGTTTAGATTCTGCTGATGCCAAAGGTCTGTATACTGCCATAGTCACTGTGATTTTTCTTAAGAAAAAAGTATTCTCCCTTACACGTTATTTCTACTCCTACAATTGCTGTATCCCTAAACTGGCTCTCAATTCCTTAAGTTGTTGCTGATGAACTTCTGATGTTATAGAGTTGCATGGCTTTTCCTCATACTCCTAGAAGGAGGCAAAATTATCTCAGAATCAACTGCAGTTTTGAAATCACTGTTTCCAGTTACTTCTTCTCCCAGCTGTGCATCCACCAAGACAGAGGAGCCACATCAGCCGTGAACTGGTGGGAGTGGGCTTCCTGGGAGGTTTCACAGAAATAAACAGCAGTGGTGGTTGTGGTGTTCAAGTTAAGAAGAGAGCATGGTTTTCATTAAGAGCTTTCACCACAGAGAAACAGCCTTTCTGGAGAGAAAGTTTTTTTTTTTTTTCCCTCTCTGTCTTCAGAAAAGCAACTGGAAAAAATATCTTTAAAGAGCTACCCTTACACTACTCATCACCACTGTCCATGTGTTCTTAAGAAAGCTGGTGCCCCCTGTAGCACAGGACTGGACACTGCCTTTGCCTCCTCTCTGGGGGAGTAGGCTTGTGGAGAAGAGGGGCTGCTCTAAATGGAGGAAATGCCAGCTGAACTCAGGTCAGGATTAAGGGCTCTTAGCTTCACAGAGAATGGTCATTCGGTGCCAGGGATGTGTGTGTGTTAGAAAGAGAATGAGAGAGGAAAAGAGCAGGACAGGGCAGTCAGTTTTAAGAACAGGAAGGAGGTAGCCATCGTAGCCACCATGTTATCAGGGGAAATGGAAAGCAAGGCTCATATTGGCTTCTCAAATACCTTGCCACTCAAAGTAGTCTAGAGCCCAGCAGCATGGCATCACCTGAGAGCTCCGTAGACTCGCAGAATCACAGGCCCCACCCCAGACTTAGTGAGTCAGAGTCGGCATTTCCACATAATCCCTAGTGACTCACAGGCACATAAAAGTTTGAGAAGCCCTGCTTTAGTGTATGTAAATGGAAAACTAATCTTCAATATGCAGATCTGCTTTTAAGGCATGACATAAAATCTGTTCTTGGGTCTCTCAGGGAACATCTATGTTTTGTACCTGTTTTATAAATTATGAATTGATGTTCATGATTGCTATAATAATATATCTAAAACTCATTTAAAATCTTTAATATTGGGCCGGGCGTGGTGGCTCACGCCTGTAATCCCAGCACTTTGAGAGGCCGAGGCAAGCGGATCACGAGGTCAGGAGATCGAGACCATCCTGGCTAACACGGTGAAACCCTGACTCTACTAAAAATACAAAAAAAAAAAAAAAAAACTTAGCCGGGCGTTGGTGGTGGGTGCCTGTAGTCCCAGCTACTCGGGAGGCTGAGGCAGGAGAATGGCATGAACCCGGGAGTTGGAGCTTGCAGTGAGCCGTGATTGCGCCACTGCACTAGCCTGGGCAACAGAGCAAGACTCCATCTCACAAAAAAAAAAAAAAGTCTTTAATATTGGAAGATAAATCTGTCTCTGAAATCACTGATTAAAGATTACTGTGTGTCCTTTCTGCTTTGATGTTGACAATGTCAAAACTTTTCCTATGAGATAAAGAAAAATTTTGGAAAAGCAAGTACCTGAGAATTATAAATTGAATAATTTATTTTTCTGATTGATTCTGAGTAAATGTGTTTTCCCTTCTAGTTTATTCAGGATATTACCATCTGGACCAAAAATCAATGACTGGCATTGCTGTAGGTGTTGGCATAGCCTTGACCTGCATCCTCATCTGTGTTCTCATCTTGATATACCGAAGTAAAGCCAGGTGTGTTTCCATTGCTAGAGATGTTGAGGTAAAAAACATTTAAATTACGGTAGCCACAGGAAACAAATGAAAGTCAAGTGCCTTTTAGAGTTACTGGGATTTCCTACTTTAAAATAAATGTGCAGTATTGTTCCCTGAGTTCTTACAGCTATAGAAATGTGCTCATTTTAGAGGGAGATTATTTTCTTGCTGTTTGAAAACATTATGCCAATATTCTTTTTTTTTCTTTTTTCTTTTCTTTTATTTTTTTGAGATGGAGTCTCACACTGTCGCCCAGGCTGGAGTGCAGTGGCGCAATCTCGGCTCACTGCAAGCATCACCTCTTAGGTTCGTGCTGTTCTCCTGCCTCAGTCTCTCGCGTAGCTGGGACTCCAGGCGCCCGCCACCACTCCCAGCTAATTTTTTTTTTTTTGTATTTTTAGTAGAGATGGGGTTTCGCCGTGTTAGCCAGGATGGTCTCGATCTCCTGACCTCGTGATCTGTGATCTGCCCGCCTCATCCTCCCAAAGTGCTGAGGTTACAGGTGTCAGCCACTGCTCCCAGCCAATGCTAATGCCAATATTCTTAAATGAGGACTAGTGTCCTTTTTTTTTTTTTTTTTTTTTTTTTTTTGAGACAAAGTCTCATTCTGTCGCCCAGGCTGGAGTGCAGTAGCGCAATCTCAGCTCACTGCAACCTTCACCTTTTGGGTTCAAGCCATTCTGCTGCAGCCTCCCAAGTAGCTGGCATTACAAGCGCCTGCCACCACGCCTGGCTAATTTTTGCATTTTTAGTAGATTTCACCATGTTGGCCAGGCTGGTCTCGAACTCCTGACCTTAAATGATCTGCCCACCTTGGCCTCCCAAAGTACTAGAAGTACAGGCGTGAGCCACCGCGTCCGGCCTAGTATCCTCATTTTCTTAGTATTTTGAGAAAGAGAAAGAATATCCTTTGGTTTAAAAATAATAATAATGGCACACTTGTGCGGGCATGGTGGTAATCACACCTTGGTAATCCCAGACCTTTGGGAAGTCAAGGTGGGAGGATCCCTTGAGGCCAGGAGTTTCAGACCAGCCTAAGCAACATAGTGAGATCTTATCTCTACAAAAAATGTTAGGCCGGATGCAATGGTTCACGCCTGTAATCCCAGCACTTTGGGAGGCCGAGGTGAGCGGATCACCTGAGGTCGGGAGTTCAAGACCAGCCTGACCAACATGGAGAAATCCTGTCGCTACTAAAAATACAAAATTAGCCGGGTGTGGTGGCAGGCACCTGTAATCCCAGCTACTCGGGAGGCTGAGGCAGGAGAATGGCATGAACCCGGGAGGGGGAGCTTGCAGTGAGCCAGATCATGCCACTGCACTCCAGCCTGGGCAACAGAGCGATACTCCATCTCAAAAAAAAAAAAAAAGTTAAAATTAGCTGAGCATAGTGGGCATGTGACTGTAGTCCTAGCTACTTAGGAGGTTCAGGTAGGAAGATCATTTGAGCTCAGGAGTTTGAGGTTACAGTGAGCTACGATCGCAGCACTGCACTCTAGCGTGGGCAGCAGAGTGAGAGATCCTGTCTAAAAAAAAAAAAAGAAAACACAATTAATCATGTTTACAAGAAGATTGCTTTTTCTTACTATCTGGAATATTTTCTGTTTCAGTAACAGTGCCTGAAATGCCTGAGTCGCTGAGAACACCACGGGACCTATGGTGGGATTCTCTAGACAAGGGTTAAAACAAATGTAATAAACATGGATTGAGTGTCTATAAACTCTGTCAGGCAGTCTCATCTATGGATTGACTTTGGCTAAATTTTTAGCAGTAACTTGCATTCAGTGAACTTGTCTATTTTTAGCCTTTTATATTTTGGGTTTTGTTTTCATTTATTAAGGCTATTTTTTTGAATTAAAAAAAAATCAACGTCAAATACACGTTGTTTTAGGTAATCCCCGTCATTAGACTCCCTCCATTAGCATAGATTTTTCAGTTTATATGTTTTGTAGTTCTACACAGAAACATACTACTCAAAACATTATGTTAATGAAATAGTTCTAACATTTTTGTGTGTATTGAATTGCCTTAGTTTTATTGTCCAAGTTTCTCACTTTAAGAATTTTTTAATAAAATATTTATGCACATTTAGTACTGCCTAAATCTTGAAGTACTACTCTAAATTTACCATCATTAATTGGAAAGTGAGTTGTTATGCTAATGTAATAATCCTCAGTCCTTAAGGGGAAAATATAAGTTAAAAATTGTAATTTCTGCACAAATTATGAATAAGCAACAATAATTGTAGAGAGTAATTTTAGATGAAGTAGACAGCGAGACAAAAAGAAATAAAGATGCCTCTTCAAATAATAAAAGTTTGCAGCAGTAAGTTAAAATCTAATACTTGATTCTAAAAATATTTGAGAAATGGGTATTAAAGAACTTCATTGCTTACAAAGTTTTGTTGATAGGCCAGGTGGTTCATTTGCCTGCATCTTCTATGAAATTAGAAGACTTCCTCTTCTTGCCAATGTTTTAGGAAATCATCTGCTTCCAAGACGGCACAGAATGGAGCTCAACAGTTACCTCGTACCAGTGCCTCCTTAGCTAGTGGAAATGAGGTAGGAAAGAACCTGGAAGGAGCTGTAGGAAATGAAGAATCTTTAATGCCAATGATCATGCCAAACAGCTTCATTGATGCAAAGGTACTGAGCTGCGAGATTTGCAGCATAAGCCGTTCTTCCATTCCTCCTCCCTGTGTGTGTAAAATGTACTTCCCCCAAAATTGTATGTTGAATGTATTATACCAATACTCTTATTAATGAAATATTGAAATTTTACCCAGATCATTCCTTACATAAAATATTTAGGGGGAAAAAGGTGAGGATAGATAAAAAGTGAGAAAGATGCCATAATATATGGCATATAATATAATCTCATTTATATTATATTCCAACATATAATCTCAGTTAGATGAGATTATATGGAGTGAAGTTGTCTTAACCAAGGACACCGTGGTCATTAGTCTATATTTACTATAATTTGAACTGACCTGTATTTACTGGGTGGTCACCTTTTTGTTAATCCATTTGACTTAGTTTGGCTGATTGTTGAACTTAATTGCTTATCAGAACATCCCAAGTATGAATGCCATTTTTAAAAATATGGAGCATCTAAATAGGTGCCTCAAGATCCTTCGTTTTATGGCTGAAGAAAGTTATAGAGAAACACCATTGGAAGAAGTTACTTCATGTCCTTTCCAGTATATATAATAATAGTGCTATTGTAAGCATTGTGAACAATAACTTTTAAAATTATTTTTAGTCACATTACAACTTTAGATATTGTACGTTATTGGAATAGCTCCCAAAACCAATGTGCTATAAATCAGTTGTCAGCAAACAGTCCCACCCAGGCTAGACTGGGGCCTGTTTTTGTTTGGCTACCTTCTGAGCTAAGACTGTTTTTTACTTTTTTTTTAAGATGGAGTTTCAGTCTTGTTGCCCAGGCTGTAGTGCAGTGGTACGATCTTGGCTCACTGCGACCTCCGCCTCCCGGTTCAAGCGATTCTCCTGCCTCGGCCTCCCGAGTAGCTGGGATTACAGGTGTGCGCCACCATGCCTAATTTTGTATTTTTAGTAGAGATGGGGTTTCACCGTGTTGGTCAGGCTGGTCTCGAACTCCTGACCTCAGATGATCTGCCCGCCTTGGCCTCCGAAAGTGCTGGGATTACAGGTGTGAGCCACCGTGCCCAGCTGTTTTTTACATTTTTAAAGGTTGTTTACAAAAAAAAAAATCCAAGATGATGGTGATAGGACACAGGCCATATGTGGCCTGCAAAGCCTAAAATAGTTACGATCTGGCCCTCTACAGAAAAAGTTTGCCAAACCCTGTTATAAATTATTTTTCCTTTATCCTCTCCTAAAATTTAGAATAACAGAAGTATAACAAAATTTCAGGCAGTTTTGACATTAAATTTTATGAGTTATATTCAACAGATGTAATTTACTTGTATCTAGTACAGCATTGTATACAATACATATTGTAGGTAAATATGAATAAATGAATATTTGCTATTTCTCTTTTTTTTGTTTGCAGCCTAATTTAGGTTTTACTTTTCAATACAAATTAAGCCATTCAACTTATTTCAAATTAATCTAAAACATTAGAACCTAAAACTTTTAAACGAGCTTAAAAAGTACTGATACAGGCCAAGTGCGGTGGTTCACGCCTGTAATTCCAGCACTTTGGGAGGCCAAGGTGGGCATATCACCTGAGGTCGGGAGTTCGAGACCAGCCTGACCAACATGGAGAAACCCCAGCTCTACTAAAAATACAAAGATTAGCCAGGTGTGGCCGGGCGCGGTGGCTCACGCCTGTAATCCCAGCGCTTTGGGAGACCAAGGTGGGCGGATCACGAGGTCAGGAGATCGAGACCATCCTGGCTAACATGGTGAAACCCCGTCTCTACTAAAAATTAAAAAAAAAAAAAATTAGCCGATCATGGTAGCAGGCGCCTGTAGTCCCAGCTACTCGGGAGACTGAGGCAAAAGAATGGTGTGAACCCGGGAGGCGGAGCTTGCAGTGAGCTGAGATTGCGCCACTACAATCCAACCTGGGTGACAGAGCGAGACTGTCTCAAAAAAAAAAAAAAAAAATTAGCTGGGTGTGATGACACATGCCTGTAATCCCAGCTACTCGGGAGGCTGAGGCAGGAGAGTTGCTTGAACCCAGGTGGCAGAGGTTGCAATGAGCCGAGATCGCGCCATATTCTCCAGCCTGGGCAACAAGAACGAGACTCTGTCTCAAAAAAACAAAAAAAAAAAACAAAAAAAAAACAAGTACTAATATGTAACTGTGATTGTATTATTACTAGTTTGGAAGTAGATATGAGAGAGGTTAGGAGAGAAGCAGAGTGGGGAGGATGATGTAGGGAAAAAAAGAAACTAAAGTGAAAGGAGCAGAGAGGTAGAGGCCTGAAGTGAAGGAGAGACACACATTTGGAGAGTATCTCTCTTAATTCCCTTGGGTTAGCCCTAGAGTTGATACTCCATCTAATGTCATTTTGTTGATCATATGTGGGTTCATTATGGTTTGTTTATCCCCATCTGCTTTTTAAAATTTTCAAACATACAGAAAGGTTGAGAGAATAATGTACTGAATATACAAATTAATAATTGTTAATATCATAATTTTGTATCTTTATATACTTTTTGCTTGCTATACCATTTGAAAATAAGTTTTGGAATATATAGCACATATATATGTATCTTAATGTGTTTTGGAATATATATTTTATGTATAAGCTTAAAAATAAACCTATTATATTGTTTTGACCACTAACAAATACCTTGACTATGTTGTACTACCTGTTTTGTGTTTGTTTGTTTTGTTTTGTTTTGTTTTTTTGAGACAGAGTCTTGCTGTGTTACCCAGGCTGGAGTGCAGTGGCGCGATCTCGGCCCCAGGTTCACACCATTCTCCTGCCTCAGCCTCCCCAGCAGCTGGAACTAGAGGCGCATGCTGCCATGCCCAGCTAATTTTTTTTGTATTTTTAGTAGAGACGGGATTTCACTGTGTTAGCCAGGATGGTCTAGATCTCCTGACCTCATGATCTGCCCGCCTCAGCCTCCCGAAGTACTGGGATTACAGGCGTGAGCCACCGCACCTGGCCTATTTTTTTTTTTTTTTTTTTTTTTTTTGAGACGGAGCCTTGCTCTGTTGCCCAGGCTGGAGTGCAGTGGCTTGATCTCAGCTCACTGCAACCTCTCCCTCCTGGGTTCAAGCAATTCTCTGCCTCAGCCTCCTGAGGAGCTGGGGTTACAGGCGCCTGCCACCACACCTGGCTAATTTTTGTATTTTTAGTAGAGACGGGATTTCACCATCTTGGCCAGGCTGGACTTGAATTCCTGACCTCATGATCCACCCACCTTGGCCTCCCAAAGTGCTGGGGTTACAGGTGTGAGCCACTGTGCCCAGCCGTACTGCCTGTTTTAAAGAAGAAATGATCATATCTATGATCATTTTTGTTAACATTTAAGCATTTTTTGTACTAATGCTTACTATTTGGGTAATGAGTACATTAGAAGCCCAGTCCCCACTACCACACAATATGTACCCCACTCATGTAACAAACATGCACATGTACTCCCTGAATCTAAAATAAAATAAAAATGAAAAGGGAAATGTGAAGCATATAGTAAAAGTTAAAGTATGCACTACTTGTGATAAAGTGAAATCTGTGATACCAGGATATTTTACATTTCCCTCTTTTATTTCCTCAGGGAGGAACTGACCTGATAATTAATAGCTATGGTCCTATAATTAAAAACAACTCTAAGAAAAAATGGTTTTTTTTCCAAGACTCAAAGAAGATACAAGTTGAGCAGGTAACCTATCTAAATGAGAAAAATTTTTGGCAATGTGTGATATATGAAATGATGATTTAAAAAGAGGAAAATGTGAATTCATTCTTTATTTTAATTTTCTGTGTTCTTCATGGCTGTGATTTTATTAATTTGGGGCATGGCTCTGTGGAGAGCGAGGTGAATGATAACGGAAGTTGGAATAGTCATCAGAGCTGTGGTTTTCAGTGGGGAGTAGGGTCAGTGAGGAAAGGGATAGGAGCAGGAGCGTGCATCAGAAGCACTGAAGAAGCTTTTGACACTTCGCTTGCCACGGGTAATGCTGATGTGCTCCCACCTGTCTGTGGGGACCTGATGAGCTTTTGCTCATGGATTTGATCAGTCTGGTATCTCATTGCCATCTTATCTTTTTTTGCCTAGCCTCAAAGAAGATTTACTCCAGCAGTCTGCTTTTACCAGCCAGGCGCCACTGTATTAATCAGTGATGAAGACTCCCCTAGCTCCCCAGGTCAGACAACCAGCTTCTCAAGACCCTTTGGTGTTGCAGCTGATACAGAACATTCAGCAAATAGTGAAGGCAGCCATGAGACTGGGGATTCTGGGCGGTTCTCTCATGAGTCCAACGATGAGATACATCTGTCCTCAGTTATAAGTACCACACCCCCCAACCTCTGATTTCTTTCACTGGCAGTGATTCAGGTGGAGATTCCGCAATGAGGAAGTGTGAAGACCCTGCTGTGTCATCCTTTAGTGAGCAGACTTCCTCCTCAGTTCTGCAGCCGCCATCTGCCATGCTATGCTTTGATAAAAATGATTTTCCAATCTAGACGGCCATGCTCAGGTATTCTCACCATTAAGTCTGTTCGAAGGACAATGAACAGGGAGCCAAAGCCTTTTGTGAAAATCTTGATATCTTTATGGGGTATTTTAGCTTTTTTTGAATGTGTTTTGTTTTTTATTTTTAAACTTGTGTAATTTGAATGTTTCATTGTCAGCAATGTGAAAGAACGGTCGAGATGTTTGACTGGATTATAAAATATATCACTGGAGCAAAGGGAAGACTTTTGAAAGCCCCTTTGCTGACTATCTACCTCAGTTTGCCTCCCGGCAAACTCTGAAGACAACTTTGTTACCTCATTTGTTGTTATAGTTTATCTCAGCTACATAACCAATGATACTTCCTAGTAGTATTGTGTTTTCATTGCTGTATGTGTAATGTGTGTGATCAAAGGAGTCATATAGGTAGATGAGTAAGAATGTTTATCTGAAGCTCTGATTTTTTTTTAAAAAGAAAATACGACATCTGCATGGTTTGGATAAGTTCATACCTCTGGCTGTGAGGACCGTTAAACCACTGAGAAGAGGAAAAGTGGGGCTATTTCTTCTAACGAATGACCAAAACAAAGTATATTTCTTTTGAGAACAGAACTATTCAATACCAGGTAGGGATCATTTTGCTTAAAAGGCCTTTATGTTTTGGGCATTAGAGTCTGAGTGCTTTATCTCTTATATCCCAAACCTCAAGCTGCCCAGAACTGTGCCTTTTCTACCTTCCCCTTTGCCTGACAGTTGGCCAAAGGCTGCGCTGTCTAGTTTGCAAAGCATCCTCAACTTTGCCAGTATTAGTTGCAAAACTCCATGCAGAATATGGATTTTTAAAGAAAATGGGTTAAGGTGTTTTTTTTTCTTTTTTTAAATCCCAGTTTGGCTTAAAGGAGTGAAGAAATTTCATGAACTATTAAGAATGAAGGTAAATGCAACAGTAGACAGTAAAATGAACTTGAAGTTATTATGGTAACAGTGCCTTTCAGTATAATGAAATTCTTTGCCTTATACCTTTTTAATATTCATGAAATTGTTTAGGAACAGGAGTACAAAAAGTTGCCTTAAGAGTTTGTTGGATTTTATCAGTAACTATTTTGATGTATAGTATCTTACCAAGGCATTTTTTTTAAGTGCAGGTTTTGTTTAGGGATAAATATTCAGAGTTCTACCACCCTACTTGTGTTTTCTTGAATTCTTTAGAGAATATGGTATCTACTTAATCTTCCTTCAGTGTCAATGCTGTGAATGAGGAATGCTAACTCCAGGAGTGAGTTAATCCTCTTGCAGGTTTGAAATCAGCAAATTGTTTACTCAGCTACATAACATAGGCCTTTTCTCCGTCATGAGACAGTTACCTAGGTGCTGAGCAGTGGGAGAGGATAAAGAACTAAACGCGTGTAGAGAAGGGGTCCCATATCCTTTTAAAAGTATTTTTTCAAATTTTCTGGAAGTAACTTTTGATTCTCATTTTAAAAGGAATCATAATGGGTTTACACTTGAAATGCTTTGTTCCTAGAGGAGGCAGGGTCATGTTCACTGATGTTCTAAAATCAAAGGAATATTAGCGGATAATAGTCCCAGCATCATCTGCTAGTCTAATGACTGTAGATTTAACATTTTTAATTTTTTTAAATCTGTAATTTTGTGCCAAACTGGATGTGATTAAGACTAAAGTTCAATGCCAGCAACCACTTCTGAACTAAACTCAGAGTCCCCCAGTTAGTTATCTAAGTACGGAATTCATCGCAAAACAAACAAAAAAGCAGAGCTTTAGGTGAACAGTCTGCAGCAAGGAAAAATGCTGCTCCTGCCTTTATAGCTCCTGTTTTATACTACCTCCTTTTAAAGTTATTCTAGTGTTATTTTTTTTTCCTGTACTCAGGGAACATTTTGTTACTTTTGAGCTGCCTCATGGAAGCATGGGCAGATTGACAGGGTATAGCGCTTTGTGGTTCGTAAGTAGAAGTATATAGGGCCAACTTTTATCAGTATCTAAAATTAAGTACAGTGAGATCATTTTATTTTTAAGCTTTCATTAAAAGGCAAACAAAATCTAAAGCTGAAACATCATCCATCATGGTTATGGAAGATGTGTCTAGGACTACATGAATTCGAATGGTTTTAAATGGCTAAAAAGACGAGCTAAAGTCCTTGAGGAAAGCATTTTGTTTGTTTGGTTTTTGATGAATAGGCTTATAGTTATAATAGAACTTTAGGCTATAACTATTTGATAATTATTTACCAGTACATTTTTTACCTTTTCATTTTGTTCTTATACGGACTTTTTCATAATAATCCTGTTACCAAAGAATTTTCAGTAGAAAATAAAATTTTGATTATAATTCCCCCCAAATTGAATTAATTAGAAGCATTTATAGATATGAAACTTACACAAGTAGTTACTAACCGAAAACAATAGGGTTTATATTGATTGTTGTAGTTAAATAGATTAGTAATGTTAACTACCTTATTGTTAGCAGAGCATTTAAAATAAGTTGTAATACTTTCTTTACCAGCAGATCGTTCCAAAGAATTTCAGGTATAATTTTTTCCTCAGCGAGTAAATCTTCAACTATACAGTATTAAAGTATTTTTATATTGTTGAAACTACTTGTTGGAGAGAAAATTTTTTTTTTTACCAAAAATAAATACTTTGGTCTCATTGAATAAGATATTTAGTAGTACAGCAAAGACTTCGTTGTACTTGACCAAAGCAAGCTTCTTTGAAGTCTTAAGTATGAAATTGTAATTAAAATGTGAAGATTTCGCTCATTTTTCATAGTGGTATTACTTCATGGTATTTTACTTCAAAGGGGCTAATATGCAAATAGTAACTATTTTCTTTTCCAAAGATGTATTTGCTGTAAGTACTGATACCTGCATGTCATTTTTATGCCAAATATTACAAGATGCTGCTCATCAGTATTTTCATACCAAAGACCATTAAGATGTATAGGTTAGCCTGTAAGTAAGTAAAGATGAGCAGATTTGAAATAAATTTATTTAGAGGCCGATAGAGAATCTAGCTTTAGTAGCAAAAAATATCAAAGGGCTAAGTTTACATAATTAAAAGCAATACAATTATATTGGTATTTATCAGTGTTTTTATTCAAGTACTTTTTATCAGCAAATTAAAAAGAAAAAAACCAAAGATATTTAAGGTTACCTCCGTATATAGGCAAATATAGTTGTACATTAAACTGTTGTTTCTTGTTTTTATGTTAAACCAAACATGTCTCTTTGGAACCCAGTCTGTATACAAATAACATGCATGAGGACTTTTCCATTTAATCTGCTGATTCAGCCACATGATGTTTTTGCTAAATGATGTGATACTTTCCAAAGCACCTTGAGTGTGAAATGTCAACAGAAATATCAGCAAGCTTTTATGTTGCAGAGTATTATGGTACCTCTGAATTAGGCTGTATAGTTCTCTTCCTGCTTTAAGCATTACCTGGTGGTTAGCTCAGACGGCTTGAGGCAGTCCCTTAATAATAGGGATGCTTTTCATCTCTAAGGATGTAAGAGGCAAACAAATCATGTCATTCTTTAAGTGGGCTATGCTTTGATAGATGTGCTCTTTAAAGGTGTGAGATTGGAATTTAGAGTTGTTAAATTGAAATGTTTGCATTGCACCAAAGGAGCTCAGTTTTCAAACTTTAATGGAACCTTGGGTGAAGGGAAAAAATTTTTAATGAAATCTGGGGTTTTATATTTTGATTAGCCTAAAAGTAAAAATACAGCTTTATCCATTAAGTGACTTTTAAAAATCAGTTTTGCCATACCAAAGAAATTAGATTCTTAGTGTCAAATGCTATACTTTTGTCTGTGCTTGAAACGAGCAATGCCAACATTGGGAACAATGACAGAGGTTTGCATCAGTTTGTCTTGGCTTTGTTAAGGACTTCTGCCAGAAATGTGCTCATGGTTGACAACCCAGGATCATTGTTCAAGTTCTTATGCAGACACCTTTGAAAACAATTCAGATCGTGTCACAAGAAGTTGGAATTGAAAATATCATTTATTTTTTAATGCAAGAATACCCAGATGTGGTTTCACTTCAGCAGTAGCTATAGTGGTTCACTTATGTACATTTCTGTTTCATTGAATGTAAATTTTGAATACTGAATGTAAAAAAAAAAAACTCCAGTTTTATTGAAACAGTCACTAAGACTACACATGTGTTTTGCAGACTTTCTTCCTGACCATTTGCCACATGGGTCTCTGATAAAATTCTGTTGGTTTAATAGTCAAAATAATCTTTGCAGTTTGTGAGCACTGAGTAGCAGGTTCTGGAGACCACCATATACAACCAGTTGTCTAATTGTGATTTTTTTACTGATGTTTAGAAGAATGTAACCATAGAGTTCTGTGTTAAGTTGATTTATGCTCAGGACATAAGATCACAGGCTAATGCAATGTGTATGTTTCAGGCTTTAATCTTCTCAATTTCCCTTTTTAAGCCATTGATGGTGTTTAAGATTAACATGACAGTCTTGTATTTTTACCAGATACTGTATTATTTTTCCTATTGCTGCTGTTACACATTACCGTGAAGTTGGTGGCTTAAAATAACACAAATTTTTCTTAAGTTCTGCAGATCAGAAGTCTAACACAGGTCTCCCTGGGATAAAATCAAGGCGCTTGCAGGGCTGTTTCTTTTTGAGGCTTTAGGGAAAAATCTATTTCCTTTTCTAGTTTTTTAAGGCTGGGAACCCCTCCTTGCATCTTCAAAGCCAGCCATGTAGCATCTCTCTGAAGCTCCTTCCATTATCATTTCTCTTTGTCCAACCCCAGCTGATACAGGTTATCTAGGTTTAAGGATTCCGGTGATCACACTGAGCCCACCTAAATAATCCAGGATAATCTCCCCAACTGAAGTTCCTCAACTTAATCACATCTACAGAGTTCCTTTTGCTATGTTTGGTAACATATTCACTGGTTCCAGGGATTTGGGCATGGACTTCTGTAGGTGGCCAGTATTTTGCCCACAACAGGTACATTCTTTTTGTGGAATTCTGATTCCTGTAAAATGTCTGTAGCATTAAAGAGATTGGAAATATGAGGTCATGTGCCCCTTGGGGATCTTTAAAGATTAAAAGCATGAAAACTTTGACTTGTAGCCTACCAAAAGTATACACTAAACTTTCTCTCCAAAACACTTGTGAAACAATTTATCTTTAAAGTTTCTGAATATGTGCTTCATAAAATAACATCTCATGTTTATCAGCACGTGTCCTAAATATTTGCCTCTAACTTTATGGAATTTATTCAGAAAAAAATTGAAAACTCTTCTTATAGTTACCCTTTCTCCTTTTCTCTTCAGTAGTTATGTTGCTGGGGAAGAGTTGGGGGAAGACCTCAAAACACAGGAACTCAGAGTGATGAACAGGACCATGCTCAAGTTTATTCTTTGTTTTCTTTTAATGACATATTCACAACATTCACAACTTTCTGCCTTTAAATCTGGTTCCTCTCTTCAGCTTCACCAAGCCACTGAATGCTTTTCAGTTTTATTAACCCTCACATTCCCCATCCTTCTCAGCAAGAGCCTCTCCTTATGCCATCAGCATGTATATACATTTCCTAGGAAATTTGATCTTTCTTGTCATTCTTTTTTGGTTCCAGTCGGCCTTTTCCTGGTTCTCAAAGCTGTAGTTTCTTCTAATTTCTGGATCATCGCAAGTCTGGCCCTCTTTGAACTTTAAAACATAATGTCTAATTCCACCCCAATTTTTAGCATTTCTTCAACTAAATCGATAAAGCTGTCTCCATTTCGAGAAAGGCCAGAATAATACTCCGAGTAAGCATAAGAAAGCTGGTCATTTTACAACTTCTCCCGACTCCAGGAAGTAATATGATGCCATTTGTTGAGCATCTACAGTGTGCCAAGCACATGGTTCATCTCTGCAAACTGCTGCTACATTCTGTAAAGCAAGTACCCATTTTAGGGATTAGGAACAGGTTCCTGATCTCTTGCCAAAAGTCACAGCTAGTGAGTGGTTTAGGCAAGATACAAACCCTAGTTAGTTAATCCTTACTCAGAAGTGTATAGGACTATGATACATTGTCTCAGCTAAAAAAAAAAAAAGGGTATTTAATCACCTAGGGTCATAGTGCCTTCCATAGTATGACCAGATACAACTTTTTTTTCCTTGTATCCACAAAGGCCAGGTTGTGTCAGAACAACCTTTCTACAGAGTAATAACCAATCGAAAAAGAGAAGACTACCTTATTTAAATCCACTTATTCACAGGAGGGATTAAGGCAGCTGTAACTCATCCCTTATCATCTCCTAATTTCTCTCCTCCAAAACCTTCCATTTATCTCAGCTGAAATTGTGTCTGAAGGCTGTTTGTACTTAGAGTTACATTAGAAATAAGGTAGGCATGGTTTCTAGAGTCCTTTTCTAGTCAAGCATTTCCTTATTCGACAATGTCTTCAGAATTGCATTTTATCTTTTGTAATTTTCTGTAGCTCCCATATTCCAAACAGGAATTCATTGACTTGAAAAAGTCAGGTGTGTAAACAGTAACCCTTTCTTGTTAGGTCTGAAGAGTTCATGATTTTTTATGAATATAAACTAATTTATTATTTGCATTAATGTAGGAGACAGCAAAGTTAACGGAGAGTCATAAAACAGAACAAGTATAAGTTAGGCTTTGGAGCACCTAAGTTCTAATCTTGACAATTTTGAGAATCGTTTGGTACAAAAATTCTTAAACTGTTTCTGTGCCTTCTCCATCCATGAAATGAGGATAATTTTTTTGTGCAAAATGAAACAATAGTACTTTGAAAATTTAAGAGAAAATTCAAGTGTAAATAATCATAATCTGAAACTCATTTGTATGAGGCTGTGAAAGATTTTACAGACTGTTTCTTTTCAAGTCAGCCTTTGCAATTATATTTTGCCTTTGTTGAAATGAAAAATGTTTGCATCTCCCGTACACATACAAAAAACCAATAGAAGAAAGTGGTTGGTAAAAGATATAGCTGAAGTGGAAACACTCATATGTTAGGTGGATAAAATCATAAGAGAAAATGGGAATTGACTGTACTTTCAAAGTACTAAATTTGAAGTCATCTTACTCCAATTTAAGTTATATATATATATATATATATGTTGGCTTTTAAAGAGTTAAAGAGAGAATCAGATCTGTCCAGCAGGATAGATGGGTGAGGAGAAAAGTACATATTTAGGATTTTTCTCTGAAAGATCTTTTTCAAGATTATGGAGTATTTTAATATTTCTGCAAACTATTCCAAATGAATGCATTTTATATAGGGCAACACATACTGGCACCTGATTCTGGTTTATTCGAGTTCATATGTAGGGTTTGTTGGGAATAATTATATGATTGGCTTCTTTTTTTAGAGGAAATATTTTCCCTTTTTTCTTATCCATACACGATTCTGAACAGCTTTGCAGATTTCCTTAAGTTCATAGCTTGTAAGTAGTTCATGGTATATAGACATAGTCTTGACTTACAACTGAAAAAAAATTTATGTTACAGAAGTTTATTTTTTCTATGGAACTGTCTTTAAAAACAAAAATATTACAAATCTTGACCTTGAAATATTCTGTTTCCTGTTATCACATTCTGGATATCTATTTTGTTTGCAAATGAAAATTATTACTGATGATTAGCAACTTGAGCCTGTTAATAGGAAATTGCAAAGCCTGAATACACACACATTGCCTTAGCCTATCAGTAGAGTAGAGGACATATGTTAAGAAAATGTGTCTGCTTGTTGCTGTTGTTGGACAAAATTTTATGTCTGTGTGTATGATTTTTTTTTTCTATTTTCTTCAAAGATGTGAATTAAATGAAAGTGTGGGAGCCAGTTAAATTATTTTGTATTATGGGTGTTCTGGATCCTTTCACTCCGTATACCATTTTCTTGTAAGGGCAGCATTTGTAGACTTGCTAATGGACTGTAGAGCTGAGCTATATTAATTTTATACTTGACTCAGGGGATCAGTTCTGTGAATGCCATTGCACGAAGAAAGCAAATGTTTGCCTTGATTTTGAATGTATCTTTTTAATGTCTTCTTAAAACATATTTGTTTAATAATGTAGATTTGTTTTTTTTTCTAGTATCATAGTAAGTATTGCTTAGTACTTCCCCCCACCCCACTGGGTAGTTTATATACTACCCTATAGGTCATGCCAAAAATGAATAAAAGTTTAAATGCCAAAATGTTTATGAAACTGCTGTCTAAATACTGATTGATTGCACAATTTAAATAAAAGCTTTCCTTAGTTAAAAAAGACAAACCCATGTTTTCTTTTATTCTTCAGTTTTCTTTTGGGGGAATAGAGAATAAAAACTTTCCGTTTATAGGAGGTTGGCTTTCACATCATGGGTTGGGATGACTATAGAATCCACTCCAAGAAGTAGGAATAGAACCTATTTAAGGTATCTAAGAATTGCTTTCATCTGACATTTACTATTTAATAACAACAAGGAAATAACAATGTTCCCATCCCAGTAGATGGTTGCTCACCTCAGGAGTTAAACAGTAGGTAGCCCAAAAGGTATGGACTTGCTCTGATAGTCACAATTCTAAATCAGGATAAATTTTTTTTTAGTATTAAAATTTTAAAATGGTAAGAAAATCCTGAAAATCTTCCCACTGAAACCATCTAGAAATAACAGATAAAATATGACCCAAAAAAGTTTCTTTTTAACATAGTTGAATTCTTATTTTTTTAAAAAAAATCTCTAGGATTGAGAATGAAATGGGGACTGAAAAACAGAGCAGTAACATTTTGAAATGATATTCTGATGACTGCGGAGAGCATCAAAGAAGGAATTGAAACATGAGAAGGGAAAAACTACATAAAAAACAAGTAAGTTAGAAAAATAAATGAATGGCATTTTCAGAAATAAAAAAATACAATTTTTGAATTTTTGAAACTCATAATTTATCAAACAGCCAAAGAATATTCTAAAACTGGAAGATAGCTATGAGGAAATTAGCTAGAATGCAGCACACAGAGAGAAACATGGAGAATATAAAACATAAAAAGATCTAAGACAGCTGTTTTGAAATGAAAGACTAAAGAGAGTGAAGAACAAGTCATATTCAAAGGGAAAATTACTACATGATGAAAGCCATACCTCCTCAGATTTAGGAAGCACAAACCTCAGTGTAGAAATACAAAAGTAAGTCTATACCAAGCCACATTATAGTGAAACTGTAGAACAAGAAAGACAAGGTAAGAACTTAAAGGTAGCTAGACCAAAAAAAAAAAAAAAAAAAAAAATTATATAGATTGCACTAAGAAAATTTCTTATTGGCAATAAAAGAAGCAAGAAAATGGGCCAGGCGCGGTGGCTCACACCTCTAAAGCGCTTTGGGAGGCTGAGGTGGGCAGATCATGAGGTCAGGAGTTCAAGACCAACGTGGCCAACATGGTGAAACCCCGTCTCTACTGAAGACACAAAAATTAGCTGGGCATGGTGGTGCGCTCCTGTAGTCCCAGCTACTCGGGAGGCTGAGGCAGGAGAATTGCTTGAATTTGGGAGGCAGAGCTTGCAATGAGCCGAGATCAAGCCACTGCACTCCAGCCTGGGCAACAGAACAAGACTCTGTCTCAAAAAAAAAAAAAAAAAAGAAAAGAAAATGGTGTGATAATATCTTCAAAACATCACAAGGGAAAAAAGCTGCTATATGGAATTCTGTATCAACATAAATTATTATTTAAGTGTTAGTGTTAAATAATTCTGGATGAAGATCAAGAGAATTTACCACTAATACATCCTTGTACGTGAACAATTAAAGATGTATATTAGGAAGAGGGAAACAGAATCCACAAGGAAGATATGAGAAGGAAGAAGCAATGAAGAGCCAAAAATACAAAAAAATGAGATAACTACTCCACACCCAGTAGGATGGCTATATCAAAAAGATAGGCCAGGTGCAGTGGCTCACGCCTGTAATCCCAGCATTTTGGGAGGCTTAGGTGGGCGGATCACTTGAGGACAGGAGTTTAAGACAAGCCTGGCAAATATGGCAAAACTCTGTGTCTACTGAAAATACAAAAAATTAGCTGGGCGTGGTAGTATATACCTGTAATCCCAGCTACTCGAGTGGCTGAGGCACAAGAATTGCTTAAATTCGGGAGGCAGAGGCTGCAGTGAGCTGAGATTGTGCCACTGCACTCCAGGCTGGGCAACAGAGCAAGACCTTTGCCTCAAAAAAAAAAAAAAAGCAAAGATAGTAACGGCTGGTGAGAATGTGGAGAAATTACAACCCTCATACGTTGCTGGTAGGATGTAAAAATTGGGAAGCCACTGGAAAATAACAGTTTCTCAAAAACAAAGTTAACATTTGACCCAGCAATCCCACTCCTAGATATATACTCAAGCAAAATGAAAACATATATTCACACAAAAACTTGTCCATAAGTTCATAGAAGCATTATGCATAGTACTGAAATAATGAGAACAATCCAAATACCTACTGACTGATAAATGGACAAATGATGTGTGGTATATCCACTCAATGAAATATTATTCAGCCATAAAAATGAATAAGGTACCGATATATGCTATGACATGGATAAATCTTGAAAACATTATGCTAAGTGAAAGAACTCAGTCAATAAAGACCACACATTGTATTATTTCATTTAAAAGAAATGTCCAGGTTGGGCGAGGTGGCTCACACCTGTAATCCCAGCACTTTGGGAGGCTGAGGTGGGCTTATCACCTGAGGTCAGGAGTTCAAGACCAGCCTGGCCAACATGGCAAAACCGCATCTCTGCTAAAAATACAGAAATTAGCAGGGTGTGGTGATGCGCACCTGTAGTCCCAGCTACTCGGGAGGCTGAGGCAGGAGAATCGCTTGAACTCAGGACGCTGAGGTTGCAGTGAGCCGAGATTGCGCCACTGCTCGCCAGCCTGGGTGACAGAGTGGGACTGTGTATCAAAAAAAAAAAAAAAAAAAAAAAGGAGGCAGGGACAGGCATGGAGGCTCATGCCTGTAATCCCAGCACTTTGAGAGGCTGAGGCGGGCACATCACTTGAGCTCAGGAGTTCGAGATCAGCCCGGCCAACATGGTGAAACCCCATCTCTACTAAAAATACAAAAATTAACCAGGCATAATGGCAAGCACCTGTAATTCCAGCTACTCGGGAGGCTGAGGCAGGAGAATTGCTTAAACCTGAGAGGCGGAGGTTGCAGTGAACCGAGATTGCACTATTGCACTCCAGCCTGGGTGATTACAGAGTGAGACTCTGCCTCAAAAGTGAAAAAAAAAAAAAAAAAAATAGAAGACAGGAAAGAAGTTAAAGAAGCAAAAATAATCCCGAGAAAAAAGGAAAAAGTAATATGGTAGGAAAAGTACAATTAATATCTGTAGTTACAAAAAAAAGTAAAATACTGCCACTTTAAAGATTGGATTAAAAAAAATCTTGCTATAGGTTGTTTACAATACATGCGCTTAAAACATAATGACCAGGAATTGAACAAAGTTGCAGGGAACAAGATCAACACACAAAACTCAGTCCCATTTCTATAAACTTGGAATGAACAATCTGAAAAGGAAATTAAGAAAGCAATCTCATTTACAATAGCATCTAAGAGAATTAAATACCTGAGCATAAATTTAACCAATGAAGTGACGTGATTAAGTTGCACGCTATAGACCACAAAACATTGCTGGTAGAAATTAAAGACTTAAATAAATGGAAAGATATACTATGTTCATGTATAGGAAAACATAAGAGTATTGAGATTTCATTGCTGGGCACGGTGGCTCACGCCTGTAATCCCAGCACTTTGGGAGGCTGAGGCAGGCGGATCACGAGGCCAGGAGATCGAGACCATCCTGGCTAACATGGTGAAACCCCGACCCTACTAAAAATACAAAAATCTAGCCAGGCGTGGTGGCGGGCGCCCGTAGTCCCAGCTACTTGGGAGGCTGAGGCAGGAGGATGACATGAACCCAGAAGGCGGAGCTGCAGTGAGCCGAGATCGCACCACTGCACTCCAGCCTGGGTGACAGAGTGGGACTCCATCTCAAAAAAAAAAAAAAAAAAAAAAGATTTCATTGCAATCCCTATCAAAATTCCAACAGCTTTTTTTTTTATGGAAATAGAAGAGCCAATCCTCAAATTGATATGGAATTGGAAGGGACCCCAAATAGCCTAAACAATCTTGAAAAAGAACGAAGTCAGAGAACTCACGCTTCCCAACTTGAAAACTTACTACAGAGCTAAAGTGATCAAGACAGTGTGGTAATGGCATCAGGATAGACCTATAGACCAATGGAATAGAATTGAGAGACCAGAAATGAACCCATATATCTATGGCCAATTGATTTTTGACAAGAATGTAAAGTCTATTCAATGGGGAAATAACAGTTTCTTCAATAAATGGTGCCAGACAACTGGATTTTCACATGCGAAAGAATAAAATTAATTGAGGTGGGAGGATCACTTGAGGCCAGGAGTTCAAGACTAGCCTGGGCAACATAGAAAGACCCCTTTCTCTACAAAAACATTTTACAAAAATGACCAGATGTGCTGGGACATACCTGTAGTCCTAGCTACTTGGAAGGCTGAGGTGGGAGGATTGTTTGAGCCCAGGAGTTTGAGGTTACAGTGTGCTATGATTGCACAACTGCACTCCAGCCTGGGCAACAGAGTGAGAACCTGTCTCTGTAAAAAAAATAAAAAAGAATGAAGTTAGACCCACTACCTCACACCATGTACTAAAATTAACTCAAATGGATCAACACCTAAATGTAAAAGCTAAAACCATAAAACTCTTAGAAGAAAATATAGGGATAAATCTTCATGATCTTAGATGTGGCAATGGGTTCTAAGATCTGACACCAAAAGGACAAGCAACCAAAGTAAGAAAGATAAATTGGACTTAATCAAAATTAAAAACTTACATGCATCAAATGATACCATCAAGAAAAGAAGAAGACAATCTACAAAATGGGAGAAATGGCAAATCATATAGGATAATGGTTTAATATCTTAAGTATATAAAGAACTTCTAAAACTCAACAACAAAAACACCAGCAACCCAAATGAAAAAAGGGCAAAGAAGTTGAATTAAAATTTTTTCAAAGAAGATATACAAATGGCCAATAAACACATGAAAAGATTCTCAACATGCTTAATTATTAGGGAAATACAAAACTATAATGAAATACCATTCCACATTCACTAGGAGGGCTATAATTTTTAAAAAAGAAAAGAAAAATAAGTGTGTTGGTAAGAATGTGCCAACATACATTGCTTATGGAAATGTAAGATGGTGTACCACAGTGGAAAACAGTTTGGGTTCTTCAAAAATGTAAATAAATACTTACAATATGATCCCAGCAATTCAACTGTTAGGTATATACACAAATAACCAAAAGGTAGAAGCAACTCAGGTATTTATAAATAGATTAATGGATAAACAAAATGTGGTATATCCATACAAAGGAATATTATTCAGCCATAAAAAGAAATGAAGTTCTGATACATGCTGCAACATGTATGACCTCAAAAATATTATCCTAATTGAGGCCAGGCGCGGTGGCTTATGCCTGTAATCCCAGCACTTTGGGAGGCTGACGCAAGTGGATCACAAGGTCAGGAGATCGAGAACAGCCTGGCCAAGACGGTGAAACTATCTACTAAAAATACAAAACTATCTATTGAAAATACAAAAACTATCTACTAAAAATACAAAACATTAGCTGGATGTGGTGGTGGGCGCCTGTAGTCCCAGCTACTCGGGAGGCTGAGGCAGGAGAATGGCATGAACCCAGGAGGCGGAGCTTGCAGTGAGCGGAGATCATGCCACTGCACTCCAGCCTGGGCGACAGAGTTGTCTCAAAAAAAAAAAAAAAGTCAATAGGTATTGCAATCGGTATTGGCTGTGGGTTTTGTCATAAATAGCTCTTCTTATTTTGAGATACATTCCATCAATACCTAGTTTTACTGAGAGTTTTTTAACATGAAGTGATGTTGAGTTTTATCGAAGGCCTTTTCTGCATCTATTGAGATAATCATGTGTTTTTTGTCTTTGGTTCTGTTTATGTGATGGATTACGTTTTTTGATTTGCATATGTTCAACCAGACTTGCATCCCAGGAATGAAGCCGACTTGATCATGGTGGATAAGCTTGTTGATGTGCTGCTGGATTTGGTTTGCCAGTATTTTATTGAGGATTTTCATTGATGTTCATGAGGTATATTGGCCTGAAGATTTCTTTTTTTGTTGTGTCTCTGCCAGGTTTTGGCTTCAGGATGAAACTGGCTTCATAAAATGAGTTAGGGAGGAGTCCCTCCTTTTCAATAGCTTGGAGCAGTTTAAGAAGGAATGGTACCAGCTCCTCTTTGTACCTCTGGTAGAATTCGGCTGTGAAGCCACCTGGTCTTGGGCTTTTTTTGGTTGGTAGGCTATTTATTACTGTCTCAATTTCAAAACTTGTTATTGTTAAGATCTTATTCTTTTAAGAAGAGACTAACTAGCTCAGGCTAGTCTTGAGCTCCTGGCCTCAAGCGATCCTCCCACCTCAGCCTCCCTAAGTGCTGGGATTATAAGCATGAGCCACAGCACCTGGCCATTTAACAGCAATTTCTAACAAATCACAAATCTTTAAAACACAAGTATTCTCTATTTTATATAAACTGTTACAAAAAATAGAAAAAGAAAGAAAATCTCAACAAATTATTTTAAGATGGTACAGTTAATACCAACAATGGACAAAAAATGGTAAAGATAAATTATAGACTAATTTCACTTATGATCATAAATACAATATTAGTCTTAAATATAATATTAGCATGTGGAAATAAAGTATTACTTATCCCAAGGAAAGTATTATTTATCCCAGGAAATAAAAGGGTGTTTTGACATCAGAAATTTCATTAATGTAATCCAATAAATAAAAACAATATGAATGTTTAAAAAGAAGTAGGGGCTGGGCACGGTGACTCATCCTATAATCCCAGCACTTTGGGAGGCTCGATCACTTGAGGTCAGGAGTTCGAGACCAGCCTGACCAACATGGCGAAATGCCATCTCTACTAAAAATACAAAAAATTAGCTGGGCATGGTGATGGAACCCTGTAATCCCAGCTACTTGGGAGGCTGAGGCAGGAGAATGGCTTGAACCTGGGAGACAGAGGTTGCAGTGAGCCGAAATTGTGCCATTGCACTCCAGCCTGGGTAACACAAGACTCTGTCTCAAATAAATAAATAGAAATAGGAAATAATTTGATAAAATTGTACTAGTATCTATTATTATTATTATTAGACAAGGTCTTGCTTTGTTGCCCAGACTGGAGTGCAACAAGACCTCGCTTTGTTGCCCAGACTGGAGTACAATGGCGCAATGATGGCTCACTGCAACCTCTGCCTCCCAGGCTCAAGTGATCCTCTCACCTCAGCCTCCCAGATAGCTGGGACTACAGGCCCGCACCACCATGTCCAGCTAATTTTTAAATTTTTTTGTAGGGACGGGGTCTCACTTTGTTGCCCAGTCTGGTCTCTGGGCTCAAGCCATCATCCCACCTTGGCCTCCCAAAATGCTGGGATTATCAGTCTTGAATCACTGCACCTGGCCAGTATTCATTATTTTAAAAAAGAAAAATCTCGGCGAACTAAGCACATATTTTAACCTGATAAAATATCCACCAAATACCTATAGCAAACATACTTAAGTTAGGGTAAAGTCTAAGATGCTTGCTGTTGCACTCCTATTCAACAATATACTGGGTAAGCTAGACAGCATCATATGGGTCTGTGGGTAGAATTAACAAGGGAAGAAACAAAATTGTCATTACCTGCATATAGTGTGATTGTCTACATCAGAAATCCAAGGAATAGATAAACTATCATTCCAAACAGAGGTGTTAAGAAAGATAGTTGGGTATAAGATCAAAATACAAAGTGTAACAGAGTTACTATATATCAGCAACAAACAATCAAAAAGATATTATTTACCATACCATACCAACAACAATTTACCACACCAACAACAATTAAAAATATATTATACAAAATATGCAAGACTTTTATGGAGAAAAGTATAAAATTTTATCAAAGGGTTTATTTGAAGAACTGTTTAAAGAGGGAGATAGCCCGTGTTGACATATCTATTCGTACAGGTTAAGTATCTGCTATCCAAAATGCTTGGGACCAGAAGCGTTTCAAATTTGGGATTTTTTTTTATTTTTAGAATGTTTGCATATACATAATGAGAGATCTTAGAGATGGGACCTACAATAATTGTATAGAGTTTTTTGTTTTGTTTTGAGATGGAGTCTTGCTCTGTCCCCCAGGCTGGAGTGCAGTGGCACAATCTCTGCTCACTGCAACCTCCGCCTCCTGGGTTCAAGTGATTCTCCTGACTCAGTCTCCCGAGTAGCTGGGATTACAGGTGTGCACCACCATGCCCAGCTAATTTTCGTATTTTAGTAGAGACAAGGTTTCACCATGTTGGCCAGGCTGGTCTGGCCAACATGGTGAAAGTGATCTGCCTGCCTTGGCCTCCCAAAGTGCTGGGATTGCAGGCGTGAGCTACTGCACCCAGCCCTTATAAACAATATTTTTAACACATTATCTACAGAAATAAACTGTGTTAGGTACCTGAATTTTGACTACAACGCATCACATGAGTTGAGGTGTGAAATTTTCCACTTGTGGTGTCAGCACCCAACACGTATCAGATTTTTGAGCATTTTGGATTTCAGATTTTTGGATTAGGGATGTTCAACCTGTATTATGATCAATTTATGCATAAAAGAAAATTTATAACTATGGAAAGTTAACATTTGTACTAGTCAACCCTCCCTAACTTCCTTCAATCCTCACCTCTCTCTGTGTCAACCTTCTTCACCTTCAGTACCCTCCAGCTCATTCTCACAAAGCTATCTATTAATTCCTTTCAATATTAACTGATTATTAAGCTGTTAGACCTAGGTAATTAACATTTTAACAGATAACTGTTAAACACCAAAGCAATTTTACAATCCAAAAGAATGAAGCCACAATTGTGGAATAACATGGGATGAGGATGATATTTTTGTGTGAGGGGCCTAACTAGTATATTCACAGAGCTGTGTAAGCATATTGATATTCTGATATTCTAAAAATATCAGAATTCATTTAAATGAATAACCATATACTCTCAAATTTTCTGTGCATGTATACACATGCTTATAATTTACATATAATGTTAATATAATTTTGAAATTAGAAATGAAACACATCCTTTCACATTTTGTTTATAACAAAAGCCATAATAAAAATGGGAACTCTGGGAATCAGAGTTCTCCCTGTGGGAGAAGAAAGATAAAAATGTGGAAGGGTGAAAGGTAAGGAAGAACCATGTGAAACTGATTTGGAATTAGAGGCATTCATATGTATTGAATAATATGAATTCATTATATATGCATGTAAATACATGTAAATAAATAAATAAATATATAGTTGAACCATATGAAATTGTCATTTTTCCCAGAAAAAGCCTATAATTAGTGACGCTGCCATGGTAATGAGCACACTAAGCACCCAGAATTTGTGTTGTAAATACTAGTCCTCAGGACTCCTTAGGGGAAATTGCTAATTCCAGGGCTGGAACAGAGAAAAGTATTGGCACCTGGAACATTTTGTTGTGTCAGAAAGTAAGGAAGAGCTCAAGAAACTATGGTACATGTTCAAAAGATCACCAACGTCAGCTGAAGGGGCTCCTTCTAGCCAATTCTGGAACAAGCTGATTATCAGAATGAATAACAAGTAATAAATTATAACCCACTGAATAAAATATGAATGCATACGTCCATTCTGACAGAGAGAGAAAAAGAGAAAGTAGAATGCCAAATAAGAAACGTAAAAGGAATGCTAGAGTTAGAAATGACCATTTTGCAGCTATAATATTGATAACTAATTCAGGTAGGAATCATCAAAGGATGCAAAAAGATAGTGGATGAAAGTTTAATGCAGAATGGGATATATCATAGTTTCAAAGTCTTTTCCCAGAGAGCACTTATTACTTTTATAGTGATGATAACTTTACAGTAGAGAAACATAGAGGACATCACATTACCCAAGTGATCAAAGTTAACATCACCAATAATAAAACACATGGATATCATGTGCCTCCTGATGTGGTGCGCTGAGTAGGACAAAGCTTCATTATTATGCATTATTCCTGCCTAGAACGCATCAACCTTAATCTAATGGTGAGAAAACATCAGAAAAATCCAAGCTGAGTGTCACCCTATAATAACGATAGGCTTGTATTCTAAAAATATCAGTGTCATGAATGACAAGAGAAGATGGAGCGACTATTCCAGATGAAAGAAGGAACATGACAGTTAAATACAATGTGGATCTTTGATCGGGGAGAAAAAAACTGACATCCAAGGACATTACTCAAACTATTGATGAATTTAGATATGGTCAGCATGTTAGAAAAAAATATTTTAACTTGTGTTAAATTTCCTTAATTTGATTATTGTTCTATGACTGTGTAAGAGACTATTTTGTTCTTAGGAAATATACACTGAATTATTAGAAGTAGGCATGAAGGTTCAGAAAATTGTTCAGAAAATAATAACAATGGCAATAATAATAATAAAGTGTGAGTGTGTAGACAGGGAGGAAAACAAAGAAGGCAAAAAAATAAGTAATTGAAGCAAAATGTTTATTTTGCTTCAAGTATATCCAAGTGAAGGATATACTTAAGTTCTTTTTATTTTTCTTGTATCTCTTCTGTCAGTTTGAAAATAAAACTTAAAAATTTAAGAAGTTAATGTACTGGTATATCTATCCAACGGAATATTATTGACCCGTAAAAGAAATGAAGTACTAATACATATAGAACATGGAGGCCGGGCGCGGTAGCTCACGCCTGTAATCCCAGCACTTTGGGAGGCCGAGGCGGGCGGATCATGAGGTCAGGAGATCGAGACCATGCTGGCTAGCACGGTGAAACCCCGTCTCCACTAAAAATACAAAAAATTAGCCGGGCGTGGTGGCAGGCACCTGTAGTCCCAGCTACTTGGGAGGCTGAGGCAGGAGAATGGCGTGAACCCGGGAGGCGGAGCTTGCAGTGAGCCGAGATCGCGCCACTGCACTCCAACCTGGGTGACACAGCGAGACTTCGTCTCAAAAAAAAAAAAAAAAAAAAAAAAGAACATGGAGGAATCTTGAAAACATTATTCTAAGTCAGAGTAGCCAGTCGCAAAAGGCTATATGTGATTTCATTTATTATTAAATGAAATGTCCAGAATAGGCAAATTCATAGAGACAGAGAGTAGTTGCCAGGGCCTAGGAAATAAAAAGAGAGGGAGTGACTGCTAACTAGTATAGGGTTTCTTTCTGGGGTGATTAAGATGGTTTGGAATTAGCTAGTGGTAATGTCTACACAACTCTGTGAATATATAAAAATATACTAAAAAGTGAGAATACTAGACACAAAATGATACACATTAAAATGGTGAATTTTGTGGTATGAAAATATCTTTATAAAATACACAAGTGTACAAAAAAATGAAAGACTTAAAGGAATATTACAGTACAAAGTTGTCATCGTTTTGCCTTCCTGTTCCCACTCTTTCCCTCCAAACACACATACAAACCAAAAAGGCTTAAAATCGGCACATTTTCTGTCTTTTAAAAGAGATTTTATAGGCCGGGCACGGTAGCTCACGCTTGTAATCCCAGCACTTTGGGAGGCTGAGGCGGACGCATCACCTGAGGTCAGAAGCTCGAGCCCATCCTGACCAACATGGCGAAACCCCTCTCTACTAAAAGTACAAAAACTAGCCAGGCGTGGTGGCGGGCACTTGTAATCCCAGCTACTCAGGAGGCTGAAGCAGGAGAATCGCTTGAACCCAGGAGGCAGAGGTTGCAGTGAGCCGAGATTGCGCCACTGCACTCCAGCCTAGGCGACAAGAGCGAGTCTCTCTCAAAAAAAAAAGAAAAAAAAGATTTTATAAAATGCCAATGTTCTATATTTACAGTTTGTTGTTTTAACACCAAGACTTGTCATGTTTCTTAGGTAGTCCTGCCTTGCTGTGTTTCATTCACAAATATGCACACATCTTGCTCATTCCCACGTTCTTAAAAAATTTCTCAGGCAACCCACAGTGTTGCAGTCTGCCTATGTTGGCAGTATTCATATCCCGAAAAAAATCTGCCTTTTTTTTCGCATTGCTGTAAAAAACAGAGCAAAACAAGGCAAAAATCCCACACGACTTTGCCATATTGGCTTCTTCAGCTATCACATAAGAAGTACATGACTCATTAAGCCTTTAGGATCAAAGATTACAGACAGATGCATCACTACAGGTATGTCCCTTATAATATGATGTTGCAACCATGAATATTTTAAACCATGCTGCCCAGGAAAAAATACCAGGGACCTTCTTATGATGGTAATATTAAACTCAAGTCTTTGGTTATTGGTTGCAGAGGGTTGTGTCAAGTCCATATGACAAACAGTGATCAAGATGGAGAGCTACGTTTGTCCCTTTCTTGACTTGTAAACTTTCTCAATTTTTATTTTATTTTTATTTATTTTTATTTTATTTTATTGAGACAAGGTCTCTCACTCTGTTACCCAGGCTGGAGTGCAGAGGCACAATCATAGCTCACTGCAGACTTGACTTCCTGGGTTCAAGCAGTCCTCCCACCCCAGTCTCCCAAGCAGCTGGGACTAAAGGTGCACACCACCACGCGCGGCTAATTTAAAAAAAATTTTTTTAGGCCGGGCTCAGCGGCTCATGCCTGTAATCCCGGCACTTTGGGAGGCCAAGTTGGGCAGATTGCCTGAGCTCGGGAATTCGAGACCAGCCTGGGGAACATGGCGAAACCCCGTATCTACTAAAACTACAAAAAATTAGCCGGGCGTGGTGGCGGGCACCTGTAGTCCCAGCTGCTGGGAATGCTGAGGCAGGAGAATCGCTTGAACCTGGGAGGCGGAGGTTGCAGTGAGGCGAGATGGCACCACTTCTCTCCAGCCTGAGTGACAGAGTGAGGCTCTGTCTCCAAAAATAAATAAATAAAATAATTTTTTTTTTTTGGTAGTGACAGGGTCTCACCATGTTGCCCAGGCGAAACTTCCTTAATATTTTAAAAGAATTACAAATATCCTATTAATTTTTTTATTTTTCAATATTTATGCGGTAGAACTATTTGGAAAGTCTTTGTCTGAAATAACGTGTGTTTCAGGATGCATTCATATACATTTTGTGTGAATCTGAAATTTGTCTATAGTAACCTATTGCTTAGCAAACTATCAGGAACATGATTACTGGTTAATATATATTAAATGAATAATGGATAAATAAAATTATAGAATGTGAATGCTTTGGCACTGAAATATTTTCCAGTGTACAATTCATTCGTTCATTCACTCAAAAAATATTTTTGAGCACCTGCTACATGGCAGGCATTAACGAGCAAAAATTAACACAATTCTTGCTTACATGAATTTTAATCTGGAGATGAAGACAGGGTTTAATCAGATATTCACAGAAATTACTATATAATTTCAAACTGAGAGATGTGATGAAAGAAAGATGAAAAAAGGAACCTGACTTAGACTAGAGAGGTTTCCTTGAGGAAATAATGCTTGAGTTAAGAATGAAAGGTAGAGTTTGAGTTAATTAGACTGAGAGCAGGGAGAAGAGCATCCCAGGAAAACGAAACAGCATTAGCAAAGCCGCCGTGGCAGGAGACTAATGATGAATTGAGGACAAGTTTAAAAGGCCAGAGAGCATAAAGAGCAAGGGAAGTGGTACAGAATGAGGTTGGAGAAATCAGTGGAAATTATACTAAAGTCTTGCAGTATATATTTTTAAAAAATCAAGCCTTGGCCGGGCGCGGTGGCTCGCGCATGTAATCCCAACACTTTGGGAGGCCGAGGCAGGTAGATCACCCGAGGTCAGGAGTTCGAGACCAGCCTGACCAACATGGAGAAGCCCTGTCTCTAATAAAAATACAAAAAAAAAAAAAAACCAAAAAAACAAAATTAGCTGGGGATGGGGCACATGCCTGTAATCCCGGCTACTCGGAAGGCAGGAGAATCACTTGAACCCGGGAGGCAGAGGTGGCAGTGAGCCGAGATTGTGCCATTACACTCCAGCCTGAGCAACGAGAGCGAAACTCTGCCTCAAAAAATGAAATAAAATAAAATAATAAAAATCAAGCCTTAATTATACCACAATGGAAAGGCATTGAAGAGTTTTATGTAAAATAATGACATGATGAGATTTGTGTATTTAAAAAAAGCACTCTCCACTCCAGAAAATAGTTTGGAAGTTCCTTTCAAAACTAAAAATGGACTTATCATATGACCCGGCAATTGTATTATTGATCATTTATCCTAGAAAAATGAAGACTTGGGCTGGGCGCAGTGGCTCACACCTGTAATCCCAACACTTCGGGAGGCCAAGGCAGGAAGATTGGTTGAGCCCAGGAGTTTGAGACCCCCCCCCCCCCGGGAAACATGGCGAGACTCTGTCTCTACAAATTTTTTTTTTTTAAATCAGCAGGGTATGGTGGTGCACACCTGAAGTCCCAGCTACTCAGGAAGCTAGGGTGAGAGGAGCCCTTGAGCCAAGGAGGTCAGGGCTGCAGTGAACCGTGTTCACACCACTGCAGTCCAGCCTGGGTGCCACTGCACTCTGGCCTAAGCAAAAAGGAGGCCCTGTCTCAAAAAAAAAAAAGAAAGAAAGAAAAAGAAGAAAGAAAGACAAAGAAAGAAAGAAAGAAAGAAAGAAAGAAAGGGAAAGAAAGAAAGAAAAAGAAAAATGCAGACTTATTTTCACACAAGAACTTCTATGTAAATGTTTATAACAACTCTGTTTATAATAGCCAGAAAGTACAAACTACCCAAATGTCCTTCAACGAGAGAAGTGTTAAACTGTGATACCTCCATACATGGAATATTATGAAGTAGTAAAAAGGAATAAAATTTTGACACATACAACCATGATGAAACTCAAGGAAATTGCATTGTGTGTAAAAAAAGCCAATCTCAAAAATACATATTCCTGATTTCATTTGTGTAACATTCATGAAATAAAATAATTATAAAAATGCAGAATTGATTAGGGGTTGCTAGGAATTAAGGATGGGGGAGTGGATGAGTGTGGCTATAAAGGGCTAACAAGGTAGTCTTGCCATTAGAGTCTTGTGGTGCTGATACAGTTAAGTATCTTGATTGTGTGCTACGTAGACACACACAAGTGTATGTAAAACTAGTGAAATTTGAATAGGCTCTATGAATTGCACCAATGTGCATTTCTTGGTTTTGATACGGTGCTATAGTTTTGTATGATGTTAAAATCAGGTCGCTGGAGGCAGTGGCTCACGCCTATAATCCTAGCACTTTGGGAGGCCAAGGTGGGTGGATTCCCTGAGCTCAGGAGTTTGAGAGCAGCTGGGGCAACACGGTGAAACCCCATCTTTACTAAAATATGAAAAATTACCCAGGCATGGCAGTGTGTGCCTGTAGTCTCAGCTACTCAGGAGGCTGAGGCAGGAGAATTGCTGGAACTCAGGATGTGGAGGTTGCAGTGAGCCAAGATCATGCCAGTGCACTCCAGTCTGGGTGACAGAGCAAGATTCTGTCTCCAGAAAAAAAAATTGGGGTAAACTGGGGGAAGGATGCACAGGGCTTCCCTGTGCATTTCTTTATAACCTCCTTTGAAGCCATAATTATTTCAAAATAAAAAGTTAAAAAAAAACCCAGCATTCTGGCTACTAAGTGGAAAATGAATTGAACAGAGGACAAAAAATGTGGAGAAAACTTGGGTGATTATTGCATAAGTCCAGAAAAGAAATAAATGATTTTGGCTAGATTTGAATGGTGGTAGTGGGGGTAGAGAAGAATGGACACATCTGAGAATATATAGGTGGTAAAATTTGTGGAATCTGATGATGGATGGGATATAAAAGGCTAAAGAGGGCCAGGCTCGGTGGCTCACGCTTGTAATCCCAGCAGGCCAAGCTGGTTGGATCACATGAGGTCAGGAGTTCAAGACCAGCCTGGCCATTATGGCGAAATCCCATCTCTACTAAAAATACAAAAATTAGCTGAGTGTGGTGGTGGGCACCTGTAATCCCAGCTACTCGGGATGCTGAGGCAGGAGAACCAATTGAACCTGGGAGGCGGAGGTTGCAGTGAGCCAAGATCATGCCATTGCATTCCAACCTGGGCAACAAGAGTGAAACTGTCTCAAAAAAAGAAAGGCTAAAGAGAATAAGATCAAAAGTATTTTGAAGTAAAACTTTGTCCCATATTTCATAATATAGAAAATAAACATGTATTTAGGGCATGACAGCAAATATTTGGGATGCACCATTTTATGACGTAGTATATTCCAGAACCAAAGGTGCTTATTGATATGAGGTCCCTTACAGAGCTTTGCTAGGCTAAAGTACACACCATCATTGTGTCAATAATAAATTTATTGCCTCTCAACTCCAAATTTATCCTTCCTTGCCTGCTCTGCAAAAATGGAGCTGGACTCTAAATATTAATATTTTGCCTTTGCCAGCTGGCATGATGTTAAACTTTGTCAGTAGAGGGTGCTGGAGAGACATTATAAGAGTAAGGGGCTTTTGATTTCCTTCCTGTTTCAGTTGTTCCTCTGAACGGGTTTCTGCAGCATTCATAGCCTCCTTCCAGGTCCTGCAGTGCTGGCAACATCAGTGCCAGGCTCTGCAATGCCGGCAGCACCCAGGGCATCTTCCTTTGGCACTCCCCTCTGAAGGTAGCACCACAGCAGCTTCTCTGGCATCCAGTGAGCCGCAGCTGTGCGCTCTCCGGTAAGGTCAGGATCTTAGCCTGGAGAGGAAGGGGACCTCTTCTTCAGGTGCTTTATCTTAGTTTTAAGGATAGTGCCTGCTCCTTCTATCTGTTTTTCTCAAATACTTTAGCATTCTCTTTACTTCATACTGTCCCTCACTTCACTTCATACTAATCCCTTACTACTTCAATCCCTTGGTATAGTTAATAATCCTTTATATTAAACTTTCTTCATTCAAACTGTGTGCCCCTTGTGTCCTGATGGAGTCCTGATTAATACAAACCATCTTCCAAAGTTTGCTGTTGTTATTGCCCTCAACTTTGAGCTTTTGATAGCACTATATTTGTCAACGAAAGGCTCCTGGATATGATTGGCCGATGGCTAGAGGTTGCTAAACTGGCTGCAGCTTCAATTACAACATTAAAGGATTCAAACCAATTTGCAAAACTTCCAAACATCTAGATTGGATTTGATTTTTATTTCCATTCAATGTAATACAAATCTGTGATTTCAAATGTTTTAAAATAGAACTTACAGAAATATTTTCCTTTTTTTTTTAAAGTGTACATGTTAATCGAAACCAACTTAGATTAGAGGCTGAGTGCTTAAACATTCCATCACGCAACCATCCACAATAAAAACATGCAAAATTTGAGATGAAAAATATTAAAAGCAGACTATAAAATCAATACTTTAAAATATAAGAAAACCAAAAAGTTCAGTAGATGCCAGGCCAAGGATGACTGATGATAGAAATGAGTACTTCTTTCCGCAGCATGTGATACTGTTTCTTCCTTTTCTTTATTGCCCTAACAGTCCTGTTTTCTTTGTCATTCTTTCATGATTTCCTTTACAGCCTCCTCTATCTTTGTTAACCTTTTAAACTGTCATCATTTCCTTGCATTCTGTTCTTGGCTCTTATTTTTCTTTGGTCCTTGATGAGTTTATCCATTCTTAGGTAATGTCTCCTTCATGTGTATCTGCAGCCTAGGCCTGTCATCTGAGCTCCAGAGTCCTTTATATAGCCCAAGTTCTAGCCCAGGGTTCAGCAAACTACCATGTATGGGCCAAATCCAGTTCATTGCCTGTTTTTTTTTGTTTTTGTTTTTGTTTTTGAGTCTTGCTCTGTCGCCTAGGCTGGAGTGCAGTGGCGCGTTCTTGGCTCACTGCAAGCTCCGCCTACAGGATTCACGCTGTTCTCCTGCCTCAGCCTCCTGAGTAGCTGGGACTACAGGTGCCCGCCACCACGCCCGGCTAACTTTTTGTATTTTTAAGAGAGACATCGCAGACTCAGGTGTCCGAAACTAAGCTCATCATCATCCCACTTCACCAACTATTACCACCATCAAATGTCTCCCTGTATTCTGTGTCACCTAAAACAAGTCTGGGAGCAAATTCCTGATTTGTCCTTCACCTTCCACATCTAAACAATTACCATGTTGTCAGTTTTTACCACCACTACTTATGCTTCCTCTCCACTACCCCACTTCAATGTATAAGGCCCTCATCCATCTCTTACCTCATTTTCTCTATAATTTCCTTTTTTAATTTTTTTAACTTTTAAGTTCAGGGGTACATGTGCAGTTTTGTTATTTAGGTAAACCTGTGTCATAGGGGTTTGTTGTACAGATTATTTCATCATCCAGGTATTAAGCCAAGTACCCAACAGTTATTATTTCTGATCCTCTCCCTCCTCCCACCCTCCACCATCTGGTAGGCCCCAGTGTCTCTTATTCCCCTCTATGTATCTATGTGTTCTCATCATTTAGCTCCCACTCATAGATGAGAACATGTGGTGTCTGGTTTTCTGTTCCTGTGTTAGTTTGCTAAGGATAATGGCCTACGATCCATCTATGTTCCTGCAAAAGACATGATCTTGTTCTTTTTATGGCTGCGTAGTATTCCATGGTGTATATGTACCACATTTTCTTTATCTGGTCTATCATTGTTGGGCATTTAGGTTGATTCCATGTCTTTGCTATTGTGAATAGTGCTGCAATGAACATATGTGTGCATGTGTCTGTATGACAGAATGATTTATTTTCCTTTGGGTATATACCCAGTAAAGAGATTGCTGGGTCAAATGGTAGTTCTGGGGTTGCAGAGAAAAAGGAATGCTTATACACCGTTGGTGGGAGTATAAATTTGACTTTTTAATAATAGCTGTTCTGACTGGTATGAGATGGTGTCTCATTGTGGTTTTGATTTTCATTTCTCTAGTGATCAGTGATGTTGAGCTTTTTTTCATATGCTTGTTGGCTACATTATAATTTCTAATTGGTATGATTTGAATGTATCTGCTCCAAAATTCAGGTGTTGACAATATGATAGTGTTAGGAGGTGTTGGTTTTTTTTTTTTTCTTTTTGAGACAGAGTCTTGCTCTGTCGCCCAGGCTGGAGTGCAGTTGTGCAATCTCGGCTCACTGCAAGCTCTGCCTCCCTGGTTCACGCCATTCTCCTGCCTCACCCTCCTGAGTAGCTGGGACTACAGGCACCTGCCACCACGCCTGGCTAATTTTTTGTATTTTTAGTAGAGATGGGGTTTCACCGTGGTAGCCAGGATGGTCTCGATCTCCTGACCTCGTGATTTGCCCGCCTCGGCCTCCGAAAGTGCTGGGATTACATGCGTGAGCCACCGCGCCTGGCCAGGATGTGTTGCTTTTAAGAGGTGGTTAGACCATGCGGATTCCTCCCTCATGAATGGGATTAGGTGCCCTTCTAAAGGGGCTTGATAAAGGAAATGTGCTCTTTTTTGCCCTTCTAGCTTCGCCTTGTAAGGACACAGTGTTCCTTCCTTCCGGAGGACATAGTGTTCAAAGCACCATCTTGGAAGCAGAGAGCAGCCCTCACCAGATGCCAGCACCTTAATCTTAAGAGTTCTTACCCTCCAGAACTGTGAGGAATACATTTCTGTTCTTTAAAAATTACCCAGTCTGTGGTGCTCTGTTATAGCAGCACAAATAGACTAAGATACTAATGTTTTGTGCCTCTCTAATCCATCTTTCACCTAGTAGCCAGAATGATCTTTCTAAAATTCAGACCTAAACATGTCACTCACCTGCTTAAACTTCAATGTTTCTCCATTGCTTTCAGGATAAAATCAAAAATTCTTGGTGTGGTATGCAATGCCCTTCAGAGGTCTGGCCTCTTGTCTACATCCTCAAAATCAGCTCCTGCCACTTCTCAAAAGGTACCTTATGCTCCAGCCAGTCCTAACTACTTACAGTCTCCAAAAGATTCATACGTTTTCACCCTTCTTGTCCTTTGGAAACTCTGTTCCCTCTGATTACAAGACTCCATTTGCCCTTGCAATCTGTTTTATTTTCTACATGTTCTCACCTCAACCATTTTATGGTAAAACACATATAAAATTTACCATTTTAGCCATCAAGTACAATTTAGTGGCATTAATTACATTCACATTGTTGTGTAACTATCACCACTGTCCATCTCCAGAAAATTTTCAATATCCCAAACTGAAATACTGTGCTCATTAGACAGTAACTCCTCATTACCTAACCTTTACCCTCAACCCCTGGTAACAACTCCTATATGTTCTTTTTTTTTGTTGTTTTTTTTGAGACAGAGTCTCTCTCTGTCGTCCAGGCTGGAATGCAGTGGCACAATCTTGGCTCACTGCAATCTCCGCCTCCTGGGTTCAAGCAATTCTCTGCCTCAGCCTCCCGAGTAGCTAGGATTACAGGCACCCGCCACCATGCCTGGCTTTTTGGTGTGTTTTTAGTAGAGACGGGGTTTCACCGTCTTGGCCAGGCTGGTCTTGAACTCCTGACCTCATGATTCACTCACCTCGGCCTCCCAAAGTGCTGGGATTACAGGCATGAGGTACTGTGCCCGGCCTCCTATATGTTCTTTTTAAGGCTCTCCTAAAAACATCATCAGCTACCTGCCTCCCAAGCTGAGTGGAGGGTTTCTCTCCTCTGCTGACACGGTAGTCTATTGCAGTGCTTGGCATTTTGCATTGTTCATGTTACCTTAAACCTCTACTTCCTCCCCTAAACTGTGAACTTCTTAAGGACAGGAACCGTTGTCTCAATCTCTGTATACAATCTTTGGGTGACAATGTTTTATACCAAATGGCTGATAAATGCAAGTCATCAAATCTGCTCATTGCTTTTGAATCACCTAGAGAGCCTTTAAAAACAGACGTCTAGGGATTCTGACTCCAGTAAATCTGGGGAGGGACTTAGGAATCTGAAATTTTCGAATGCTCTCCAGGTAATTCTGATTATGTGCAAGGAAGCCATCAAGATTTGGAAGTAAAATCTATCTAAAAGACTATGCCCAAGTAAGATGGTCTTTTTATTCTTGATGAATCATTAAAAAGAAGCCAATTCATTTCTCTTGATTTTCATGCTATTTCTGAGTCTCTAGCTTTACGGAATTACAATAAAGAACTCAAAATCTCTTAGCAATGATTTTTCTGAACCATTCTCCTTCCACTAAGAGTTATAAAATGAAAACATGTCATTTCCATATTTTTCTGGAGGGGGGACAGGGTCTTGCTTGCTCTATTACCCAGGATGAAGTGTAGTGGTGTAATCATCGCTCACTGCAACCTTGAACTCCTGGGCTTAAGGGATCTTCTTGCCTCAGTTTCCTGAGTAGTTGGGACTATAGGCCAGTGCCACCACGCCTGGCTAATTTTTAAAAATTATTTTGTAGAGAAGGGTCTAGCTTTGTTGCCCAGGCTGGTCTCAAATTCCTGGGCTAAAGTGATCCTCCCGCCTCAACCTCCCAAAGTGTTGGGATTTACAGGCGTGAGCCACCACACCTGGCCTTCATTTCTTTGTTGACTTACCAAAGTGCTTTCAAATTTTCCTCCAACCACCCTATAACATAGACTATTAGATTCAATCTGCTTAATTTTAATTTTTTTTTTTTTTTTTTTTTTGAGACAGAGTCTCACTCTGTCACCCAGACTGGAGTGCAGTGGCGCGATCTCGGCTCACTGCAAGCTCCGCCTCTCGGGTTCACGCCATTCTCCTGCCTCAGCCTCCCGAGTAGCTGGGACTGCAGGCACCCGCCACCACGCCCGGCTAATTTTTTTGTGTGTTTTTAGTAGAGACGGGGTTTCACCGTGTTAGCCAGGATGGTCTTGATCTCCTGACTTCATGATCCGCCTGCCTCGGCCTCCCAAAGTGCTGGGATTACAGGCGTGAGCCACCGCGCCCGGCCCCCAATCTGCTTTATTATATTACCATTTGCTTCGGCTTTATTACACTTACCAAAGCCCTGCCACCCCAGTCGTCCCAGGGCCACTTCAAATCTCTTTATTCATACATCAGTGAATATTTTCTCGAACACTTACTATGTGTTAGTCATTATTAGGTACCAGAGGATACAGCAGTGAACCAGTCAAAATTCCTGCCTGCATGGCGCTTACATTCTAGTTAGGAGGAATCTTCTCCTCAGAGTGCTTCCTGTAAGAATATTTTCCTTAGCCTGTCCTAGTCTGACTCTTCTAATCAGGAATTCCATAATTCCAGACCACCCTTATTAGATAAAGGGTAACATTTGCCTCGGGCCACGCTATGTCTTAACGACGATCAGCCGCTGTGGCGATTGTCTGGTATGCAGCTGTTGAGGCTGTACATTGGCTTCATGTTAACATCTGTTCTCTGTGACACTGTGCAGCTGAATGAGTTCGGTGTCTGTCTCCGGAAGGACGAGACTCCTGTCTGTAGCTAGTTCTGTGTCCTCCCACGCTTCATGAGTGCTTTTCGGTGATTCTTACATCAAAATAAGCCCAGTGGATAACCAGAAAACCTAGCAAAACAAAAACAAAACAAAACAAAACAAAAAAACAGGGAAAACAATTTCGTAGAAGTACGTTAAACAATGTCGGAGCTAGAAGAGACCTTCGAGATGTAGCCCCACTGCCTTTTATAGACAAGAAAACTGAGACCCAGAGAGGTTACCTAAGTCGCCTCCGGTCACACAGCCCAACTGAAGAATGTGGACCGGTGATCACATCGAATTTACAATCACACTGGGGGTGTTCCTCTTAAAATTTAACGTCTAAATGAGATCCAGCCGCGTCACCGCTTCTACCCACGCTCCCCCCCTCCCCCGCCCACCGTCCTTTCTGGTATTTATTCTACGTCGCTCTTTCTTGAAGAGTCAAGTCGTTAAAATACCAAGTGGAGGCATTCCACAAACAGGTGTCCACACCACGGCCACGCGGACACGGAGTCGGGGAATCTGGATCCCCACATGCCCACCGAGAACTCTCCAGCTCCCGCTTACAAAGTTTCCTCGCATGGTACGTTCATCTTTCCGATCCCTAGCTGCGAGGCCGAGATGCCTGCTGCTGTGGCCTCCGACGAAGTTCGGAGATGCCCTTTCCTTGCGAAAGCTGGGCCCGGTAGCGTCGGCCGCGGGGTCGGGCGTCCTCGGGCCTGGCGGTCGGCGAGGGAGCGCCGGGCGCGGGGCGGGGCGGCCCCTAGGCGCGCGCTGCCCACCCGGGCTGCAAGAGCCGCGGGCCCGCGAGCCCCGGCTTGGAGCAAGAGGCGCGCGCGGGCCGTGGGGGCTGGGCCGAGGCGGAGCGCGAGGCGGCGGCGGCGGTGGCGGGAGGCGCCGCGGGACGAGGCAGCGGCCCCCGCCCCCCGAAGCCCGTCCCCGCGCGGGGCTGGGGAGCTCAGGGCGGGGAAGCCGCGGGGCCGCGCCACGTCCCTCGCCCGCCCCAGAGCGGGTTTTACAGGCGGCTCCAGTCTGGGGGCTTTTGTGTCTGCGACTCGGGAGCGGCGAGAGAGCAGACCTCCTCCTCAGAGGGCGCTGTGAGTGTGCCGCCAGGGCCGGGCCGCCAGCCTCCTGCTTCCCCTGTCAGCGGCTCCTGAGGCGGCGGCGAAGAAGAAGGAGTGGGAGGAGGCGGCGGCGGCGGCGCACTCGCCCTCAGCACATGCCAGCCCCGGCTGGGGGGCCGCCCCCAGGCCGCGCTCCCGGCCACCGCCGCTGAGCCCCGCCGGTGCCCGCACGCCTCCCCGCCGCCCCGAGGCCTCGTCCTCCTCCCAAACTTTGCAAAGTCGGCCCGCGTCCGCACCGCCCTCGGCCGTGCCTCGGCTCCGAGGCTCGCCTCGCAGCCGCAGCGGCCCCGCGAGGAGGAGGAGCCGCCGCCGCAGCATCAAAGAGACCGAATTCCCGCGGCCTGGGGGGGAGTCATGCTTTGCGGTCTGTAATGTCAGCAGAACAGGAGAAGGATCCCATTTCGCTGAAGAGAGTTCGAGGTAACCGAGAAGGGTGCCGGATTGGGGGAACCGGGGTGAGTGAGGTGCGCGGGGCCCCGTGCCCGGCCGCCGGGAGGCCATGGGGCTCTGTCCGGGCCTAACTCCGCGCAGCCCGCGTCCCGCCCGCACCCCGGGGCCGAGGCTGCGATCCGAGCGCGCGGCCCGGGCGCCCGCTGGCCCCCGAGACATCCGCGCGGATCCCTCGCCTCCCGACTTTGTGTTCGGAGGCAGTTGGAGCCGCAAGCAGCATCCTTTCTTACCCCCTCCTCACCCACCTCTCCTCGTTCTGAAGACACAGCACAATAGGCACCTCAAAGGGTGAAAAACAGACACCCCCTGGCAGAGACCTCGAACGATGCCCACCCCCTCAAAAAAAGTAAGTTGGAGTACACAAGAGTTGATGCTGTTGAAGAAGGGCTCCTGGGCTTTCACGTCTCTCCTGGCCCCCTTCTCGCCCCCCCACCCCGGCAAAGGCAACAAATATTCAGTTTATTTTCCTTAGGTTTAAGAGGAGAAGCTACAAATTCAGAAGGCATTTTCTCTGTTGGTTTATGGATAAGATATTATCTAAAATCAGTGTTATGCGTGGTTGATTTTCTTATTTCTTGCGCACTGGTTAGGAATTTTCCTTTCGTGTTACCATCATCTAAGAAAAATCAGAGGGAACCATGTGTCAAACAAAAGATACTGCATATAAGTTCACAAAAGTCAAATGCCACCCGGAAATTGGGGGATGCCTTTTAGCTCTTAATAAGGTTAAGACTGAAAGTTCTAGAGTTGGAGTAATACTCACTGTTCATTAAGCAAATATTTATTGAACATCTACTATGTGCTAGATACTGTTCTTGTTACTGGGATACAGCAGTGAACAAAGCAGATAGACAATCTTCATCCAGTAGGAGTTCACCCTCTTGTGGGATAAACAAATGATAAACAGTAGATACAGAATGTCAAATCGTAGGTGGTATGGTGGACAACAAAACAGGAATAGAGGAGAGGAAATATGTGTGGGGGTGGGAAGTATGGATTGTATTTAAGGTGATCATGAAAGGGTTCACCTGGAAGATAATGTTTGAGCAAAGACCTAAAGGAAGTGATAGAGCCAGGACCATATGAATTCACGTGGGAAGAGCAGTCTCTGAAAAGCAACAGCAAATGCAAAGCCCCTGTGTCTGGAATATGCCCAGTGTGTGCAATCAACAGCAAAGAAGCTATTGTAACTGCAGCAAAGTGACCAAGGAAAGAGTCCTGTGACAGGGGCTAAGGGGTAGGATCAAGAATTATTTGATTCTTGAAAAGTGAGCAAAGGTGATAGATACCATTAAGAGTACATTTTGTCCATTTTTAAATTATAGCATTTTAATAGTAAAATTACAGTCGTTCAGTAGTCTTAATGCTGTCGGCTATAGGATGATTGTGTATTAGAGGGCCTGGTGTGCCATTTAAAAGACTTTGGCTTTTACTCTGAGAAAAGGTCTGTAGAGTTTTGAGCATAAGAGTGAGTGATCTGACATTTTAAACAGGGCATCTTAAGCTGCTGTGCGGAGAATAGACTGTAGAGAAAAGGCTGAAGCAGGGGAGACTAGTAGGGAGGCGATTGCAATAGTCATCCAAACAGGGTAAACAGGGTAAAATGCTTTATAAATCAGTAAGTAGGAAGGTAAATTTCCGGCTGACTTAAGTGATGTAGAGATGAAAGACCACAGTCATTCATTTTTGTTTTTGTTCAATGTGACTAGAAATTAAACATGTATAGAACTAGCTTGTGACACACAATCCAAAAGACATCCCCTCAAGAGTATTTTGGTAGAAAATGATTTTCTTAGCCATTTAAGAGAAAACATAATTTAGAGAATATTGTTTTTAAAGGCTTAATATCAGCACAACCTTTAATTTGGTGAAATATTTTAATTGTCTTTTTCTGTTTGTGGTTGTGAGTTGCCAAAGCCTTTAAGGAATAGACCTTCCTGAGATACAATTATTCCCCTGATATTTTTGCTGTATAATTTTGCCTACTATTATAAATTGTTTTGGGGTTAAAGGAAAAGAAAGAGCTATCAAGTTTATACCTTTGAACTGAATTATCAGTCCTAATCAAATTTAATTCTAAATAAAATGGATGAGTGTTTTATTGTGGGTCAAGAACACAGATATATCTTCATTTTGTTCCAACTGCTGTTAAGTTCTATGGCGTAGCTATTGGGGTTGGCTCCGGTGTCAGCTCAAGAATATTCTGAGAGTTAAGTACCAGAATAAAAGACAAAACACTTTTTAAAATAAAAAGTCAATATTTTTATGTTATGGGGAGAATTTTCTTAATGTCATTTTGTAATAATTAGAACATTCATTAAAAATTTTTTTGGATTATTATGATTAGCTCTTCTGAAGCACCATTCTGCTGAACTTCATTGCCCTGGAACTTTTTGTTATTTAATGTAATTTATATCATCAGACTGCATGCAGGATGTGGTGTTTGCAGGGCATAAACTCTGGAGCAGTGCTTTTCAAACTGTTTCCTATCTGCTGATGTAATAGAGACAGACCTTTTTAATGGTTGTGTATTTATTTTATATGTATTAAAACAAAAAAGTCACCAAATACCTTGCTTAGGATAAGGCTAAGATATATATGTGTATAAATACACACATATAGCAATTTAAATGAATTATTAACACACATATAGCAATTACATGAATTATTAAGAAAGTAATATTATAGGTAGAACTCAGATATGGCAAAATTAAAACATGAATGACTGAGGACTTTACAGTAGCATGCTCTGCAGACCAAAAGCATCATAATCACTTGCGTTGCTTATTAAAATATAGATTCGTGGATCTACGGAATCAGGACTTCTGGGATCCACAGAGTTGGGACTTCTGCATCTTTAACAAGATCCCCAGGTGCTCCTTATGCATACTGAAGTTTGAGAAATGCCACTAATAGACCTAGATTATAAAGTTGTGAGTAGACCAGAAGCAGCTGGCTGTGGTCTTGCAAACTGTCCTTATATTTTAACATTAGATTTAGAATTACTCTTTAGTGACACAGTATCTTACTCTTATTTTCTACCAGTTCTTAACACTCCACCCCCAAACCTTCAGCTTTTGATTATAAGACAGATCTATGAGGACAGGTACTATGTCTTGATTATCTTTTTTGCCTTGCCCATAGTAAATGTCAAATGAATGAATGAGTGAATACATGAATTATGCTGCTTTCTGACAGTCCATTTCCCCTCATACTACTTTTACTTGCCCTTTTCCCTTAGAATGTCAACTGCCATCGTTATTTTAACCAACACTCCCGTTCTCCAGTATTCCTAGAACTCTTTTAGGCATTGATCTGATGGCAATATTCATTCATTTATTCAACAAATATTTATAGAGCAATCACAGTGCCATATAGTGGGAATGCACTAATTAAGATATGACACCTGGCTGGGTGCGGTGGCTCACGCTTGTAATCCCAGCACCTTGGAAGGCCGAGGCAGGTGGATTACTTGACTCCAGGAGTTTAAGAGCAGCCTGGGCAACAACCTGTCTCTACTAAAAGTACAAAAAATTAGCTGGGCATGGTGGCATGTGCCTGTGGTCTTAGCTACGTGGGAGGCTGAGGTGGGAGAATCACCTGAGCCCAGGGAGGTTGAGGCTGCAGTGAGCTGAGATTGCACCATTCCATTCCCGCCTGGGCAGTTGGAGTGAGACCCTATCTGCCCCCACCAAAAAAAAAAAAAAAAAAAGGTATGACACCTGTCTTCAAGAAATTGTTAAGTCTAGTACAGGACAGTGACAAATAAATAGCTACAAATAGCATGATAAGGGCTGTGATTATTTATAGGAAATAAAGGAACACATCTTTTGGGGAATCAAGGAAGGAGAAGAGTTCTAAGAAGTAGTGAGTGTTCTTTTGTCTTAAGTGATGTACAGAAAGCATCAGAGGAGATAAAAATGTGAGAAAGGGTCTAGGAGGTCTCTTGTGATTTTGAGAAGGCAGTTTTAGGAGGAAACCACATTTCAAAGTGTTGAACATTAACGTGGGACCAGGTGTGGTAGCTCATGCCTATAATCCCAGCACTTTGGGAGGCTCAGGCGAGAGCATCACTTCAGCCCAGGAGTTTGACACCAGCCTGGACAACATATGGAGAACCCATCTCTACAAAGTTTAAAAATTAGTGTTGGTGTGCACCCGTAGTCCCAGCTACTCAGGAGGCTGAGGTAGGAGGATCCCTTGAGCCCAGGAGGTCGAGGCTGCAATGGGCCATGTTCACACCAATGCACTCCAGCCTAGGTGACAGAGCAAGACCCTGTCTCAAAACAAAAGAAAACAAAAACAAACAAAAAAATGTGGTAAAAGATTAAATGATGAAGATGTGGCTTAAAACTTAAAAGAAGCTTGATGGTAGACAGAAAGACATAGCAAATATCTTAAAAAGATAGTCAAGAGAAAATATGAGTCTTTTTTTTTTCATTGGAAAAAGACTTAAACATATTTGTAGATTTACAGAAGAACCCATTGTAGAAGGACAGGGGAAAAACTGGAAAGGCACCAGAAAGAGGATAATTCATTAATTAATAAAACATTCAATACATGTTTAAAAAATATGGACCATGAGCTATACAATCATTCCAGTAGTTGGAGATGAGACAGACAAGGTTTCTATTCTCATAAATCAGGTCTTTGCAGCTAAGGGAACAAGGTTAGCATCAGGTATACACATGGAAGTTTAGTCTTGGAGAAAAAGAGAATGGAGAAAGAAAGAAATTTAGAGATGAAGAAGGAAGTCAAGGGCATTTATTTCAGCGCTTTTAACCAGAGTTAGAAATAACATAGAAGGGATAAGGATGTATTTTAGAATGGAGTAGTACAGAAATGTCATAAAAGTTACTAAAAATGGACTTTACAAGAAAATATAGACTGTCTCGATGGGATGAATATAGAGGATTTGGATTAAGATTGGAGAAGGAGCATAATTTATGCAGTCACAAATTGGGGGTTGGGGAAGAGCCTGTGAGAGAAAGTCTGAAGGAAAGGATTTTTTGTTTTTGTTTTTAAAATTGGTCCATGTAAGAGCTAGGCAGATTATCAGGAAAGTGAGTTTGGTTTTAGACACATTGAATGAGCATCCTCCTGGGATATTCCAGTGTATACAATGGATGTATATGGTTTGGAACTGGGTTGAGTTCACCCAGAAGTAGAGCTCTAGAAGTCATCAGTAAACAGGTGAATACTAATTAATGCCTTGGGAGTATATGAGCTCATGCAAGAGAGAGTGAGAAGTAAAAAGAGAAAAGCATTGAAAACACCAACTTTGGAAACACTAACATTTGGGAGACAAGGGGGGAAAAAGATGCTGAAAAGCAGAATGTGAAGGAGTAGTCAGAGAGGTAGGAGAAAAACCATGAGAGAGTGGTGTTACAGCTAATGAAGGAAGAATGGACTAATGAGGGGTAGATAAATGAATTTTGTTTTTAATGTGTGGAATAAAATGTTTCTATCCATGAGATGTCCATGATTCTTTTTCTCCCATATTCCCTCTCTTGGGGAACATGGCCATCTTTATCCATCCCCTACTCCCACGCAACACTGTCCCAAAGTCCTAGAATTTCTGTCTCCTTAATTTTTTTTTTTTTTTTTTTGAGGTGGATCCTTGCTCTGTCTCCCAGGCTGGAGTGCAGTGGCATGATCTTGGCTCACTGCAACCTCTGCCTCCCAGGTTCAAGCGATTCTCCTGCCTCAGCCTCCAGAGTAGCTGGGATTATAGGCACGTGCCACCACGCCCGGCTAATTTTTCTATTTTTAGTAGAGGGGTGATTTCATCATGTTGGCCAGGCTGGTCTCAAACTCCTGACCTCAGGTGATCCGCCCACCTCAGCCTCCCAAAGTGCTGGGATTATAGGCATGAGCCACTGCGCCCGGCCTCTCCTTAATGTTTTGAACCCATTGACTTCTTGACCTTTCCATAGCTGCTGCTTTATTTTAGGTTTTGCTTATCCCTTTGATTATTTCAGTAACCCTCTCATTGGTTTCATGGCTTCCCCCTTAGTCCCTCTTAATCCATTTCCACGTTGCTACTGATAGTGATGAATAGCTTACCAAGTACTTTGCTGAGTGTTTTAAATGGATCTTCTTGCTTAATCCTCTCAGTAAATATGTGAATTAGATACTATTGTTGGTTTACAGTCGAGGAATTGATGTTCAGAGAGGTTAAGTAGTATGTGCTTAAGTAACATATATAAGTTTACCCAGTGAGGAAGCGGCAAAGCCAGAACTCAAAATCTAGGGCCCAAGATCTTAGCTACTATGCTGCATTGCCATAGTGGTCCCCAAACACAATTGAGTCACGTCACTCTCTTTTGTAAAATTATTCAGTGGTTTCCTATTACCTTTAGAGTAAAAATCAAACTTTCTTATGTTGGCTCTTTTTCATTTGGCCCAGGTCTACCACTTAGTCCTCTATTCTTCACACTCCACGAAGTGCTTTCCCTATTTCTTATGCTCCAGTCCTGCAGTATTCACACTTCCTCTCTAAATGTTGTCGTGGTCTCTCCTGCCTTTAAAACTTCCTTTGCATATTCTATCCCTTCTGCTAAACATGCCCTCTTTTTCTCCCACCTTTGGGTGATACTCATCCTCAAAGTTTCAGTTCAGTTGAAATCTCCCAGGATGTTTTCCTGAGCTCCCCACTCAGCCAAGATTAGGTGGGAGTTCCTTATGTTCCCTCAGTATCCTGTGCTTATCTCTATCATAGTGTTTATCACATTAAACTTAAGAGTTTCAAAAGAAAAATATTGTTTCCTATAGGTTATAAGATCCTTACGGGGAGGAATTATTACTTTTATTTATTTTATACTTCTACAAGCTCAATAAATGTTTCTGAAATCCAATTTGATGAACATTAATGAAGAGGTTTCAGTAACTTCAAGTCATTAGTCTTCCTGGTTTGCTTTTCCCAGGTGTGTAGAGAAGTTACCTCCTGGGAAGATGATACAGTTCTGTCTTCTGACATTCTTGTTTTAGGCAACCTGATAGGTCTAAGTCATCTTTAACATCAAAATTAGCCTTAAAGTATGGTCAAGAATGATTTCAGATCTGCTTTTTTATCCCTAATCTTTGTAGATGTGCTAAGTGCAATAATGAGAAACAGTACAGCATTGTAACTGTGAGCCTGACTGCCAAGGTTTTTATCCCAGCTCTGCCATTTATTAGCTGTATGGTCCTTGGCAAGTTACTTAACATCTCTGCATCAGTTTCCTCAGCTGCAAAGTGAGAATAATAATGGTACTTATCTCATGGAGTTGTTGGAAGGATTAAATTGGTTAATATGTGTGAACCACTTAGAACATTGTCTTCTGCCTTCTAAGTTATCTGTTTGCTATTAACATCAGAAACAGGTCTAAAATACACACTCTGTTTAAGTAATGTGATCAACATTCTCTTTTAGGTATATTTAATCAATCAATAAATGTAAATAACCTACAGCAGATTCTTATTTTGATTAGGAGTGGGTGTGAAGAGAACAGAAATGGTTTTCTTCTTACAGAAAGAAAACAATGAACAAAAAAAAAATTTTTAAGCAGAAAACTCTGAGGTTTCACCGTTTTGTTGGAAAAGACAAATAGAAGCTGTTTATTGAATAATATTTATGAATATCTGCAACTTTGTTCCCCATGATTTCTGAGTTTTTTTTGGCTAAAAGTTTGCCTGACTTCGTTCATGAAAGAAGTTCATTATCAGAGGTATTATTGTATAGTTATCTTCACATGTGAATACCATCCACCTACTCTCCTAAGCTTTACCTTTCTAAGCAACCTTAAACCCCATGGACCTCAGTAACACAAAGAGGTAAGTGGGAGACCAGTGGGAATGTGAAGATTTGTTTTACAGAGGGAAATGTTAGATTCTTAAATATAAAATTAATACCATAAAACTCAATGTTCAAAAAAGAATTTTAGGTGGTTTTGCTCACAGATTGCTTGAAAATGAAAAAGTTATTTCAATGATTTCAAGCGTCAGAATTTTGCTGTATAGTAAGTATAAGCAATTATTTGATTCTTGAAAAGTAAGCAAAGATGATAGATACCATTAAGAGTATATTTTGTCCATTTATAAATTACAGCATTTTAATTGTAATATTATGTCTGTTCAGTAGTCTTAAGAATGCTGTGGGCTGGATGTGGTGGTTTATGCCTGTAATCTCAGCACTTTGAGAGGCTGAAGTAGTAAGATTGCTTGAACCCAGGAATTCAAGGTTGCAGTGAGTTGTGATGGTGCCACTGCACTCCAGCCTGGGTGACAGAGCAAGACCCAGTCGCTTATAAAATAAGAAAGAATGCTATGAGTAATAATTTAGATGTCCTAGATTAGAGATTGGAGATTAATTTATTAATAATTGTTTTATTTTTAAGAATTACCTTTTTCTATTTATACTTTTGTTAAAATGAAATACTCATGACATGTTAGGGAAGATAGGACTTTGAAGTTTGGCACCTTCGTTTGTTTATATAACCACTTTATTATTTGACTTCTAAGACCATTGCTAATTCTTTTTCCATATCAGACTCATCACCATCTCAAGGTATTCAGATTCAAGGACATCACATTTCTCTGTTCAGTATGTGGGTATATGGTGTTATAGAAAAACTGCATGCAAATTATTAATCTGCAGTCATCATTTTATATGGACTACTGAATAATTATAAATTGGTAATAGGTTTATTTAAACCATCAAATTTGAAAAAAAATGACCTTGAGGAGAGCACTGGCTCTTACTGTCAATTCTTTATTTACCATCTTCCCAAGTGGGATTATAACATCAAATTAAAACTAAAATATAGAAGTTCTTTTAATTTGAACCAGAAGTTTCTAATTTTGCCTTCTGTGAGTCACTGAGGAAGACTTAGTGTATGGATAAGATTTTAGGGAGGCAACTAGTATCTTAGAGGTAGATAAGCTTAGTTTTACTCAGTTAACCAAAGAAGAAATAGATAAATTGGACTTCATCAAAATTTTAAAATTGTGAGTGTCAAGGGATACTGTCAGTAAAAATAGACAATCCGCACGATGGAAGAAAATGTTTGCAAATCTTGTAGCTAAGAGTTTAGTATCCAGAATATATAAAGAATTTTTATAATTCACAACAAAATACAACCTAAGAAATGAATGGCCAAAGGATTGAATAGACATTTCTCCAAAGAAAAGATATATATGGTCCATAAGTACATAAAAAGATGCTTGGCATCATTAGTCATTATGGAAATGCAAATCAAAACCACAATGAGATATCACTTTATATTCATTCACTAGGAGGCTATATTAAAACAAAAACAGAAAAATGTTGGTGAGGATGTGGATTGTAACCCTCATACCTTGCAGATGAAAATATAAAATGATGCAGCCGCTGTGGAAAACAGTTTGGCAGTTTCTCAGAGTTAAACATAAAATTGCTATATGACCCAGTGATTCCACCTCTAGATAGATACTCAAGAGGATTGAAAACATGCTCACACAAAAACTTGTACAAAAAAAAACTTGTACAAGAATATTTATAGAAGTATTATTCATAATAGCCCCAAAAGTGGAAATAACCGAAATGTCCATCAGCTAGTGAATGAATAAACAAAATGTGGTATATTTATATATTGGAATGTTAATCAGCCATAAAATGGAGTGAAATACTGATACATACTACAACATGGATGAACCTTGAAAATGTTATGCTAAACGAAAGAAGCCATATACAAAAAGCTACATATTGTATGATTCCATTTATATGAAATGTCCGGAATAGGCATATTATAAATAGAAAGTAGATTAAGGTTGAAGCAGGTAGATCACTTGAGGTCAGGTGTTCGAGACCAGCCTGGCCAACATGGTGAAACCAGGTCTCTACTACAAATACAAAAATTCGCCAAGCGTGGTGGCAGCCACCTGTAATCCCAGTTGCTCGGGAGGCCGAGGCAGGGAAATTGCTTGAACCTCAACCTGGGAGGCAGAGGAGGTTGCAGTGAGCCAAGATTGTGCCACTGCCCTCCTGCCTGGGTGATAGAGCGAGACTCTGTCTCAAAAAAAAAAAAGTAGATTAGTAATTGTCAGGGGGTGGAGGAATGAGGAGTGACTGTTGATGGGATAGGGTTTCTTTTGGGGATGATGATAATGTTCAGGAATTAGATGGTAATGATGGTTATATAACCAGGTGAATAAAAGTCACCGACTATACACTTAAAACAAAAACCTAGTTTTAGATTTCATTGCTTCTTTTGACCAATGGTGTGACTGCTTTACATTTATTTTTTCTTAACTTTTTAAAAATTGGGAATGACTTGCTTTGTGAACTCAAAAGTATCTGAGACAGATTTCAATCAATTTAGAAAGTTTATTTTGCCAAGGTTAAGCATGCACCCATGACACAGCCTCAGGGGTTCCTGAGCCCAAGGTGGTGGGGATACAGCTTGCTTTTATACATTTTAGGTAGACATGAGACATCAACTAATATTGATACATTGGCTAGCGGCGGGGTGAGGGGTAGGCAGGCATCCAGGTCATAGGCAGATAAGAGACAAAAGTTTGCATTCTTTTGAATCCTTGATCAGCCTTTCACTGAATACTTAATTTAGTCTGGCTCAGTGAATCTCTATTTTTACATAAACAACAGGGCAGAGAAACCGATCAGATATGCATTTGTCTCAGATGAGCAGAGATGACTTTCTGTCCCACATCTTTGAAGATAAGCTATCAGTTTACATTGGCAGGGTGAAATTCAACAGAACTCTTCCTTGTGAGCAAATCGTGAGGGAGGTATGTAGTTTTTTTTTTATCTTTGTTGGTATCTTATTTAGGAATAGAATGGGAGGCAGGTTTGCCTAGCTACGTAGTTCTCAGCTTGACCTTTCCCTTGGCTTAGTGATTTTGGGGCTCTAAGATTTATTTTACTTTCACACCTACCTCATAGGTTTATGAAGATTAAGGAAAAGAACATGGATGTTGTATCCAACAGACTTCTAAGTTAAGATGATGGAACAAGACTGCTTTACAGAATTTTTCCCCCACTTCTCTTTTTTTTTTTTTTTTTTTTGAGAAGGAGTCTTGATCTGTCGCCCAGGCTGGAGTGCAGTGGCACAATCTCGGCGGCTCACTGCAACCTCCGCCTCCCGGATTCAAGCGATTCTACTGTCTCAGCCTCCCGAGTAGCTGGGATTACAGGCACCCACCACCACACCCGGCTAATTTTTGTACTTTTAGTAGAGACAGGGTTTCACCATGTTGGCCAGGCTGGTCTCAAACTCCTGACTTCAGGTGATCTGCCTGCCTTGGCCTCCCAAAGTGCTGGGATTACAGGCATGAGCCACCATGCCCGGCCTCTCTCTTTTTTAAATTAACAAACTTTAGCAGCTTTATTGATGTTAATAGTAATGATAGTTTCTGGCTGATGGGACTTGAAATGTAAATCAACTAGGATTTGGTCAGGAAACAGAAACCATACCAGTTATTTTTAACAAATAATATAAAGTATTGCTAACAGAGATTTAAGTAGCAAAAATAAGATGCTGAAGTTTTCACAGAGATAGCAACTGTGAGAACCAGCTGCCATTCCTAAGGCTGTGGAACAAAGGAATGAGGCTGAAATTATTAAATTGTACAAACTCAGAGGAGGGGCCCTGTGGAGTGTAAATTCAGATCTCTGAGAAAGGAATACTGTTTAAGCTGGTATTAATACCTCTGGGCTTGGAAGAGCAGCCCTGTAGGCCTGGGACCCAGACACCTGGTGCAGGTGTCTCTGAGGAGCGCAGAAGTCTGTTTCTGCAAGTGTTGGAAATACTACAAACTAGATTTACCGCAACTGCTATGACTGAAACAAACTGCCAATGCAGGAGAGTAGACGTCAGGCCAGGGGTGCCATGGAGAGGAACAGAAGCATCATATTTATTTTTGTCCTCCAGCCTTCCAGTCTCCCTCTAGCACACCTTGTTGGCATAGCCTAATAGAGATCAAGCAGAGAGTATAGAATGATGTGAACAGCGTGATTGATTTTTTTCTTTGTATTTGTATGCATTGCTGATACTTCTTTATAATGAGCATGTCTATTTCCTACAAAAACACAGTGATTTTTTAAAAAGTACTGACTACAGTATTTGTCATAAAGCTTAAAAAGCAAAGTAGTGTAGCCTAGGGGAGAGAATTGTACATTGCTACTCAGTGTGTGGTTGATGGACCACCAGTATCTGTATTACCTGAGGGAGATTGTTAGAAATCCAAGTTCATGGGCTTTATCCCAGAACTACTCAATCAGAATCTTTGGGAGTAGAACTCAGGAATCTACATTTTAACACACTTTTGGGGTAATCTTTATGCATACTGAAGTTTGAGAACCACTGATACATAGTTTAAAACTTCACATATAGGCTTTCGAGTCAGAAAGACACAACTCTGTGACCTTGGGCAAGTTACTTAAATCTGAGCCTCTGTTTTCTCATCTATAAAATGGGTATAGCCATAGAATTCTTTGAGGATCAGATGAAATAATGTATATAAAGTGCTTATCCCAGTATCTGACACAGTAAACATTCACTGAATTAATGTTATTAAATGGTAATCCTCTTCCCTTCAGTTTTGTAACAATCTGGTATTGTGGAAATTTTCTTAGTTTTTGTCTTTTAATTGTTAATTAACTGTTGAAATATACTATAGCAAATGAAGGAACTAACAAAAACAAAGAACACTTGGACTCAATTTAATTCAACAAACATTTATTGCCTATGGATAAGGCCATATAGTGTAGGTAGATAAAAAATAAATGACATTAGCTGTCCTTATAAAGATATCTTTATATATCATATATCTTTGAAGATATGTTTACGTATCATATACACACACACACACACATATACAGTATACCTTTGAACAACATGGGTTTGAACCTGAGATTTTTTGAAGAATTGCAACAAATTGAAAAAACTCAACAGATGAACCCTGTAGCCTAGAAATACCAACAAATTAAGAAAAAGTTAAGTCTGTCATGAGTGCATAAAATATATGTAGACACTAGTCTACTTTATTATTTACTACCGTAAAACTTACACAAATCTATTATAAAAAGTTAAAATTTATCAAAACTTACACAAGCATTTGCAGACCCTACGTGGCACCATTTGCAGTAGAGAGGAATGTAAACAATGATGCAGTATTAAATCATAACTGCATAAAAGTATACTTACTGTACTACTGTAATTTCATAGCCACCTCCTATTGCTATTGTGGTGAGGTCAAATGTTGCAAGTATCTGCTTAAAATACCACATGGTGCTAATCATCTCTATGAAAGCAGTTCATTTCTCCAATAAATTGCACATCACAGTAAAAAATAGTACCTTTTGGTTCTCACATATTTTTCATCATCTTTAGTGCTGTACCATAAACCTTAAATAACACCATGGGACCCATACAAAGTGCCACTAGTGATGCTGGAAGTGCTCCCAAGAAACAGAAAAGCCATGACGTTACCAGAAAAAGCTGAATTGCTTGATATATACCGTAGATTGAGGTCTTCAACCTTGGTTGCCCCCCATTTCAGACAGATGATTCATCTTGTAAATAGACAATGAAAACATATAGTATGATAAATATAGTACTATAAATGTATTTTCTCTTTCTTATGATTTCTTAATTATATCTTTTCTCTAGCCTACTTTATTGTAAGAACACAGTATGTAATACAACATATAACATATATTTGTTAATCAGTTCTTCATGTTATCTATTAAGGCTTCCAGTCAGCAGTAGCCTATTTTAGTAGTTAAGTTTTAGGGTAATCAAAAGTTATACATGGACTTTTGACTGCACAGAGGATCAGAGCTTCTAACATCTGCATTGTTCAAGAATCAACTATATCACAATGTATGTAGTTCAAGGATCAACCATATCCACCCATTGTTGACAGATGCTTATGTTGTTTCCGTGTCTTGGCTCTTGTGAATAATGTAACAAACATGGGAGTGCACATAACTCTCTGAGATACTGATTTCATTTCCTTTGGGTGTATATCCAGAAGTTGGATTACTGGATCATAAAGTAGTTCTATTTTTAATTTCTTGAGGAACTTCCAGGCTTCTCTTTAATGCCTGTACCAACTTACATTCCCACCAGCAGTGGATGAGGCTTCCCTTTCCTCCACATCCTCACCAACACTTACTATCTCTTGTCTCTCTTTTTTTTTCCTTTTTTGAGATGGAGTCTTGCTCTGTTGCCCAGGCTAGAGTGCAGTGGCGCAGTCTTGGCTCACTGCAACCTCTGCCTCCCAGGCTTAAGTGATTCTCCTGCCCCAGCCTCCTGAGTAGCTGGGATTACAGGTACCTGCTACCACGCCTGGCTAATTTTTTGTATTTTTAGTAGAGACAGGGTTTCACCATGTTGGCCAGGCTGGTCTCGAACTCCTGACCTCGTGATCCGCCCATCTCGGCCTCCCAAAGTGCTGGGATTACAGACATGAGCCACTGTGCCCAGCTTTTTTTTTTTTTTTTTTTTTTTTTTTTAAAGACAGAGTCTCACTGTGTTGACCTTGGCTGATCTTGAACTCCTGACCTCAAGTGATCCTCCTACCTTGGCCTCCCAATGTGCTGGGATTACAGACATTAGCTGCCACACTTGGCTTTATTTTTTTTTTTTGTCTTTTTGATAATACATCCTAAGAAATCTAAGGTTATTTCTCATTGTGGTTTTGATTTGATTTCCCTGTTGAGTAGTGATGTTGAGGACCTTTTCAGGTACCTGTTGGCCATTTTTATGTATTCTTTGGAAAAATGTGTACTTAGGTCCTTTCTCCATTGATTAAGCATTGTTTTTGCTTTTGGATGAGCACCTATATATTTTGGGTATTAACTCCTTAAGAGATATATGATTTGCAAATATTTTCTCCCATTTTTGTAGGCTGCCTTTTCATTTTGTTTCCTTTTCTGTGCAGAAGCTTTTTAGTTTGAGGTATTCCCACTTGCTTATTTCTGCTTTTGTTGCTTGTGCTTTTGGTCATATCCCAAAAATCATTGGCAAGACCAATGTCAAGGAAGTTTTTTCCTCTCTTTTCTTCCAGGAGTTTCACAATTTCAGGTCTTACATTTAAATCTTTAGTCCATTTCCAGTTAATCTTTGTGAGTAGTTATAAGATAGGTGTCCAGTTTCATTCATCTGCATGTGGTTATTCAGTTTTTCCAGCACCATTTGTTGGAGGGACTAGACTATCCTTTCTCCATTTTGTACTCTTGGTACCTTTGCCAAATATTAATCATGTATTTGTTGGTTTATTTCTGGGCTCTTGATTGTGTTCCATGGTGAATGTGTGTGTTTTTATGCCCATATTACTGTAGCTTTGTCATATAGTATGAAATCAGGAAGTGATTTTTTGTTCACTTGTTTCTCAAGATTGCTTAGGCTATTCAGAATCTTTAGTGGTTCCATATGAATTTTAGGATTTTTTTTCTTTTTCTGTGGAAGATGCCCTTGGAATTTTGATGGAGATTATATTGAATCTATAGATAAAAACTCTCTAAAAACCCTATTGAGGGACACAGAGGAAGACTTCTAATAAATGGAATAGTATTCCATGTTGTGGCTAGCCATCTGGAACAAAATAACATTGTTTTTTCCCTCACATTATCCCAAAATAAATTCCAAATGGAGTAAAGATATAACATAAAAATATGGCCATATTACGAAAAAATAGCTTGATGGTTACTCAAAAAATTGAAAATAGGATGTATTAGTCTAGTCACAGAAAGACGAATACTGGATGATTTTCACGCTGCTGATAAAGACATACCCAAGACTGGATGATTTATAAATAAAAAGAGGTTTAATGGACTTACAGTTCCATGTGGCTGGAGAGGCCCCACAATCATGGTGGAAAGCAAGGAGGAACAAGTCACATCTCACATGGATGGTGGCAGGCAAAGAGAGAGCGTGTGCAGGGAAACCCCTGTTTTTAAAACTGTCAGATCTCGTGAGACTTATTCACTATCATAAAACCAGCATAGGAAAGACCTGCCCCATGATTCAGTTACCTCCTACCAGATCCCTCCTACAACACATGGGAATTCAAGATGAGATTTGGGTGGGGACACAGCCACACCATATCATAGGATAAAGTCTCCAACAATTTCACTTCTGTGTATATATCTGAAAGAGTTGAGAATAGAGTCTCAAAGAGGTATTATAACATGTATGTTCTTAGCAGCATTAGTCACAGTAGCTAAAAGGTAGAAACAACCGAGGTATCCATCTACAGATAAATGGATAAACAGAATGTAGTATGTATATACTATACATGGAATATTATTCAGCCACAAAAAGGAAGGAAATTCTGACACATGCTATAGAACCTTGAGGACATTATGCTTAATGAAATAAGTCAGTCACAGAAAGACAAGTACTGGATGATTCTACTTGTGTAAAATATCTAGAGTAGTCAAATTCATAAAAGCTAAAAGTAGATGGGGATCATAGGGGATGGAGAAGGGGAAAATGGGGAGTTGTTGCTTGATGGATATAGTTTCAGTTTTACAAGATGAAAACATTCTGGAGGTTGGTTATGCAGTAATGTGAATATACTTAATACCACTGAACTGTATACTTTAAGATGGTAAATTATATATGTGTTTTACTACAATTAAAAATTAAAATTAAAAAATTAAGCCATAAAAATATTAGGAAAAAAACCTGAGAGAATTATGTTTTATTCTCTAAAAATGGGGATTGCTCTTTTAAGCATAAGACAAAGCCCAGAATTAAAAAATAAAATATTGATGCATTTTATTACATAAAATTATTTTTTAAAATTCTGGATAGCATTATAGAGGAAACTGGGTACAGGGTATGTGCAAATTCTCTTTACTATCTTCACATTTTTATAAATGTAAAAATCTAAAATTTAAAATGTATTTAAAATTTTATAACAAGAAATCAAAACATAATAACCTGATGAAAGTATTTACAGTTTAAATATGTTCAGTTTTTTTTTTAGTATATGAAAAGCTTCCATAAATCACTAAGAAAAGGATGAAACACTCAGTAGAAAAATGGCAAGGAATATTAGCTCCCAAGTGATTCCAACGTGCAGCCAAGATTGAAAATGACTAGTTTAGATAAATCAGAGTAAAATTTGAAAAAATTTTTCTTAAAAACAAAAGCAGGCTTCTTTTTCCCCAAGATGGCAGATTAGAGGCTTTTGGCATGCCTCAGCCACCTGGAAATAGCAAGATAGTACATAAAGATCAACTCTGTGAGCTTTAATTCAAAAAGGAAAATGAGTATCCAATGGAATTGTGAAGGACACCCTCAATCCCAGAGAGAAGAACACTGGCAAACAGCCCCCATGATGGCATCCAGTTGATAAAAGTGAGTGACGCCTAAGTATGTGAAAGAGGTAGAGAGCCCCTCTCTCTGACTGACCTTTCCACTGGGGATCTGAGCAACCCAGGTAGAGGGAAAGCCCTTTGTTTCTCCCAAGCCCTGGAGCTAACTTGGGCAAAATCTTGGAGACACTGTGAGGGAAAGGCACTGGGAAAAGGTGCAGATATTTTCCAAGACCCTGAGAGCAGGATGCCATTTTAAATCTGGTTGTGTACAAAATCAGGAATTCCTTGGTGACCTGGCAATGCAGCTATATAGGCATTTTAGTCTCAGGCTAGAGATTGGAGTGCCTGCTGTGGAGTGGTAGATATGTCTATAGGACCCCAATGGCAGGCACAGCCACCATCCATCAACCACAGAATATACATTCTTCTCATCTGCACATGAACATACTCTAAGATTGACCACATGCTTGGCTGTAAAGCAAGTCTCAATAAATTCAAAAAAATTGAAATCCTACCAACCGTACTCTTGGACCACGGTGGAATAAACATAGAAGTACCAAGAAGATCTCTCAAAATCACACAATTGCATGGAAATTAAACAACTTGCTCTTGAATGACTTTTGGGTAATGAAATGACATTTGGGTAATGAAATCAAGGCAGAAATTTAAAAAATTCTTTGAAATAAATGAAAACAGAGGCACAACCTACCAAAATATCTGGGATGCAGTGGCAACAGTATTAAAAGGAACATAAGTAGCACTGAACATCACCTCAAAAAGTTAGAAAGATCTCAAATTAATGATCTAACATCACACCTAGAAGAACTAGAAAAACAAGAACAAACTAATCTCAAGGCTAGCAGAAGAAATGAAATAACTAAATCAGAGCTGAATATAACAAATTGAGACACCAAAATCCATACAAAGTATCAATGAAACAAACAAACACCCTAGGATCAAATGAATTTATAGCTGAATTCTACTAGAAATTCAAAAAGAGAAGAGCTGGTACCAATTCTACTACTCTAAAAAATTGAGGAGGAACTCCTTCCTTACTCATTCTATAAAGTAGAATGAGTCCCATCATCCCAATACCAAAACCTGGCAAGGACACAATGAAAAAAAAAGAAAACTATAGGCCAGTATCCCTGATGAACATAGATGTAAACATACTTAACAAAATACTAGCAAACCAAATTCAATAGCACATCAAAAAGTTAATTCACCACAATTAAGTAGGTTTCAGTCCTGGGGTGCAAGATTGGTTCAACATAAGCAAATCAATAAGTGTGATTCACCACATAAACAGAATTAAACGTAAAAATCATATAATCATCTTAATGGACATGAAAAAAGCTTTTGATAAAATCCAACATCCTATCACGATAAAAACCCTCAGCAAACTAGGCATCGAACGAACATACTTCCAAATAATAAGAGCCTTCTATGACAAACCCACAGCCAGCATCATACTGAATAGGCAGAAACTGGATGCATTCCCCTGAGAACTGGAACAAGACAAGCATACCCACTCTCATGACTCCTATTCAGCACAGTACTGTAAGTGTTAGAGCATTCAGGCAAGAGAAAGAAAAGGCATCCAAATAGGAAAAGAAGACAAACTATTTCTCTTTGCTGACAATATGATTCTATACTTACAACACCCTAAGGACTCCACCAAAAGGCTATTAGAATTTATAAACAATTTTAGCAAGGTTTCAAGATACAAAATCAATGTTCAAAAACTGGTACCATTTCAATATACCGGTAATATACAAGCTGAGAGCCACATCAAGAAAGCAATCCCATTTACAGACACACACACACACACACACACACACACACACACACACACACACACACACACACACACAGAGTACCTAGGAATTACGTCTTAACCATTGAGGTGAAACATCTCTACAAGGAGAACTAAAAAACACTGATAAAATAAATCATAGATGACACAAACAAATGGAAAAACATTCTATGCTCATGATTTGAAGGAATCAGTATCATTAAAATAGCCACACTGCTCAAAGCAGTCTACACAATGAACACTATTTCTATCAAACTACAATGGAATTTTTCACAGAATTGGAAAAAACTGTGTTAAAATTCATATGGAACCAAAAAAGAGCCCAAATAGCCAAATCAATCCTAAGCAAAAAGAACAAAGTTGGAGGCATCACATTACTTTACTTCAAATATAAGGCAGCAGTATCAAAAACAGCATGGTACTGGTACGAAAACAATTTAGACCAATAGAATAGAGAACCTAGAAATAAAGCCACATACTTGTAGCCGTCTGATATTTGACAAAATTGAGAAAAACAAGGAATGGTGAAAGGCCCAGTAAATGGCGCTGGGATAGCAGGCTATCCATATGTAGAAGAATGAAAATGGACCCATACCTGTCACCATGTACAAAAATTAAGATGGATTATAGATTTAAATCTAAGGCCTCAAACTATAAGAATCCAAGAATACCTAGGAAACACCATTCTGGACAACAGTCTTACAAAAGAATATATGACTAAGTCTTGAAAGCAATTGCAACAAAAACAAAAATTGACAAGTAGGATCTAATTAAACTAGAGAGCTTCTGCATAGCAAAAGAAACAACAGAGTAAACAGACAACCTACGGAAGGGAGAATATATTCACAAACTGTGCATCTGACAAAGGTCTAATATCCAGAATTTATAAGGAATTTAAACCATTGAACAAGCCAAAAACAAACAACCCCATTAAAAATGGGCAAAGGGAGTTTGAGACTAGCTTGGGCAACAAAGGGAGACCCTGTCTGTACAAAAAATAAAGAAATTAGCCAGGTATGGTGGCACATGCTTGTGGTCCCAGATACGTGGGCAGCTGAGGTAGGAGAATCTCTTGAGCCCAGGGGTTTGAGGCTGCAGTTAGCTGTCTTCACACCACTGCACCCAGCCTGAGTGATAGAGCCAGACCCTGTCTCAAAAAAAGAAAAAAGAAAAAAGGTGGGCAAAAGACAGGAACAGATATTTCTCAAAAGAAGCCATACAAGTGGCCAAGAAACATGAAGCAATGTTTATCATCACTAATCAGAGAAACGCAAATCAAAACCACAATAAGATACCATCTCACATCAGTCAGAATGGCTATTTTTAAAAAGTCAAAAAATGGCTGGGCATGGGTGGCTCCTGCCTGTAATCCCAGCACTTTGGGAGGCTGAGGCAGGTGGATTGCTTGAGCCCAGGAGTTCGAGATCAGTCTGGACAGCATGGCAAAACCCCTTCTCTACTCAAAATACAAAATATTAGCTGGACATGGCAGCCCACACCTGTAGTCTCAGCTACCTGGTAGGCTGAAGTGGGAGGATCACCTTACCCCAGGAGGGTAAGGCTGTAGTGAGCTGTGATCACGCCACTGCACTCCAGCCTGGGCAATAGAGTGAGACCTTGTCTCAAAACCATCAAAACCAGGTGTTGATAAGGCCTGTGGAGAAAAGGGAATGCACATAGACTGTTGGTGAGAATATAAATTAGTCACTGTGGAAAGCAGTTTGGAGATTTCTCAAATAAATTAAAACAGAACTACTGTTCAACCCAGCTATCCCCTTACTGGATATATACCCCAAAGAAAACAAATTGTTCTACTAAAAAGACACATAATCACATGTACATGGCACCACTATTCACAGTCACAACAACATGGAATCAACCTAGGTGCCCATGAGTGGTGGATTGGATAAAGACTATGTGGTACATATACACCATGGAATATAAACAGCCATAAAAAAAAGAATGAAATCTTTTTTTTTTGTAGCAATATGAATGCAACTGGAGGCCGTTATCCTAAGCAAATTAACATAGGAAGAGAAAATCAAATACTGCATGTTCTCACTTGTAAGTGGGAGCTAAACATTGGTTACTCATGGACATAAAGATGGCAACAATAGACCCTGGGGACTACTGAGGGGCAGTGCAATTAGGGGCAGGGTTTGAAAAACTATGCTCAGCACCTGGGTGACAGGATCATTTCGCACCTCAAACCTCAGCATCATACAATATACCCAGGTAACATACCTGCCCATGTACTCCCCAAATCTAAAATAAAAGTTGAAAATAAAAGCCAGACACGGTGGCTCACGCCTGTAATCCCAGCACTTTGGGAGGCCGAGGCAGGCTGATCACAAGGTCAGGAGTTCGAGACCAACTTGGCCAACATGGTAGAATCCCCGTCTCTACTAAAAATACAAAAATTAGCTGAGTGTGGTGGCGCATGCCTGTAATCCCAGCTACTTGGTAGGCTGAGGCAGGAGAATCTCTTGAACCAAGGAGTTGGAGGTTGCAGTGAGCCAAGATGTGCCACTGCACTCCAGCCTGGTGACAGAGTGAGACTGTCTCAAGAAAAGAAAAGAAAAAATGGCAAAGGACATACATGGAAAAGGAAATAAATATGTTTCTTTTTTTTTTTTTTTTTTTGCGGAGACGGAGTCTCACTCTGTCACCAGGCTGCGGCGCAGTGGTGCAATCTTGGCTCACTACAAGCACCGCCTCCCGGGTTCAAGCGATTCTCATGCCTCACCCTCCTGAGTAGCTGGGACTACAGGTGCCCGCTACCAGCCTGGCTAATTTTTTTTTTAATTTTTATTTTTAGTAGAGATGGGGTTTCACCATATTGGTCAGGCTGGTCTCGAACTCCTGACCTCAGGTAGTCTGCCCGCCTCTGCCTTCCAAAGTGCTAGGATTACAGGCATGAGCCACAGCGCCTGGCCAAAATACATATGATTTTTAAATATACATTATAGAGAAATGGAAGTTTATACATGGTGAGATTAAATGAAAACAGATGAAAATATGACCATTTTGCATCCTCTGGTGAATTAGTGGGCCTAGGCTTTGATTATCAGTGGTGGTTTATGTAGGGGCAGAATTCTAAGATGACCACCAAGATGTCCCATCCTGCTAGTGTACCTCCCTGTGTAATGCTCAGTACTGTGAATTTCATGGATGTTAATCCCTTGATTGGGCTATATCATATGGCACAGTTCACCTTGAGATAGGGAGATTAACTGGGCGGACCTGATCTAATTACATGAACCTTCTAAGAGCAAAGGCTTCTTTATGGCTAGTTCAAGAAGAAGAAATCAGAGACTTGAAGCACAAGGAGCTGATATACATTGAAAGCAGAAAGAGTCATGAATCAAGGAATGTGAGTGGTCTCTAGGAGATAAGAGCTGACAGCCAGCAAGGAAAGTAGGATGTTAATCCTACAACCACAAGGAACTGAATTTGGCTACAGACAAGAATGATGAAATTGGAAGCAGATTTCCCTCAGAGCCTCAAGACAAGAACTCACCCTACTGATACTTTGATATCCTGAGCAGAGAACCCAGCCCAATTTCTGATTTTTGAACTACAGACTGAGAGATTATCAATGGTTTTAAAATTTATTTTTAATTCAGATAAAATTCACATGATGTAAAATTCACCATTTAAACTATCTTAGAGTATACATTTCAGTGGTTTTTAGTACTGTGCTGAAAAGTCACTACTTTCTTTGTTTCTCTCTTTTGCGACACCTGTGCCTTGCATGGCCCTGGGACAGGCATGGCCACCAGAACGCCTGGGCTGTAGATCTGCTCCACCTCTCTGTTCTGGCCGCTAGGAGCAGAGGAGCTCTGAGCAGGCAAAGCTTTAGAGGACTTTACCCTCTACTTTCTAATTCTATATTACTTTCCATTGCCTCAAAAAGATACCATGTAACTCCCAATTTCCTCCCTTTCCTAGTGGTCTGTCAACTACTAATCTGATTTTTGTCTGTAAAGATTTTCCCATTCTGGACATTTCCTATCAATGGAATCATGCAACATGTGGCTTTTTGTGTCTGGCTTCTTTTACTTACAACATTTTCAAGGTTCATCCATGTTGTAGCATGTGTCAGTATTTCATTCCTTTTTATGACTGAGTAATGGTTCATTGTATAGATATACCATTTTGAATATCCATTCACTCGTTGATGGACATTTGGGTTGTTTCTACTTTTTTGGCTATTACAAATAATACTGCTAAAAACGTTGTACAAGTTTTTGTGCAAAGAAATTTTCAGTTGTCTTGTCTTGGATAAATACCTAGGAGAGGAATTGCTGGATCATATGATAACTTTATGTTTTACTTTTTGAGGAACTGCCAAACTGTTTTCCACGGTGGCTGTACCATTTTACCTTCCCACCTGCAAAGTATGAGGGTTCGAGTTTCTCCATATCTTTGCCAATGCTTGTTATTATTTGTCTTTTTGATTACAGCCATCCCAGTGTTATCTCATTGCGGTTTTAATTTGCATTTTTTGTAATGACTACTGGTGCTGAGCGTCTTTTCATGTGTTTCTTGGCCATTTGTGTATTTTATTTGGAGAAATGTCTGTTCAAAACCTTTGGCTGGGTGAGGGATAAAAGACTACACGTCGGGTACAGTGTACACTGCTCGGGTGATAGATGCACCAAAATCTCAGAAATCTCCACTAAAGAATTTATTCGTGGCTGGACGTGGTGGCTCACGCCTGTAATCCCAACACTTTGGGAGGCCGAGGCAGGCGGATCACGAGGTCAGGAGTTCGAGACCAGCCTGACCCATGTGGTAAAACCCCATCTCTACTAAAAATATAAAAATTAGCTGGGCGTGGTAGCGCACTATTCACGAGGCTAAGGCAGGAGAATCACGTGAACCCAGGATGCAGAGGTTGTGAAGTGAGCCAAGATTGTGCCACTGCACTCCAGCCTGGGCGACAGAGCGAGACTTCGTCTCAAAAAAAAAAAAAAAAAAAAAAAAGAATTTATTAATGTAACCAACCACCACCTCCTCCCTAAAAACATATTGAAATAACAGATACACTTGGGGGGGGGGAAAAAGACAAACCTTTGGCCGTTTTTCAGTTAGGTTGTTTTCTTTGAGTTGTAAGAATTATTCATATATTCTGGATACTAGACTCTTATCAGAGTCTTATTATCTGCAAATATTTTCTCCCATTGTGTGGGTTGTCTTTTCACTTTTGTGATAGTGTTCTTTGATGAAAAACTTTCATCAAAAGTTTTTAATTTTGATGAAGTGCAATTTATGTTTTTTTCTTTTGTTTCTTGTGCTTTGGCATTATAATTAAGAAACTTGGCTAATCAAGGTCATGATGCTCTCCCTCCCGCTCCCCCTCTGACAGGCCCCAGTGTGTGTTGTTCCCTGCAATGTGTCCATGTGTTCTCATTGTTCAGCTGCCACTTGTAAGTGAGAACATGTGGTGTTTTGTTTTTGGTTTTCTTTTCTTGCATTAGTTTGCTGAGGGTAACAGCTTCTAGCTCCATCCATGTCTCTGCCAAGGACTTGTTCTCATTCCTTTTTTTGGCTGTATAGTATTCCATGGTGTATATGTACCACATTTTCTTTATCATTGATGAGCATTTGGATTGATTCCATGTCTTTGTTGTTGTGAATAGTGCTGCACTGAATATATGTGTGGATTTTTTTTTTTTTCGAGATGGAGTCTTGCTCTGTCACCCGGGCTGGAGTGTAATGGCGTGATCTCAGCTTACTGCAACCTCTGCCTCCCAGGTTCAAGTGATTCTTCCGCCTCAGCCTCCCGAGTAGCTGGGATTACAGGCACCCGCCAAAATGCCCAGTTAATTTTTGTATTTTTGTAAAGACAGGGTTTCATCATGTTGGCTAGGTTGGTCTTGAACTCCTGACCTCAGGTGATCTGCCCACCTCAGCCTCCCAAAGTGCTGGGATTACAGGCATGAGCCACCACGCTCAGCCAGTGTGCATGTATTTTTATAGCAGAATGATTTATATACCTTTGGGTCTATATCCAGGAAAGGAATTGCTGGGTCCAGTGGTATTTCTGCCTCTAGATCTTTGAGGAATCACCACACTTTCTTCCACAGTGGTTGAACTAATTTATTCTCCCACCAACAGTGTAAAAGTGTTCCTTTTTCTCCGCAACCTTGCCAGCATCTGTTGTTTCTTGACTTTTATAATCGCCATTCTGACTGATGTGAGATGGTATCTCGTTGTGGTTTTGATTTGCATTTCTCTAATGATCAGTGATGTTGAGCTTTTTTTCATGTTTGTTGGCTGCATAAATGTCTTTTTTTGAGAAGTGTCTGTTCATGTCCTTTGCCCACTTTTTAATGGGGTTAGTTGGTTGTTTCTTGTAAATTTAAGTTCCTTGTAGACTCTGGATATTAGACCTTTGTCAGAAGGCAAACATTTTCTCTTATTCTGTAGGTTGTCTGTTCACTCTGATGATAGTTTCTTTTGCTGTGCAGAAGCTCGTTAGTTTAGATCCCATTTGTCAATTTTTGCATTTGTTGCAATTGCTTTTGGAGTTTTCACCGTGAAATCTTTCCCCATGCCTATATCCTGAATGGTATTGCCTAGATTTTCTTTTAGGGTTTTTATCGTTTTAGGTTTTACATTTAAGTCTTAATCCATCCTGAGTTAATTTTTGTGCAAGGTGTAAGGAAGGTGATATGGTTTAGCTTTGTGTCCCTGTGCAAATCTCACCTTGAATTGTAAACCCCAGGTATTAAGGGAGGAATCTGGTGGGAAGCAATTGGATTATGGGGGTGGTTTCCCCCATGCTATTCTTGTGATACGAGTGAGTTCTCAGGAGATTTGATGGTTTTATAAGTGTTTGGCAAGTTCCTCCTTTGCTCACTCTTCTTTCTCCTGCCACTTTGTGAAGAAGGTGCCTGCTTCCCCTTCTGCCGTAATTGTAAGTTTCCTGAGGCCTCCAGGGCCATGTGGAAATGTGAGTCAAGTAAACCTGTTTCCTTTATAAACTACCATCTCAGGGAAATTCTTTATAGCAATGTGAGAAGGGACTAATAAAGAAGGGGTCCAGTTTCAGTTTTCTGCATATGGCTAGCCAGTTCTACCATCACCATTTATTAAATAGAGAATCTATTCCCCATTGCAGATTTTTGTCAGGTTTATCAAAGATCAGATGGTTGTAGGTGTGTGGTCTTATTTCTGAGTTCTCTCTTCTGTTTCATTGTTCTGTGTGTCTGTTTTTGTATAAGTACCATGCTGTTTTGGTTACTGTAGCCTTGTAGTATAGTTTGAAGCTAGGTAGTGTGATGCCTCCACCTTTGTTCTTTTTGCTTGGGATTGTCTTGGCTATTTGGGCTCTTTTCTGGTTCCATATGAACTTTAAAGTAGTGGGGTTTGTTTGTTTGTTTGTTTGTTTTTGAGATAGAGTCTTGCTCTGTCGCCCAGGCTGGAGTGCAGTGGCATGATCTCGGCTCACTGCAACACAGGTTCAAGCAATTCTCCTGCCTCAGCCTCCCGAGTAGCTGAGACTGCAGGTGTGTACCACCATGCCTGGCTAATTTTTGTATTTTTTAGTAGAGACAGGATTTCACCATGTTGACCAGGCTGATCTCAAACTCCTGACCTTGTGATCTGCCCACCTCAGCCTCCCAAAGTGCTGGGATTATAGGTGTGAGCCACTGCGCCCAGCTAGTAGTGTTTTCTAATTCTGTGAAGAATGTCAATGGTAGTTTGATGAGAATAGCATCAAGTCTATAAATTACTTTGGGCAGTATGGCCATTTTCACAATACTGATTCTTCCTATCCATGAGGATGGAATGTTTTTCCATTTGTTTATGTCCTCTCTTATTTCCTTGAGCAGTAGTTTGTAGTTCCCCTTCAAGAGGTCCTTTACGTCTCTTGTTAGCTGTATTCCTAGGTAGTATATTCTCTCTGTAGCAATTGTGAATGGGAGTTCATTCATGATTTTGTTCTCTGCTTGGTTGTTGTTGGTGTATAGTAATGCTTGCAATTTTTGTACACTGATTTTATATCCTGAGATTTTGCTGAAGTTGCTTATCAGCTTAAGAAGCTTTTGAGCTGAGACGATGGGGTTTTCTAGATATATCATGTCATCTACAAACAAAGATAATTTGACTTATTATCATCCTATTTGAATATACTTTATTTCTTTCTCTTGCCTGATTGCCCTGACCAGAACTTTCAGTACTGTATTTAATAGGAGTGGTGAGAGAGAGTATCCTTGTCTTTTGCCAGTTTTCAAGGGGAATGCTTCCAGCTTTTGCCCATTCAGTATGATAATCAGCTGTGGGTTTGTCATATATGGTTATTATTATTTTTAAGTATGTTTGTTCAATACCTAGTTTATTGAGTTTTCAACGTGAAGGGTGTTAAATTTTATTGAAGGCCTGTTCTGCATCTACTGAGATAATCATGTGTTTTTTGTCTTAGTTCTGTTTATGAATTATATTTATTGATTTTCATGTGTTGAATCAAGCTTTCATTCTCAGAGATTAAGCCAAATTGATCATGGTGCGTAAACTTTTTGATGTGCTGCTGGATTTGGTTTGCCAGTATTTTATTGAGGGTTTTTACATCAATGTTCATCAGGAATATTAGCATGAAGTTTTCTCTTTTTGTTTTATCTCTGCCAGGTTTTGTTATCAGGATGATGCTAGCCTCATAAAATGAGTTAGGGAGGAGTCCCTCCTTTTCATTTCTGGCTGCATAGTATTCCATTGTGTATATGTGCCACATTTTCTTAATCTAGTCTATCATTAATGGACATTTGGGTTGGTTCCAAGTCTTTGCTATTGTGAATAGTGCTGCAATAAACATACATGTGCATGTGTCTTTATAGCAGCATGATTTATAATCCTTTGGGTATATACCCAGTAATGGGATGGCTGGGTCAAATGGTATTTCTAGGTCTAGATCCTTGAGGAATCGCCACACTGTCTTCCACAATGGTTGAACTAGTTTACAGTCCCACCAACAGTGTAAAAGTATTCCTATTTCTCCACATCCTCTCCAGCACCTGTTGTTTCCTGACTTTTTAATGATCGCCATTCTAACTGGTGTGAGATGGTATCTCATTGTGGTTTTGATTTGCATTTCTCTGATGGCCAGTGATGATGAGCATTTTTTCATGTATCTGTTGGCTGCATAGTGTCTTCTTTTGAGAAGTGTCTGTTCATATCCTTCACCCGCGTTTCGATGGGGTTGTTTTTTTCTTGTAAGTTTGTTTGAGTTCTTTGTAGATTCTGGATATTAGCCCTTTGTCAGATGAGTAGATTGCAAAAATTTTCTCCCATTCTGTAGGTTGCCTGTTCACTCTGATGGTAGTTTCTTTTCCTGTGCAGAAGCTCTTCAGTTTAATTAGATCCCATTTGTCAATTTTGGCTTTTGTTGCCATTGTTTTTGGTGTTTTAGACATGAAGTCCTTGCCCATGTCTATGTCCTGAATGGTATTGCCTAGGTTTTCTTCTAGGGTTTTTATGGTTTTAGGTCGAATATTTAAGTCTTTAATCCATCTTGAATTCATTTTTGTATAAGGTGTAAGGAAGGGATCCAGTTTCAGCTTTCTACATATGGCTGGCCAGTTTTCCCAGCACCATTTATTAAATAGGGAATCCTTTCCCCATTTCTTTTTTTTGTCAGGTTTGTCAAAGATCAGATGGTTGTACATGTGTTGGCTCTGTTCTGTTCCATTGGTCTATATCTCTGTTTTGGTACCAGTACCATGCTTTTTTGCTTACTGTAGCCTTGTAGTGTAGTTTGAAGTCAGGTAGCATGATGCCTCCAGCTTTGTTCTTTTGTCTTAAGATTGTCTTGGCAATGTGCGCTCTTTTTTGGTTCCATATGAGCTTTAAAGTAGTTTTTTTCTAATTCTGTGAAGAAAGTCATTGGTAGCTTGATGGGGATAGCATTGAATCTATAAATTACCTTGGGCAGTGTGGCCATTTTCATGATACTGATTTTTCCTATCCATGAGCATGGAATGTTCTTCCATTTGTTTGTATCCTCTTTTATTTCATTGAGCAGTGGTTTGTAGTTCTGCTTGAAGAGGTGCTTCACATCCCTTGTAAGCTGGATTCCTAGGTATTTTATTCTCTTTGAAGCAATTGTGAATGGGAGTTCACTCATGATTTGGCTCTCTGTTTGTCTGTTATTGGTGTATAAGAATGCTTGTGATTTTTGCACGTTGATTTTGTATCCTGAGACTTTGCTGAAGTTGCTTATCTGTTTAAGGAGATTTTGGGCTGAGGCTAATGGGGTTTTCTAGATATACAATCATGTCATCTACAAACAGGGACAATTTGACTTCCTCTTTTCCTAATTGAATACCCTTTATTTCTTTCTACTGCCTGATTGCCCTGGCCAGAACTTCCAACACTATGCTGTGTTGAATAGGAGTGGTAAGAGAGGGCATCCCTGTCTTGTGCCAGTTTTCAAAGGGAATGCTTCCAGCTTTTGCCCATTCAGTATGATGATTGGCTGTGGGTTTGTCATAAATAGCTCCTATTATTTTGAGAGACGTCCCATCAATACCTAATTTATTGAGAGTTTTTAGCATGAAGGGCTGTTGAATTTTGTGAAGGTCTTTTCGGCATCTGTTGAGATAATCATGTGGTTTTTGTCTTTGGTTCTGTTTATATGCTGGATTACATTTATTGATTTGCATATGTTGAACCAGCCTTGCATCCCAAGGATGAAGCCCACTTGATCATGGTGGACAAGCTTTTTGATGTGCTGCTGGGTTCGGTTTGCCAGTACTTTATTGAGGATTTCTGCATCAATGTTCATCAGGGATATTGGTCTAAAATTCTCTTTTTTTGTTGTGTCTCTGCCAGGCTTTGGTATCAAGATGATGCTGGCCCCGTAAAATGAGTTGGGGAGGATTCCCTCTTTTTCTATTGATTGGAATAGTTTCAGAAGGAATAGTACCGGCTCCTCCTTGTACCTCTGGTAGAATTCAGCTGTGAATCCATCTGGTCCTGGACTTTTTTTGGTTGGTAGGCTATTAATTATTGCCTCAATTTCAGAACCTGTTATTGGTCTATTCAGGGATTTAACTTCTTCCTGGTTTAGTCTTGGGAGGGTGTATGTGTCGAGGAATTTATCCATTCCTTCTAGATTTTCTAGTTTATTTGCGTAGACGTGTTTATGGTATTCTCTGATGGTAGTTTGTATTTCTGTGGGATCGCTGGTGATATCCCCTTTATCATTTTTTATTGCGTCTATTTGATTTTTCTCTCTTTTCTTCTTTATTAGTCGTCCTCCTTTTCATTTCTTTGGAACAGTTTCAGTTGTACCTCTGGTAGAATTTGGCTGTAAATCTGTCTGGTCCCAGGCTTCTTTGGGTTGGTAGGCTATTTATTACTGCCTCAATTTCAGAACTTGTTACTATTCTTTAATTCAGTTTCTTCCTGGTTCAGTCTTGGGAGGATGTATGTGCCTAGGAATTTATTTGTTGCAGTTTTTTTTTTTAGTATATGTGCATAGAGGTGCTTATAATATTCTCTGGTGATTATATTTCTGTATTGTATTTCTGTGGGGTCACTGGTGATATCCCCCTTTTCATTTCTGATTGTGTCTATTTGATTGTTTTTTCTTTATTAGTCTAGCTAGCAGTCTCTTTTATTAATTTTTTCGAAATACCAACCTGGATTTATTGATTTTTTTTGAAAGGTTTTTTGTGTCTCTGTCTCCTTCAGTTCTGCTCTGATTTTGCTTATTTCTTTTCTTCTGCTAGCTTTGGGGTTTGTTTGCCCTTGGTTCTCTAGTTCTTTTAGTTGTGATGTTAGCTTGTTAATTTGAGATCTTTTGAGCTTTTTGATGTGGGCATTTAGTGCTATAAATGTCCCTCTTAACACTGCATTAGCTGCATCCCAGAGATTCTGGTACATTGTCTCTTTGTTGTCATTAGTTTCAAAGAACTTCTTGATTTCTGTGTTAATTTCATTATTTACCCGGGAGTCATTCAGGAGCAGGTTGTTCAGTTTTCATGTAGTTGTATGGTTTTCAGTGAATTTCTTAGTTTTGAGTTCTAATTTGATTGCGCTGTGGTCTGAGAGACTGTTATGATTTCAGTTCTTTTGCATTTGCTAAGGAGTGTTTTACTTCCGATTGTGATCAATTTTAGAGTAAGTGCCATGTGTCGATGAAAAGAATGTAAATTCTGTTGTTTTTGGCTGGAAAATTCTGTATATATCTATCAGGTCCTCTTGACCCAGAGCTGAGTGCAGGTCCTGAATATCTTTGTTAATTTTGTGTCTCGATAATCTGTCTGATATTGTCAGTGGGGTGTTAAAGTCTCCCAGTATTATTTTGTGGGAGTCTGAGTCTCTTTGTAGGTCTCTAAAAACTTGCTGTATGAATCTGGGTGCTCCTGTGTTGGGTGCAAATGTATTTAGGATAGTTAGCTATTCTTGTTGAATTGAACTTTTTACCATTATGTAATGCCCTTTTTTGATCTCTGTTTTGTCACAAACTAGTATTGCAATGCCTGCTTTTTTCTGTTTTTCATTTTCTTGATAAATTTTCTTCCCTCCTTTTATTTTGAGCCTATGTGTGTCTTTGCATGTGAGATGTGTCTTTTGGAGACAGCATAACGATGAGACTTAACTCTTTATCCAGCTTGCCATTCTGTGCCTTTTAATTGGGGCATTTACTCCATTTACATTTTTTTTTAATTTTATTATTATACTTTAAGTTTTAGGGTAGATGTGCACAACGTGCAGGTTTGTTACATATGTATACATGTGCCATGTTGGTATGCCGCACCCATTAACTCTTCATTTAGCATTAGGTATATCTCCTAATGCTATCCCTCCCGCCTCCCCCCACCCCACTCCATTTACATTTAAGGTTAATATTGTTATATGTGAATTTGATCCTGTCATCATGATGTTAAGTGGTTAATTTGAAGGCTTGTTTATGTGGTTGCTTCATAGTGTCATTGGTCATGTACCTCAGTGCTTTTGTACTGGCTGGCAGCAGTTTTTCCTTTCCATATTTAGTGCTTCCTTCAGGAGCTCTTGCAAGGCAGTCTCAGTGGTGACGAATTCCCTCAGGGTTTGCTTATCTGAAAATGATCTTATTCCTCCTTTGCTTATAAAGCTTAGTTTGGTCGGATATGAAATTCTTGGTTGGAAATTTTTTCTTTAAGAATGTTGAACATTGGTTCTCAATCCCTTGTGGCATGTAGGGTTTCTGCTGAGAGGTCTACTGTTAGTCGGATTGGTTTCCCTTTGTAGGCGACCTGGCCTTTCTCTCTGGCAGCCCATAACATTTTTTTTTTCATTTTGACCTCAGAGAATCTGATGATTATGTATCTTGGGGTTGATCTCTTGTGCATTATTTTACTGGGGTTCTCTGGATTTCCCGAATTTGAATGTTGGCCTGTCTTGCTAGGTTGGGGATGTTCTCCTGGATGATATCCTGAAGTATGTTTTCCGACTTGGTTCCATTCTCCCCCTTTTTCAGGGACACCAATGAGTTGTAGATTTATTCTCTACGTAATTCCATATTCCTTGGAGGTTTAGTTCTTTCCTTTTTCTCTATTCTTGTCTGCCTTCCTTATTTCAGAATGATTATCTTCAAGCTCTGAGATTCTTTCCTTTGCTTGGTCTGTTCTGCTGTTGACACTTGTAATTACATCATGAGGTTCTCATGTTGTGTTTTTCAGTTCCATCATGTCAGCTATATTCGTCTTTAAACTGGCTCTTCTGGTTATCAGCACCTGTATTGTTTTATCATGATTCTTATCTTCTTTGCATTGGGTTACAGCATGCTCCTTTAACTCAGTGAAATTCATTATTACTGACCTTCTGGCGCCTACTTCTGTCAGTTCAGCCAATCTCAGCCTCAGCCCAGTTCTTTCTTTCTTTCTTTTTTTTTTTTTTTTTTGAGACAGAGTCTTGCTCTGTCACCCAGACTGGAGTGCAATGGTTCAATATCAGCTCACTGTAAGCTCCACCTCCCATGTTCACGCCATTCTCCCACCTCAGCCTCCCAAGTAGCTGGGACTGCAGGTGCCTACCACCACGCCCTGATAGTTTTTTAAAATATATTTTTAGTAGAGATGGGGTTTCACCATGTTAGCCAGGATGGTCTCGATCTCCTGACCTCATGATCCACCCACCTTGGCCTCCCAAAGTGCTGGGATTACAAGCATGAGCCACTGTGCCCAGCTGCCTCAGCCCAGTTCAGTGCCCTTGCTGGAGAAGTGCTGTGATCATTAGGAGGAGAAGAGGCACTCTGTTTTTTTTGAGTTTTAAGCATTTTTGTGTTGATTCTTTCTCATCTTTTTGGGCTTATCTACCTTTGCTCTCTGAGGTTGCTGACCTTTGGAAGGGGTTTTTGTGGGGTCTTTTTTGTTGTGGGGTCTTATTGTTGTTGACATTGCTTCTGTTTGTTTGTTTTTCTTTTAACATTCAGGCCGTACTTCTGTAGGGCTGCTGCAGTTTGCTGGGGTTCTGCTCCTGACCCTAGTTGCCTCAGTTTTTCCTGTACCTGGAGATATTACCAGTGAAGGCTGCGTAACAGCAAAGGTGGCAGCCTGCTCCTTCCTCTGGGAGCTCCATCCCAGGGCAGTCCTGACCTATTGCTGGCTTGAGTGCTTCTATAGGAGGTATCTGGAGACCCCGGTTCAGAGGTTTCACCACTGTCTAGAGGCTGGGCGCGTTGGCTCACACCTGTAATCCCAGCACTTTGGGAGGCTGAGGTGGGTGGATCACTTGAGGTCAGGAGTTTGAGACCGGCCTGGCCAACATGGCGAAACCCCATCTGTACTAAAAATACAAAAAAAGTTAGTGGTGGTGGCAAGTGCCTGTAATTCCAGCCAATCAAGAGGCTGAGACAGGAGGATCGCTTGAGCCCAGGAGGCAGAGGTTGCAGTGAGCCAAGGCTACGCCACTGCACTCCAGCCTGGCAACAGAGCGAAACTCCTTCTTAAAAAAAAAAAAAAAAAGGAAGCAGTCTGGCTGCTTTTTGATAGAGCAGTTGTACTGCACTGGGGGGGAATCCTTCTTTGTCCAGACTGCCTAGATTCTTCAGAGCCAGCAGGCAGGAAAGACTGAGTCTACTGAACTGCAGAGACAGCAGCTGCCCCTTTCCCCAGGGGCTCCATCCTGGGGAGAGTTCAGAGTTCTGCTTGTATAACCCTGCTTGGAAATTCCCACAGGGAGGCCTTGCTCTGTGAGAAGTGATGGATCAGGGTCCCACTTAAGGAAGTAGTCTGGCCATGATCTGGCACAGCAGCTGTGCTGCATTGTAGAGGACTCCCCTTCATCCAGACTGCCTGGACTCCCCAGAGCCAGCAGGCTAGAACAGCTGAGTCAACTGCAGAGATGGCGGCCACCCCTCCCCCAGGAACTTGCTCTGTCTCAGCCAGTCTCCAGTCTGTTGATGCTGGTGGCTGGAATTCCAAGTCAGTGGATCTTAACTTGGGAGGTGCCATGGAAGTGGGGCCCGCAGAACAATGCTGCTTGGCTCCCTGGATTCAGCCCCCTTCCTAGGGAATGTATGGGTGGATCTCTTGCCTTGCAGGATTCTTTTTCATCTTTGCAGGGATTTCTGGGGCCGGAGTATGTAAAACTCCTGGGTCTCTGTGTGTGCCTGAGTGGCTGCTCTACTGAGACTCTGCATACACAGCTCTGTATATCGGACCCAAGGCCCTGGTGGCATGGGCTCACGAGGAGATCCCCTGATCCGTGGGTTGCAAAGATCTGTGGGAGAAGCGTGGTTTCCTGGATGGGGTCACACAATCACTCACTGCTTCCCTTGGCTGGAGGTGGGGCTTTTTTTTGGCTCTGTGCTGCTCCTGGGCGGGCGATTGCCCTACCCCATTTTTCTTCATTCTCTGTGGGTCAAGTTGTTCACTTGATCAGTCCCATTGTGAGAACCTGGATATTTCAGTTGAAGGTGCTTAATTCACACACCATTTTCATTCTTCTCCCTGAGAGCCATGGACCACAGCTCCCCCTACCTTTTTTTTTTTTTTTTTTTTGGAGACAGAGTCTTGCTCTTTTGCCCAGGCTGGAGTGCAGTGGCGCGATCTCAACTCACTGGAACCTCTGCGTCCCAGGCTCAAGCAATTCTCCCTGCCTTAGCCTCCCAAGTAGCTGGGATTACAGGTGCCTGCCATTATACCTGGCTAATTTTTGTATTTTTAGTAGAGACGGGGTTTCGCCATGTTTGCCAGGCTGGTCTCGAGCTCCTGACCTCAAGTGATCTGCCTGCCTCAGCCTCCCAAAGTGTTGGGATTACTGGTGTGAGCCCCTGTGCCTGGCCCACAGCTGCTTCTAATCAGCCACCTTGACCCCTCCTTGGTATTAGATTTTTGTCAAATGCTTTTATGCATCTATTGAAATGATCATGTATATTTCTCTTTATTCTATTAATATGGCATATTAAATTGATTTATTTTAATATGCTGAATCAACCTTCTATTGCTGGGAAAAATACCGCTTTGTCATGATGTATTATCCTTTGAATATTCTGCTGCATTTGTTTTGCTAGTATTTTGTTGAGAATTTTTGCATCTGTGTTCTTTTTTTTAGTTGGGGTCTTGCTCTGTTGCCCAGGCTAGAGTGCAGTGGCATCTTCACAGCTCACTGCAGCCTCCAACTCCTGAGATCAAGAGATCCTCCCACCTCAGCCTCCTGAGTAGCTGGGACCACAGGCGTGTGCCACCATACCTGGCTAATTTTTTTTTTAATTTTAATTTTAATGTAGAGGTGGGATCTCACTGTGTTTTCCAGGCTGGTCTCAAACTCTTGGGCTGGAGCAATCCCCCGCCTCAGCCTCTTAAAGTGTTGAGATTATAGACATGAACCACCACACTCGGCCACATCTGTATTCTTAGGAGGTGTTAGTCTGTAGTTTTTTGGTTTTTTCCCCTTGTGATGTCATTGTCTGGCTTTGGTATCAAGGTAATATTGGCCCAATAGAATGAGTTAGGAAGTGTTCCCTCTGCTTCTATTTAAGTGGGCATTGTTTTAAGTGGCAAACCAAGTATGTGGTAATTTGTTATACAGCAATAGAAAATTAATACAACTGCTAAAGAAAATCAACCAGAAATTAGGTGCCTTCTAATGGAAGAACAGACCATCACTTATGGAGCAGCCTTGCAAAAAAACAGAAATCTGAATCTGATCAAGCCTATAGTCTTGACCAGGGATCCCCAACCCCTGGGCCACGGACTGGTACTAGTCCATGCCCTGTTAGGAACCAGGCCACACAGCAGGAGGTGACTGGCGGGTGAGCGAGCATTACTGCCTGAGCTCCGCCTCCTGACAGATCAGCAGCAGCAGCATTAGATTCTCATAGGAGGGTGAACCCTATTGTGAACTGTGCATGCGAGGGATCTAGGTTGTGCATTTCTTATGGGAATCTAATGCTTGATGATCTGAGGTGGAACAGTTTCATTCCACAACCATCGCCACCTCCCATCCCCCACCACTGGTCCCTGGTGTCAAAAAGGTTGGGGATCACTGGTCTAGACCCAATATCAATTTATAGGAAATAAGGAACATGTTAAACATGTCAATCAGCAAATATAATCAGCAAAATGAAGATATATCAAACATTCCAGACTAGAAAATATAAATCACACCTGCAATTTAATGTAATATAATTTGTAATATAATTTTATGTAAGGAGTTAAACAGGTGTTGAAAAACCAAAAAAGCAAAAAGTGAGGTAGCATGGACAGTGACTGCAGGAAGGAACTTCCACATCTGGGACTTAGTGAAGAAAGAAAAGAAGTTGGGGTTATGAGAACCTAGAGGATTGGAAGAGAGACGCCATAGAGCTTGGACTCAGACTTGGAGATTGAGGTGCTGCCCAGCTGGTATTAATAACCTCTGAGAAAACATGTTGAAGCTGGTTTGGGGAGTGGGATGGACCACCAGTGCCAGAGAGAAGGCCTGTTGGGATGATAGAGATAAGAAGAGTAAGCAGACAGGAGGGGCAGAAATTTCCTATCACTTCCCCTGGCCTTCAAGTATCCCTCTAGAGCTCCCGTTGGAAGACCCTAGCAAAAGAAAAATGTAGTTTGCAAAGTCCCAGTTCCAGTGTCACTAAGAGGGGTTGGAGCTAAAAGATGGTAGCTTAATAATTGGAACAATAATCAACCTGGTTCAGTTAATACTTTGCAAGGAAAAAACAGGATGGAGGGAAGTATATCAGTTAAAAGACATGTCAAACCGGTTGTAATCTATGGAACATATTTGGATCCCAATCTAAACAAACCATACAGATATTATGAGATAATTGGATTGGGTATGAAATTATATGAAGGATTATTGTTAATTTCTGTAGTGGCTAGAATGGCATTGTATTTTTTTTAAGTTCCTAGTTTTTAGAAATACATTCTGAGATATTTACCAATAAAATGATGTCTGAAATTTTCTTCAAAGTAGTACTGGATGGAGAGAGGTAAAGGTGGTGTTGAAAACACAAGATGAGACGTGGTGGTTATTAGGGCTGGGTGATAGGCATATGGGGTTAATTTTATTCTTCTCTGTATGTTGTATATGTTCAGAATTCCCCATAATAAAATGTTTCTTAAAGCTGGAAAAATTGCTTTCATGAACTCTTTTTAACCTCTTAGATTGATAGTCAAGCTTTTGCTTTCCTTGATCATATACTGTTGAGAAAGCAATATTTGGAAACATTGTTGCATTTTTAACATTATCTTTAAGAATTAAAAGGCACATACCTTTGGTGCCATAATTCTGGTTCTAGGAACTACTTGTAAATCTTTCTAAAGGCATTTATACATGGATTTTTATTGCAGCAACAGCAGAGGCTTGGAAACAACTTAAACATTGATCAATATGGAGGGGACTAGTTTAATGAATCATGGTGTAGTCACACTGTAGAATACTACTCAGCTATTAGAAAATAAAGAAGTTCTAAATAGAGTGATATGGAATGATCTCCAAGTAAGAAAGCAAGGTACACTGTGTGTACTGTGTGTACCTTGTCTCATTTGTGTCCTTCCTGCCAAAAAAATAATAATAATATACTTTAATATATCTAGATTATCTTTGGAAAGGTAGGCCAGAAACTAGTAATAGTGGTGGCCTCTGAGACAGGGAACCAGTTACTAAAGATTTTAGAGTGAGAGAGAGAGACTTGCTTTTTCACTGAAAGAATAATAAATATGGGAGCAGGGATGAATGGCTATTTCTGGCTGAAACTATGGGAAAGACTTTTTTGAAAAAGATAATGATAATAAAAGTATTGCTCTTGTCTAACAAAAATAGAAAACATTAACAGGTAAATATAATAGATATTACTATGAGATATAAAATAACTTCACTTACAAGTGGGAAATATTATCTGAATTTTTTTTTTTTTAGGTGGTGATAGTGGACTGGATGGGTTAGGAGGACCAGGTGTACAACTAGGAAGCCCAGATAAGAAAAAGCGCAAGGCAAATACACAGGTAAACTGACATTTTCTTTAATAACAGTTTTTCTTTGCTAGTATGGTCGGGCTGATGAGGTAAATTTAAACTTGGTCGTAAGTTTTGTTTTCTATTCAAGTGATTGTACTTTCAATCATTCATTGTACTTTCAATCAATCATTCAAGTGATGGTACTTTCTTTTTTTTTTGTTTTTGTTTTTGTTTTTGTTTTTGTTTTTAGGTGGATTCTTGCTCTGTTGCCAGACTGGAGTGAGTGCAGTGGGGTGGTCTCGGCTCACTGCAACCTCCACCTCCTAGGTTGAAGCAATTCTCCTGCCTGAGCCTCCCAAGTAGCTGGGATTACAGGCACGCGCCACCATGCCCAGCTAATTTTTGTATTTTTAGTAGAGATGGGCTTTCACCATGTTGGTCAGGATGGTCTCAATCTCTTGACCTCGTGATCCGCCCGCCTCGGCCTCCCAAAGTGCTAGGATTACAGGTGTGAGCCACCACGCCTCGCTGTATTTTTTTTTGTTTAAGTCTGAAACTAGTGGCTATTGTCAGACTATAGGCATAGAGTAGATACTGCAAAAAGGAAGTGTGGGCAAATTAAAATGCTTGTTCTTAGGCTGGGCATGGTGGCTCATGCCTATAATCCCAGCCCTTTGGGAGGCCAAGGTGGGTGGGTTACTTGAGGCCAGGAGTTCGAGACCAGACTGGCCAACATGGGGAAAGCCCTTCTCTACTAAAAATATAAAAATTAGCCGGGTGTGGTGGCACACTCCTGTAATCCCAGCTATTCCGGAGGCTGAGGCATGAGAATTGCTTGAACCTGGAAGGTAGAGGTTGCAATGAGCTGAGATCACGCCTCCAGCCTTGGTGACAGCGCGAGACTCTGTCTCAAAAAAAAATTAAAATTAAAATGCTTGTTCTTAAATCTAATTTAAAGGTTTTTAAAGGGCATGAATGCCTGCAGTTCTATTAAAAGATTTCAAAATATATAGTAACAATTTTAACCTGAAATAATTGTTCAACTATAATAGTGATTTAGTATTATGTGCGTATCACGAGGCAATCATGATGGAGGCCTTTTTTTATTATAACTTGTGGTTATAACAAGCAATTATATATACAGGCTCTCATTGTTTTATTCTTTATAAATTTGAAGCACTCTTTCTATGATAAAGGCTACTAGTAAGTATGTGTATACAGATTACTGATCTTTTTATCATTTTGACCACCATCTGTTAAACTTGCAGTGTGACTAAAACTGGCAGTTTATTTTTTCAGTCTGAGGCCCAGAACTTAATGTTTTGGAAATATTTTAATTGTATCTCCCTGAAGTTAAGCTAGGGGAAAAACTTAGATTCTGATTGTTGTTATTTAACTTTATGACTCTTTGGTGTATGAAAGGTATTTTAGGTTAGACTGCTTTAGTATTTAAGTGAAAGATTCTAGAGTTATAGGTAAGCATATTAAATGAAAATTAGGATAATGAAGCTTCTTTTGAAAGTTAAATACTTTTGGTTTTTGAAGTTACAATGGATTTGAGCTCAGAAAATCATACTTTATTTTCTTTTGTAAATGAAATAAACCTAAATATTTTTATCAGCAAGTATAATTAAATATAAACATTAGTCAAAATTGAAAGGTCAAGTGAAGATAATAAATGTTTGTTAACACTGCAAGAGAAATTTGAGTAATACTAGGTTCACAGGTATTAAGGTAACAGGACAATTTTAATAATGTATTTGATCAAAAACATGTATTTTACTTTACATTCTCATTTCAGGGACCTTCTTTTCCTCCATTGTCTGAGTATGCTCCACCACCGAATCCAAACTCTGACCATCTAGTGGCTGCTAATCCATTTGATGACAACTACAATACTATTTCCTATAAACCACTACCTTCGTCAAATCCATATCTTGGCCCTGGTTATCCTGGCTTTGGAGGCTATAGTACATTCAGAATGCCACCTCACGTTCCCCCAAGAATGTCTTCCCCATACTGTGGTCCTTACTCACTCAGGAACCAGCCACACCCATTTCCTCAGAATCCTCTGGGCATGGGTTTTAATCGACCTCATGCTTTTAACTTTGGGCCACATGATAATTCAAGTTTCGGTAATCCATCTTATAATAATGCACTAAGTCAGAATGTCAACATGCCTAATCAACATTTTAGACAAAATCCTGCTGAAAATTTCAGTCAAATTCCTCCACAGAATGCTAGCCAAGTTTCTAACCCCGATTTGGCATCTAATTTTGTTCCTGGAAATAATTCAAATTTTACTTCTCCGTTAGAACCTAATCATTCTTTTATTCCTCCCCCAAACACTTTTGGTCAAGCAAAAGCACCACCCCCAAAACAAGACTTTACTCAAGGAGCAACCAAAAACACTAATCAAAATTCCTCTGCTCATCCACCTCACTTGAATATGGATGACACAGTGAATCAGAGTAATATTGAATTAAAAAATGTTAATCGAAACAATGCAGTAAATCAGGAGAACAGCCGTTCAAGTAGCACTGAAGCCACAAACAATAACCATGCAAATGGGACACAGAATAAGCCACGACAACCAAGAGGTGCAGCAGATGCCTGCACCACTGAAAAAAGCAATAAATCTTCTCTTCACCCAAACCGTCATGGCCATTCGTCTTCTGACCCAGTGTATCCTTGTGGAATTTGTACAAACGAGGTGAACGATGATCAGGATGCCATCTTATGTGAGGCCTCTTGTCAGAAATGGTTTCATCGGATCTGTACTGGAATGACTGAAACAGCTTATGGCCTCTTAACTGCAGAAGCATCTGCAGTATGGGGCTGTGATACCTGTATGGCTGACAAAGATGTCCAGTTAATGCGTACTAGAGAAACTTTTGGTCCATCTGCAGTGGGCAGTGATGCTTAATCAAAGGCATTAACTAAAGTGGGTTTATTTTCCTGTGCATTGCAGAAGTTCATTGACACAGGATTTTAATGTTTTACATTATTTTTTTAAATACATACACAAAAACATTATTTACTTAGTTTTTATTAATAATTCACTTCATCACTAGAGCAAATTTTTTATTGTCTTTGCTTGCTGTCTTAAATGAGAATAATGTATATGGGGGTGCTTTAGAAACATTTATAAATAAATGTTAGTTGTTATTTATCACAAACATAAAAGCCTCTTGAAACTTCAAAATAATATATAACAAATGTAGGCAAGTTTTAACTTTTAAAAGTTAGAATCATTGAAAAACGTGTATTTCAGTGCTGAACTTTGGTTGTACCATATTGAAGATTTAGTTCAAAAAGTTTATCAAGGATCCACTTAACACGTCTTCACAACATAATATATGTAACTGTAACATGGGGGAAAGCATACATTTTTATGGATTAAAAAAATAATAGTATGACACCAGATTCCTCCTCCACTAGGGTCTTTGGAATCAGTGAATTTCATATTTCAAGTGAGTTTTCAGGATATCTGTTTGTACAGATACGAGACAGATCTTAGCATATAGTAAATTCTCAGTAAGTATTGTTGATTAACTTGTGGATGGTACCACATGAAATTGCTAATATTAGATCAGTTGAAAATTGACTGCAATTAGTAAAGTTGGTATAACGTATGTTCCCAGTTGTGCTATTTAGAATTATGATAGTATTATGCTCCTACTTTTCTTTGATATTGAGTTGTTTTGTTATTGTTTATTGTTTCCCAGAGAAATACTATAGTATCCACAGAAGAATTGTGAATACTTTTTTATAATTTTGAACTGGGACATATTGCAAATGAGGAAGGTAGAAACATCCATTTGGCCTTAGAGGGCTCTGCTAGTAAAAGAACTACTCAGTGGTGGTTTGAAAAATCTTGTTCTGGGGATCTGAATTTCAAAAATGAACCCTAGGGGAGATCAAAATCCATTTTAAACAAAGATCAATTAAGAGCCAAAGTGAAATCTAACTTGCAAACAACAATTTGAAGCCTTGCAGCAGACAAGGAATTCCCGCTCTGACTGGGGAAAAGTATAAAAATGGACCTGAGAGTACCCTCTTGAGCGATGATCAAGAATGGAGACAGTTGGAGGTGTGCTCATTAAGATTCAAAACAGCAGAAATCCATTTTTGGAGCAGATTATAACCTGTGGCCAAAAAAAAAAAAATGTGTGCTGTTTGACAACTAATGGCAATTTATACAATCGTTGGAGGCTGGTAAAGCTCCCTAATATGTTGCCAGCATTATCATTGCAACCAAAAAATTCTGAAGATTGTGTGGTGATCTACGAAAGAGATAAATAATACTGTTATTTAAACCCAAGTGAAACAATGACGGCAGCAGCATATTATCAAGAAATTTAAATTATGCATGAAAATGTGATTTAAAAACAATGTCCTTTGGGTAACACCCAAGAACCTACACTTTTACAGACAAGGACTCGACCTCACATGTCACAAGCTACTAAAACAAAGTTAAGTGACTTGGGCTATGAATTTTTGTCATGTCCATTTTAGTCACTGGACGTTTATTCCATGGACTACTGTCTATCATTTGGAGCTTTTTCTAAGAAACAATGCATTCCCCAATCGAGATGAAGTAACTGGAAGATGTTAACAATTTATACAGCCTAACAAATGATGAATTTTATAAAAGTTAGACCTTTAATATTCCGTTGGAAGAAAACTATTCATGCTCCTGATGCATATTTTGATTGAATAAAACTTATTTTTTAATACATTGTTTTAATTTTGACCTACAAAAACAGCAATTTCATATGGTACAAGGTAATTTAAGGTTTTCTCCATTTACCCTTGACTAGTTAGAGGTGAGTACAAAATATTTTCAGTAGTTGTAAAATATTTATCTTTACAATTTTAGGAAACAAAATGATATAAACTATACTTCTAGGTACTCCTTTGTGTGAAAACTTTACCAGTTGAAGCAGGTTAAAATGCAGTATTTTGGGCTGACAGACATTTGATGGTGTTCAGTAGTGTACTTGAAGATCTCATTTTACTTGGATTTTTTGTTATACATATTTCTCTGAATGTTTAAGGACCTAGTTATGTTGCTCCTGAAAGTTTAATGAGTGCTGATTTTTAATAAATGATGCACTGTATGCTATATGCCTAGTTGTAGCATCAGATCGTGATTTATTATTACCCTGAATAGAGCTAGATGATAGATATTTTGAGTAGAACTTTCCAGTGTTCTCAGGAGTTAACACTTTACATGGTAGTACTTGAGTTGTGATCATTACTAAAATCAATTATGCAGTTTCTTAAACCCATTATCTCTTTAAGTTGCAGTAGTTAGCTGTTTTTGTGAAAATGAAATAACCTCTCCCAAGCTAGTCTAAAGGTATGTGTTATGCAATATAATTCATTTTCTATTTCCACATAGTTGTTTTTAAAAACCTACAAACAGGTGAATTTTTATTCAGGTGTTTAGGTCTTCAAAGCACCTTACTTAAATAAGAATCTGTAAATATTCAAAAGAAAAACTCACGGTTCATTCTGATAGTGAATCATAGCCAAACTGTAATCATAGCTGATGAATAGCGTTCATGTGTTTGAATTAATTTTCTTGCTAGTTCTACATTTGTCTCTACATAATGCTAAGTCAAAAGTTATATAGATGCTTTTGGATGGAAAAAGTGATGAACTGTAAGAATAGCCAGATGATAATTTGTCTGAAGAAGGCTATTTTACAAACTGAAATGGCTTCTTAGGATAAATGATAAGCTGCCTTCAACTTTAAAAATATGCAGTGATGGAAAAAAACACAGGTGGAATTGTACCTTTTTTGGTATAATCCCTTTCCTTCACTGAAAGTCCTCATCTTACACACACACACACACACACACACACACACACACACACACAGTTTCTCCAACATCCTTGAGTTTTGCTTAAATTCAACCTGGCTAACTATGGGCATCTAGGTTTACTCACCAAAGCTAGGTTATTGACAGAAAGGTGGGGTTTTTTTTGTTTTTTTTGTTTTGTTTTGTTTTTGTTTTTTGCCAGTCTTGCTCTGTTGCCCAGGCTGGAGTGCAGTGATGAGATCTCGGCTCACTGCAACGTCTGCCTCCCTGGTTCAAGTGATTCTCCTGCCTCAGCCTCCTGAGTAGCTGGGATTACAGTCGCCCACCATCACACCCAGCTAATTTTTGTATTTTTAGTAGAAATGGGTTCACCATGTTGGCCAGGCTGGTGTCAAACTCCTGACCTCAAGTGATCTGCCTGCCTCAGCCTCCCAAAGTGCTGGGATTACAGGCGTAAGCCACCACGCCTGGCCAGACAGAAAATTTTAAAAAGCATCAATTCCTTTCTCAGAACTTGACTTGCTCATGCACTAGAGAATTTGTGGTCCACATGCTTCTAGGTGTTACTCGACTCACTAATACTGAAACAGCTTAGCTTGTGAAAGATAAATTGTTCTTCAGACAGAGTGCTTAGAATTAGATTTGTGATCAGTGTTTTCCTTTTGTGTGAAATACTTTAGAGTACTGCTATAATTGTTATTCAAATTAGAAGGTTATATACATAAAACTAAAGATTTTCTTGTGCTTATTCTTCATAAACACAGTGTAAAGAAATCTAGTTTTTTGGTGGTTTGTTTTAGACTCCCAACTCTGCCTAGTGGCAGAAAAACCTCTTATAGTATGGGTCATCATAAAATCTGCCAACTTTAATCCAAATAAGTATCAAGAGTCTTCATTCAATATTCTTTCAAACTTGTTTGTCTTGAACAAATTAGAGTTTTAGCACTTATTGTTCAATGTACTATAGTAATTGTATTTAATAGTAAGAAAATATATAAGCAATGATTTTTTAAAAGGGAGTTCTCAAGAGTTTTGGATTTCTTTCTGCCGTGTATAGAGGGTTCTTATGCATGGACATTTGTGCTGTTTTATATCTTTTTCAATTAAAAAAAAATTTAAAAGCATCCAGGCTCCCAAAGTTCATTTGTAAATAGTGGCTTGGAACTCTACACAATAGGGAAGCTCCTAAAGGCTCATTTAGACCATAATCTAGTTAATAGTATCATGCTGAACTCTCAGTTTTCTTTAGGAAACCAATCAGTCAATGTAGGAGGGAGAAAGAAGCAGAGGTCTTGTCTTTTTCCTGATGTGATTAGGAGGTTAAGTTCTTTGGTGGGGGTTTCTTGCATTTGCCCCCTTACCATGCTAAACTCTGGTGAAATGTATAAAGCAGCCTTGGCTTTTCCTCTCCTGGGTACTCTGTGCTTCAACATTTTATATCTTTCCTCCCATCAGAAATCCTGTGTCTTTGTGTGGCAGTAGTAGTTGGCTAGACTTTAAGAGAAAAGCATTTTCTACTAAGGTATGAATGAAGATAGTGGGAAAAGTGTCATTAAATTTCTTTTTTAAAAAAGGATGTTTATTAAGAATGCATCTTTAATATCTAACATTTCAGACGATATGACCGCATTTCAGATACCATGGGAAGCAGTACATTTAGTGAATTAGCTGGTACTGTCTGAGGGTACTTCCAGTTTCCTTTAGGTTGTTGTGACTTTTCACAGCTTCCTCTCCTCTAATTCTGAACTTAGAGATTTTCTTCTCATTTCTAATTTTTAGTAACTTGTTGTTACATCCAGTAGAGCATTATAAAAGTCACATCTGCATCTTCCAACTTACGGTACAGTGATGGGAATTTGGAAGCACCCCTGGAGCAAAGAGGCTAGGGATAGCATTAACATCTCCCAAGACAAGTGGTGTAGGGGAAATGAAGGAAAGACTGTGGCCATGTATATGCCAGGCGTTAATACATCAGAGCTGCCTGTATTTAATTTAAAACTTTTGATGAAACTCAGTGGAGAAGCATCTTTGTCATATTTTGTCAATAATACATTACTTGCAATTATATTAAAACTTATTCTAAATACCTGTATTTCTTCTTCTGTAGATGTGTAGGTGATGTTGCTTGTTTGTCAAAATATTATCTTTTATAAAAGAAAGTCCTGCTTCTTATCATGATGTATGTGACTTAAATAATTGTTTCATATTAAAACTATTTCTTCCTTATGTACTGTTTACATATACCTCTTTTTGGGATATTAGTTCAGTACTTTTATACAAATCTGAGTGTGTTCCACATTGGTGACATGTATTTTTGCAGTAACTTTTTGTTTTGTTCTTAGAACATGTCTAAAGTAACACATGCACTAGTGCTGTGGTCTGTGGCAAAATTACTGTAATTCAAATTGGAAAAAAAAATGTTTCCAGACTTTGTCCAACATTTATTCCTATGGCAAAGGAAATTACTATGTAATACTAATTATTTCTTATGCTGGTATGTTTTAAGCTACTCTATGAAGTATGTGAAACATCAATATTTATGGATTAATAGATGGCCTGATGTCTTTCAAATGGGAGAGGAGTAAATTTTAGTGTTACCAACTCATGACACTTGTAATACAATAAATCTTAAAATTTTTATTTTCCACTTACAGGTATAATTTACTAAATAATTACCTTAAATGGCAGTGCATATTAGGATTTTTTAGCACATACTACTAAAATTATATAGTAACTTTTAACTTATGCTGGTATTTCCCAACCAAAAAAGACATCATTCACTTCATCATAACCAAAATAAGTAGTACTGTAATATTTATCTTCATTTATTTAGACATGATTAAGATACCGTAAGACTCCTCTAATTTACCTGGAATTTTTAACCATTGATTCAAGGACTTGAATGCTGTTTACTTGGTACTACCTGATGAAAGGATTTGGTAATAAAGGTTATAATCACGATTTTAAAGAAAAATGTTTCATCTTGAAGGCAAATTTTTAAGCTTTTTATTTAGAGGTGTTTACTTAAGAATAGTAATTTAAAAGCATTCTTATGTTGTCATTAAGACAAGTACCCAAAAGAATTGTAATAAGTAATACTTGGCCATTGCAAATTTGTACATTTGAAATTATACACTTGAAAGAAAAAAATGAATGCTTGTGAGTGCTTAAACTGCATATCTTTTTAAAAATTCAAATTTTAGACATATCAGTTTAAATTATCCTGAATACGGTTTTACTATGTCAGTGATGTATATTACAAAATGTCTACCTATGTTATGTTAATGATATCTCTATACTGCATCATATTCGGCATGGTTATGGTATATTTTGTACTTTTGATTGTGGACTATTGATAGGATTGATATAGCAATAAATCTGATTCAGACTTAATATTTTTAAGACGCTAGATACCATACTGTATCATAATCCTATTATATTTGACTTGAATGCCCAAAATTTTCATAGTTCTATATTTTATGTTAAAAATTTAGTATTACATGTTAGGGATTTATTTTTGTCTGCTATTTTCACATACATTCTTTTAGAACTGAGTCTGTTTCTATTTAGATCATAGACGTCTAAAGAAGTATTATTAATTCATGAACTGCTTTGTGGAAAAATTTAAATAAAGTATGAAATGACTAGATTACCCCAAATTGTTTATTTTTTTTTTGGTTAATGACCAGGTTACAATTCTCAGACAAATAAAATTGGCTTGATAACTGATTGAATATAGTAGATAATGGAAAGTTTGACTCTTTAAGGGTTTCCAAGTGTTAAATACATTCTCAATTCTGAATTACTTCATAGTAACTACTTAAATAATGGTAAGCCAATTCTCCTTTTTCTTTTTGAGATATTTAACACAATTTGCGTCTTCTGATCCCATTCCCTTCTTCCCCAAAAACCATGCTAGAATTTAAAATTGGAAGAGTTTAATTTGTCATCTACATTTTAGTTTTTTTATTCTATAGATAAGTAAGAAGACAAGTAGACGTTCTGCTGTCAAGACAGTCCATGTTATTGTTGGCCATTCTTTTCAGGGATAATGCTTAATGTCATTTGTGCGTTGTATAAGGAATGTTGTTTATCAGTATATAGACCTACCATTAGTAGAAATGATGTATGGCAGGCTTTCTTGAATAATATGTATTGTAAGTTTGTTTCCTATAGTGTTATTATGCTTCAGATTCTTTTAAATAAAGCTAGTTTTTAAAGAGAAAAATAACTTTTTAAAGCGTTTGACTTTCATCAGGACAAGTAGGTGTGAGAATCTTGGCTTTGGGTGGGAGATGTCCAGTATAACATCAAGCAGGGAATAGCCTACAATTTATCAGTGTAATTTTATACTAAGGAGAGAACCAGTATTTTTAGTCAGGCCTTGCTGTTTACGTATTTTTTCTGTGAAGTCTATTCAGAAAACTGAGTCCTGGATTTCCTTAAGAAATTGTGAGCATGACATATCTACTTTGATTTTAACAGTTTGTGACTTCAGTTCTGTTAGTAAAAATTATTTGGAGAAGAGTTTTACAACTTCAGCAGCTTAATGACCCCTGGGGCAGAGAAACCATTGTAGCAAATATTAAGAACAAACTTGTGGCTGGGCGCAGTGACTCATGCCTGTAATTCCAGCTACTCGGGAGGCTGCGGCACGAGAATCACTTGAATCCAGAAGCAGAGGTTGCAGTGACAGTGAGCTGAGATTGTGCCACTGCACTCCAGCCTGGGCGACAGAGCGAGACTCACGAGACTCTGTCTCAAAAAAAAAAAGAAAAAAAGAACAAACTTTCTTGAATGATAAGACCTCTAAAGTTTCCTTGAAGCAATCATCAGTTGCCTTGAGTCTGTTACATAAAAAGAGGCTGAATAAAATAATGTGTCAACTGATGAAAGCTTGACGTTATAGGTAAGAAGTGATAAGATGAAATCTCAAGATAAAATTCGAATGTGTGACATTTCAAATTTAATAGGAAAAAATAAAAATATGTGTATCTCGCTGAAGCAGAGAGAAGATATATATAGAGAGAATTCTTACCAAATAACATTGATGCTCTAAGTTACTCCCTCTGTTTTAAACATATAGCAGTGATAAATAAGATAAAATTGAACTCAAAACCATGCTAAATCCAAGGACAAGTAATATTGTACAGAAAGAAAGCATGAGCCATGGTGAAGCAGTAGCCTGCCTGACTCTGAGTTCACAAGCAGAAACTTGCAGTCAGAAATTCTAATCTGACAAGGTAATGAGGTCTAAACATCTTAAAACATGAGATGCAATAACAGTGCTAAAAGGGAAATATATAGCTTTAGATTATTTTTAAGCCCAAAGTATGATGAGCTAAGTATTGATCTCAAGAGAATAAGAAAACAACAACAACAAAAAACTTGAAAGTAGAAGGAAGGAAATAATAAGAAATAAAATAGGAAAACACTAGAAGGAATAAGAAGACCATAAATAGGTTATTTAAACAATAAAGATGAGGCCCAGAGCGGTGGCTTATGCCGGTAATTCCACACTTTGGGAGGCCGAGGTGGGAGGATCACTTAAGCCCAGGAGTTCAAGATCAACCTGGGCAACATAAGGAGACTCTGTCTATACAAAAAATTTTTTTAATTAGCTAAGTGTGGTGGTGCACACCTGTGGTCTCAGCTACTCAGGAGGCTGAGGTGGGAGTATTGCTTGAGCCCAGGAGTTGAGGCTGTAGTGGGCCTTGACATGCCGCTGCACTTCAGTCTGAGCAAGAGAACAAGACCTTGTCTGAAAAAAAAAAACTGAGCCTCTGACAAGACTGATTTTTTTTTTTTTTTTTTTTGAGATGGAAACTTGTTTTGTCACCCAGGCTAGAGTGCAGTGGCACGATCTTGGCTCGCTGCAATCAACACCTCCCAGGGTCAAGCAATTCTTGTGCCTCAGCCTCCTGAGTAGCCGGGATTACAGGCGCATGCCACCATACCTGGCTAATTTTTGTATTTTTAGTAAAGACGGGGTTTCACCATGTTGGCTAGGCTGGTCTTGAACTCCTGACCTCAAGTGATCCGCCTGCCTCAGCCTCCCAAAGTGCTGAGATTACAGGCATGAGCCACTGTGCCCGGCCAAAACTGATTTTTTTTTTTTTAATGGTAGGCAGAAATATCAGGAATGAAAATGGAGGCAAGCATAGCACTGCTTTAAGCCGGGGCTGAGCTGGGATTTCTCTCCGCTGCTGTACCACTTGTGAAAGGAAGCTAAAAACTGAAACCTACCTTCAACTGATACCTGGGGCTCTAATTTATAGGAAGATTCAGGGCTAAGGGGGTAGAAATACGCAGTTTTTAAAATGTACAGAGTTGGTAACTGGTTTACAATATGAAGAAAGAATTGAAGCAGTGAATTAGCATGTAACACCTCGCTGAATTGGGGTCCCTAAGACACAAGTTGGAGGCAACCCAAAATTGCTAGAAAGAAAAGGATGAACCCAGAGGAAAGAAAGATAAATGAAGGGAACAAAAAAGACACTGCGAATCAAAATTTCTGAACACATGAGATCTGAAGACAGGAAAACCAGCAAATCAATACCTTTTGAAATTTCAGTCCACTCAAGATGAAAATAATGGAATAAACTGAAACTTTAAATAAGTTTGCTTAGGACTCTGAAAAGTAAGCTAAACAAAATAGAAATGATGAAACCCAAATAAGTAGACATTAATCCATTCAATATTTTACTGTCTAATATGTTCAGGCGCTCTTCTAGATGCTAGAACTATAGCAGTAAATCAAACAGACAAAAATCCACTATTCATGAGGTTTTTATTCTAATGATACAGACAGTAAAAGGGTAAGTGCAATTAAGAAATGAAGGGGCTAGGTGCAGTGGCTCACACCTGTAATAGGAAAATAATAATAAAAAGAAAAATACTAATCAAAGAAATATAGCAGGCCGGGTGCGGTGGCTCACGCCTGTAATCCCAGCACTTTGGGAGGCCAAGGTGGACGGATCACCTGAGGTCAAGGGTTTGAGACCAGCCTGACCAACATGGTGAAACCCCGTCTCTACTAAAAATACAAAAATTAGCCGAGCGTGGTGGCATGCACCTGTAATCCTAACTACTCGGGAGGCTGAGGCAGGAGAATCGCTTGAATCTGGGATGCGGAGGTTTCAGTGAGCCGAGATCTTGCTACTGCACTCCAGCCTGGGCAACAGAGCAAGACTCCATCTCAAAAAAAAAAAAAAGAAAGAAAGAAAAAAGTATACCAGAAAAATACTAATCAAAGAAATATAGCAGGCTGGGCATCTTGTTCACATGAGCCAGCAGCAGCAGCAGTAGTGGCATAGTGGCAGCATGGTGGGGGCACACCCATCCGCTGCAGCAGGATGTAGCAGGTGCTGGGGTGTCTGCCTTTGTGCAGGCATTCACCACAGTGGCGAAGGAGTACAGCTTCCAGGGTCCCCTGCTGGTGACCATGTGTGCGGTTGGCTGGTGGTAGTGTTAGAATGGGGTGCGGGCAGGCGCAGTCTGTATGTGTTCTCTGTGCACCACAGGCAGGGGTGGTCACTCAAGTCGGGGGAGGTTCTGCTGTTCTCTGTGCCTAGTTTCATTCCCATGGCAGTGTTGGTGCAAGGGCATGCCAGCAAAGCAATGTGGGGGGTTGCTGTGGGCCAGGCAAAGCAGCGTGTAGGGAGGGAGTGGGTGGCCTGGTGTGTGGCTGTGGGGGCTGTCCTGCTGTAGTTCTCTTGATGGTCAGGCATGGTCCACCAGCACAGCAACTATGATGTGAGCCCCCAGGACACCCAAGGCTGTTTGACAAGCAGGCTCAATCAGGCCTGGGCCCCAGGAGGGGCCAGCAGACCAAGGGATGCTCATGTCAGACCGGCCTGTCTGATGGGCAAGACCACGTAACAGAGTTGAGGTCCAACACTTCCTCTAGGGCTAAAGTCTCCTATGGGAGCAAGTTGAGCCTAGAGAGATGGGCTCTCCTGGCCATGCTTTGCTACAGATGCTCCCACACCAAACCCTCTGGGTTCCTCTTCAGCAGACATGCTGCCCCTACCAGTTCTCTGAGCAGCTATCCCTGCCAACTCAAGGGTCCCTGGTGGTCAGGGGGTCTCCTGCCAGGATTTCAGAGGCACGCAGTGAGAGTGGGTTGCCCTTACCAGTTCAACTTACCTGTTCCCTCAGAGTTTCTGAGGGCCAGGAATGAGTCCTGGTGCATAGTAGCCCCATGCAGGGCTCCCCGCTTCCTCCCGCTTCAGCCTAGCTTCTGTGTCTTCCCTCTGTTCATTCTGGTGCCTTCCCTCTGAAGATCTGTTAGGAGTATAACAGTCATCTCAGTCCCTCAGTGGCAGCTGTTCCATCTGCTTGCACCTAGTTGGCCATCTTGCCCCCATTTTCACCCAAGAGAACATTTTATAAATATTTTTAAAACCCCACCAAAATGATAAAATAATCATGGACATGTATGATTGCAACAGAGCCTCAACATATATAAAGCAGAAGATACAATCACAGAGAATTATAGGGAGAAATAAGCAGCAATTGCTTAAGATTTTAAAACAAATTTCTTTCAGAAAATGATAGTCCAAGTATCAAATTTTTTTAAATTATTTTTAATATATATTTTTGTCCACTTAGGCTGCTATGACAGAATACTATTGACTAGGTAGTATGCAGACTATGTTGTCTGACCAAAAGATAATGAAAAAAACTACGTATGTTTAGAAAATGAAAGTAAACTCTTGACCTCGTGTTCCGCCTGCCTCGGATCGAGACCATCCTGGCAAACATGGTGAAACCCCGTCTCTACTAAAAATATAAAAGTTAGCTGGGTGTGGTGGCAGGCACCTGTAGTCCCAGCTACTCGGGAGGCTGAGGCAGGAGAATCACTTGAGTCTAGGAGGCAGACGTTGCAGTGAGCCAAGATCATGCCACTGCACTCCAGCCTGGTGACAGAGCTAGATTCCATCAAAAAAAAAAAAAAAGTAAACTCTTCAGTAATTAATTCATCAGAAGGAAAGTTATGTAACATTTATACCTTAAAGACAACTTAAATACTACACATCAAAACCACAGGGGTAGGTTTAGGATATAGAAAACTGCAAAGAACCTCATTTCTACTCTAACCATGAGAAAAAGCTGGATAATCCATAAAACCATGACTTTTTCTAAAACCATCATAGAGCTAATTTTAAAGGCAATCAAGTAATCTGAATAGCAAAGAGAAACAAGATTCTCCAAGGAGAGAAAGAACATTAACTATTTCACATTTAGCAAAGTGGAAGAGAAAGGTGGCCATCATATCAATGGGAAAGAAGAAATCAACTAAATTTTTTTAAAGGCCATATATGGGTTAGTGTGTCAGTTTGTCATAGGTGGGGGCCTCAGACACCAAGTGAGTTTGCACTCACTTGTAGGCCTTCACTGGATGCTCAAGAAAATGACTGGGGGCAGGAGAGAAGACTGAAGAAATCCCCCTCACCCACCATCCACAGCAGTGGTTCAAATGTTCATGTGATTAGTAGATTCTTGGCGACAGGCATAAAGTGCAATTTTCTAACCCCTTCTCTCCTACAAATCAAAAGTCTTAAAACATTGGGGAGGATCATCAAACTCTTTTGTCCCTGGACACAGGCAAAGAATTATTGTTTTTAGGGGAGGGCCAGAAGAAAAGCTTGTTTGCTTCTTGGTAACAGATAGGAAACTATCCCAATACCAGAACAAAGGCAAAGATCCATTGCTGCTGGAATGGTAAGGGAGGAAGGGTAAAAGAAAAAACTCTTTGCCACTGTAGGAAGGACAGGGAATTTCTTGGGCAAAGGATGCTTCATTGATATCAAGCAGATTATGAGAGGAAGTCCTGGAAACGGGTAGGAAACTGTGTCCCAAGACCAATCACAAAGATAAGGCAGAGCTGGTGGCCATGAGAGGAAGGAAAAGAATAATGAGGAAGTCCCACTACTGAGACACAGGTCCTGTGCCTCTCCCCTAAGCACAAAACCTTAGTAGCACACCTGTAGAGGAATCTGAAGTTTGTGTTGCACTAAAGACAGTTCTACCAACAACAAAACCCAAACCCAGCTCAGCCAAGGCAAACAAAAGCTGAGAATTTGTTGCAAGCAGACCTGTGCTACCGGAAAGATTAAAGGATGTTCTTCACGTCGTATGTTCTCATAAGTGGGAGCTAAGCTATGAGGATGCGAAGGCATAATAATGACACATGGACTTTGGGGACTCGGGGAAAGGGTGGTAAGGGGGTCAGGGATAAAAGACTACAAATTGGGTTCAGTGTATGCTGCTCGGGTGATGGGCGCACCAAAATCTTGCAAATCACCACTGAAGAACTTACTCATGTAACCAAATACCACCTGTTCCCCAAAAACCTATGGAAATAAAACACACACACACACACACACACACACACACACACACACACACGAAAAGAAATAAATAATTCTTCTTTTGAGAAGTCTGAAAAAAAGGATGTTCTTCAGGCAGAAGGATTATATTGCAGAGAAACTTGTATCCACACCAAAGAATGAATAGTGTTGGAAGTAGTAAAAATGAAGGTAAATATAAAAGGTATTTCTTCTTGTTTGTAATTGCTTTAACCCACATATTATATATATATGTCTATATATATATATAGTCTATTGATTTCTGAAAACATTGCCAAGATAATTCAATGGAGAAAGGGTACTCTTTTTAAACACATGATATGAGACAATTGGACAACCATATGTGAAAAAATGAGCCTGGACCTATACTTGGTATCATATAAAAATTTAACTCAAAATGAAACACAGATCTACACTTAAGACATAAAACCATAACATTTCTAGAAGAAAATCAAAAACTTTGTGTGTTAAGTTAGAAAACTATTTCTTAGTTAAGACTCAAACAAATATTTTGAAAGTTGTTAAACTAAGCTTTATCACAAAACTTCTATTATTTAAAAGACATTGTGAAGGATGAAAAGACAAACATACAATGAAATAAAATAATTGAAAAGCATATATCTCATAAAGGATTCTTGTATCCAGAATACATAAAACACATGTAACAGACATATCACCGAAGAGTGAAACAAATAAGCACATGAAAAGATGCTTAACATCACTGGTCACCAGACAAATGCAAATTAAAACTGTAGTGAGGTACAAATAGACAACTATTAGATTTAATAAAATGTTTTAAAAGCCCACAAAACTATTGATACCCAGTCCTGGTGAATATGCAGAGTAATGGAAACTTTTATACATTGCTGGTAGAAATGTAAAATTTGTACTTTTGAAGTAGTTTAGGAGTTTCTTATAAAATTAGTAAACTTAAACCTATCATATGGCCCAGCAATTATATTTTTAAGTATTTACTCCTGAATGTTTATAGCAGTTTTATTCATAATTACCAAAAACTGGAAACAACCAAAATGTCTACCAACTATAGAATGGACAAACAAGTCTTTGTACATGTATATCATATAATACTTAGTAAAAAAAAGAACGCATGAAACACAACAGCACAGACAGATCTCCAAAGCATTGAGCTAAATAAGAAGAAAACGAAAGGGTTCATACTACATGATTTCCTTATATAACATTCTGAAAAAGACAAAACAATAAGAAAAGAATTCAGTTCAGTGGTTGCCAGGGATCGGGGCTGGGAGGATGTAACTGGGTAGCTTAGGTTCAAAATGCATTTTGAGACTTTTTTTTCTTCCTTCTCTTCCTTTTAGCCTTGAAACATACCTTAACACTCTTTGTTTCCCTGCCTTCCCACCAGACACTCTTGTGCACTGGTAGTTTATCTAATTATGTGCCTAGAAGTTGCAGGGGCTAATCTTGAGACAAACCAGGCATGGAAACCCAGGTGTGAAATTCTAGAGATTACCTCAGAGCAGTTAGTCAACAGCCTCACCATTGTTGAGATGATGCCAGCCTGCACTCCAAGTGGACCATGACTCAGGATAACCAGTGGAACAAGACACACAGACCTCGCATCCAGCACCATTCCTGCATGCCTCCCATTTCAAGTTCCCCTCTTTAAACCCCTGTCCATGGCCTAAAGTTTGAAATAGTCTGTTAAGAGCATGAGTCTGGACATTCCCCATCTGCTAGCGTTTGAATAAAAGCTGTTTCCCTTTGGTCACACCTCATTTCTCATACTTTGACTTCTAACAGTGAGCAGTTGAACTTGAGTCAGTTACAGGAGGAGGAAATTGACTGCAAAGAAATACCAGAAAACTTTGGTGAGATGGAAATATTTTATATCTTGGTTGTGGTTGAGGTTACGTAGCTGTTTATATTAATCAAAACTCTAGAACAATATATCTCAAACGAGTGGATTTTACTGCATGTAAATTATACCTCAGTAAACATAACTAAAATTCTAAGATACAGCTCTCGCAATATTTGGAAGGCCAATTTACAGTCTTAAATGAACCTATAAAAACCAAGGAGCTTTTAAAAAAATGAATTATGATTTAACTCAAGAGTTTGAAGAATAACAAGTAGAAGAATGGAAACAAATGTAAGAGCAAAAGTTAATGAAATGAAAAATGGGAGAAGATCAACAAAAATAAAGGTTATTTTTACTAGTCTTTCAAAAAACTAATAAACATGTAATAAGAGAGATGGGACAGAAAGAGATTATACAAACAAGCAATATTAGGAATAAAAACATGATTATCTTAGATAAAGTAGAAAATGCTATAAGTAGCTTTATGTCAATGGAGGCTAAGACTAGTTGCAGGAAGAATAAGAAATAGGATATTGGTGTGATTGCAGATTATCTGTCTCCCACAAAACACTAATCAATTACAAAGAAGAAAATTATGACTTTACAGTGAAGAAACTTGGCAGACACCAATATGACAGGTGATGACCAATGTTACCAGTGGTGGGAACAGTCAACCGCATATGTCCGTACTATGGCTGATACTCTTACAAGGGCATAGTTTCATTTCCATGATGTTCCTGCCATGAATGCATGACCTGAGTGTGATCATAAGGAAACATCCAGCTCAAGGATCACCCTACAAAAGGTAAGGCCTGTACTCTTTCAAAGACTAAGGAGCTTTTTGAGATTGGAGAAAACTGAAGAGACTTGATAACTGTATTAGTCCATTTTCACGCTGCTGATAAAGACATACCCGAGACTGGGAAGAAAAAGAGTTTTAATTGGACTTATAGTTCCACAGGTTTAACTCTGTGCGCAAACTAGTCAGTCCACTGAAAAGGGTAACAGACAGGTGAGTTTTGTGTCCTTTGATTGCTTAGGATCTGTTGCTAATTTGCTAAGCTGAAGCTGCAAGAGCCTTGTGTTTTTGAGCATCTAGTGAGAAAAGTCTTTACCTCTGGTTGTGTGAGTTTGAGATATATTCCTACCTCCGCGGGGGTGGAGGGGGAGGGTATAAGTAAAATAAATTAGAAGACTCTTTAAAGAGTACCATTATGATTGTTTTGGAGCAATGTTACCACTCGCTCCTCAGGGATGTTAGGCAATGTCTGGAGACATTTTTGGCTGTTACAATTTGGGGGTGCTTTTGGCATCTAATGGGTAGAGGTTTGGTGTGCTGCCAAACAGCTCACAATGCTCAGGACTGCCCTGCATGACAAAACAATTATCTGGCTTAAAATGACAATCATTTTAGAGAAACTGAAAAGCACTTATATAAATCTAATATTCTCAACATTTCCTCAACATAAATTGAATGTCTAATGCTTTAAATGTGATAGCCTGCTTAAAAAAAAAAAAAAGTCCTTCTCACAGAAGCTGCTAGCTCAAAAGCACTTTAAAAAAAAGCACTTAGAAAAAAAAACAAGAAATCAAGTTCATGCCGTTAAACTAGACTGATAATTTGGGTTTAAAAAGTAACTGTATCAGGCCGTGTGTAGTGGCTCATGCCTGTACTCTCAGCACTTTGGGGACTGAGTTGGCTGGGTCTCTTGAGGCCAGGAGTTCAAGACCAGCCTGGCCAGCATGGTGAAACCCCGTCTCTACTAAAAAAAAAAAAAAAAAAAAAAATTAGCTGGGTGTGGTGGCACATGCCTTTAATTCCAGCTACTACTAGGGAGGCTGAAGCACGAGAAATGCTTGAACCTGGGAGACAGAGTTTGCAGTGAGCCAAGATTGCGCCACTGCAGTCCAGCCTGAGAGACAGAGTGAGACTGTTTCCAGAAAACAAAAACAAACAAAAAAAAAAACCAAAAAAGTCGTATGTTTTTCTGATTATATCAGTGTGAAGAAAAAATACAAGTATACAAGTTTTATTCTTTTTAAAAGTATGGATTGTTTACATAAAGGTAATTTTGTTTTTGTTTCTTTTAACTTTTATTTCAGGTTCAGGAGTACATGTGAAGGTTTGCTATATATGTAAATTGTGTGTCATGGAGATTTGGTATACAGATTATTTTATCACTCAGATAATAAGCATAGCGCCAGGTGGGTAGTTTGTTGATCCTCACCTTCCTTCCGCCCTTCACTCTTAAGCAGGCCCTAGTGTCTGTTGTTTCCTTCATTGTGTCTATATGTACTCAATGTTTAGCTCCCACTTGGAAGTGAGAACATGCAGTATTTGGTTTTCTGTTCCTGTGTTAGTTCACTTAGAATAATGGCCTTCAGCTCCATCCATGTTGCTGCAAAAAACATGATCTTGTTCTTTTTTATGGCTGCATAGTAATCCATGGTGTATATGTACTACATTTGCTTTATCCAGTTCACCATTCATGAGCATCTAGGTTGATTCCATGTCTTTGCTATTGTGAATAGTGCTGTGATGGACATACGTGTGCATGTGTCATTGTGGTAGAATTATTTATATTCCTTTGGGTATATACACAATAATGGTATTGCTGGATTGAATGGTGATTCTGCTTTGTGTTTTTGAGAAATCACCAAACTGCTTTCCACAGTGGCTGAAATAAGTTACATTCCCACCAACAGTGTATAAGTGTTCCCTTTTCTCTGCAACCTTGCCAGCATCTATTATTTTTTGACTTTTTAATAATAGCCATTCTTACTGGTGTGAGATGTTATCTCATTGTGGGTTTGATTTGCATTTCGAAGAGAATTGCTACTTTGAATTTCTGACATTTCTTATATAGATTTAATCTGATAAGCTAATATTATTCCTACATAATATTTAGGATGAGGAACAGTGAATAATTTTGTTTAAGTGGATTGGTTTATAATTCTGACAAACTTTTTTTCGTTATTTGTTTGTTTTGGTTTGTTTTCTTCTTAGAGACAGGTCTTGCTCTGTTGCCCAGGCTGGAGCACGGTGGTGCTATCATAGCTCACCGTAACCTCAAACTCCTGGGTATAAGTGATCATCCTATCTTAGCCTCCTGAGCAGCTAGGACTACAGGTCCATGCCACCATGTCTGGCTAATTTATTTGTTTTGTAAAGATGGGGGTCTCACTTTGATGCCCATGCTGGTCTCAAACTCCTGGCCTCAAGCAATTATCTGGCCTTACCCTCCCAAAGTGCTGGAATTGCAGGCATGAGCCACTGCTCCTGGCCTCTGACAAAGTTTTTAATATCAACAGTACATTAGGGGCCTCCAGACCTGGGCCCCCAGCACAGCTTCCCAGGCCCTGCCTGATCACTTCAATCCACTGCAGCTCTGCATTTCTCTGAGGAGGAAATCCCAGAGACCATCCACAGGCTGTCTGCCATTGCCACTGCAGTGGTACCCACCTTTGCTGCCCTCTGGCTGGGGAAGGAACAAAGGGACTAATTGCTTTGCTGGCAGCTCCCATATGTGGAGGAGCCCAGTCTCTCTTTCCTATAATCCCTCAATCCACTGCTTTTCACCAGGTAGGGCCCCCAGCTTGGGGCTGTAGCACAGCCTGCAGTAGGTTTGTGTTTTTCTAGGGTGGAGCTTCTGCAGGCAACTGACAGCCCCTCTGTTACTGTAGCAGTATCTGCGCTTCCTGCCATCAGGCTGGGGAAGGAAAAAATAGCCTGAGTGCTTTACTCACACCTCCAGCACGCCATAGCCGCCCTGCAGAGAAGTCAGACTCTTCCCCATGGGCCCTCCATCCCCCTGCTCTTCACCAAGCAGGGATCCCAGACTTGAGCCCACAGTGCAGCCTCCTCACCTTGGGCTGATTGTTCTGATTGGCAGTGGCCCTGCGTTTCTCTGGGGCAGAGCCCCAAGAGACAAGTGAAAGGCCCTCTACCATTGCCACTGCCAAGGTTCCTGCCCCTGCTGCCCCCAAGCTGGGGAGGGAACAAAAAGCCTGAGCTTGCCACAAAGCTGTGTTGTGCAGGCCTGGAGTGCCAAGCCGAGATCTGTGGCCAGCACTCAAGTGGAAGAGGAGCCCACATTCAGAGAGCACTGACAGGGAGCATGGCTGCGTATGTGAGGAAATGAAAGAGGAGCCACGTGGCTAAGAGCTACCGGCCCTATGGTTAGCGCCATCTACTGGATCACAGCTCAAACTTCAACATCAAAAATACTTCTGTTAGTAGACCCTGTGAAACCAAGGACAAAAATCCAGCCCCAAATAAACACCCTGCACAAAGCCTCAGCCCTCTGAAAACATCCAGAAACAAATCCAACTGGCTATACTGAAATTACACCACAGTTAAGGAACATCAGCACACAGATGAGAAAGAACCAGTACAAGAACTCAGGCAACTCTAAAAGCCATAGTGTTTGCTTACCTCCAAATGACTGCGCTAGCTCCCCAGCAATAGTTCTTAACCAGAATGAAATGGCTGAAATGACAGACATAGAATTCAGAATCTAGATGGCAATGAAGATCATTGAGATTCAGTAGAGAGTTGAAATCCATTCCAAGGAATCTAAGAAATCCAGTAAAATGATTCAAGAGATGAAAGATGAAATAGCCATATAGGGAACCAAACTGAGCTGATAGAGCTGAAAAACTCACTACAAAAATCTTATAATACAATCAGAAGTATTAACAGTATAATAAACCAAGCTGAAGAAACAATCTCAGAGCTTGACAATCAGTTCTTCAAATAATTCAATCAGACAAAAATAAGGAATTTTTTTGAATAAGCAAAACCTCTGAGTAATATGGGATTATGTAAAGAGACCAAATCAATGACCCATTGACATCCCTGAAAGAGAAGAAGAGAGAGAAAGCAGCTTGGAAAACATATTTGGGAATATTGACCATGAAAATTTCCCCAACCTTACTAGAAAGGTTGACATTCAAATTCAGGAAATTTAGAGAAGCCCTGCAAGGTACTATTCAAGGCTATCATCCTGAAGACACATAGTCATTAGATTCTTCAAGGTCAACATGAAAGAAAAAATGTTAAAGGCAGCTAGAGAGAAGGGGCAAGTCACCAACAAAAGGAACCCCATCAGGCTAACAATGGACCTTTCAACAGAAATCCTACAAGCCAGAAAAACTTGGGGCTAATAGTCAGCATCCTTAAAGAAAAGAAATTCCAACCAAGAATTTCATATCCAGCCAAATGAAGCTTCATAAGTGAAGGAGAAATAAAATCCTTTTCAGACAAGCAAATGCTAAGAGAATTCATTACCACCAGACTTGCCTTATGAGAGGTTTTTAAGGGAGTGTGAAACGGAAATGAAAGACCATTATTGACCACCACAAAAAGACACTCAAGCATATTGACCATTGAAACTAAAGCAAATATGCAATCAAGTCTTCAAGTCTACATAACAACCACCTAACAATACAATGATGTGATCAAATCAGCACACATCAATACTAACTTTGTATGTAAAGGGGCTAAAAATCCCACTTAAAGGGCATGGAGTGGCAAGCTGGATAAAGAAGCAAGACCCAGTGGTATGCTATCATCAAGAGACCCATCTCACATGCAAGGACACCCACAGGCTCAAAGTAAAGGGATGAAGAAAGATCCCTCAAGTAAACAGAAAACAAAAGAGTAGGAGTTGCAATTCTTATTTCAGACAAAACAGACTTTAAATGAAGAATGATCAAAAAGGACAAAGAAGGCATTACACAGTGATAGAGAGCTCAGTTCAACAAGAAGATTTAACTAGACTAAATATATATTAACCAAACACTGGAGCACTAGATTCATAAGACAACTTCTTACAGACTTACAAAGAGACTTAGATAACCACACAATAATAGTGAAAGACTTCAATGCCCACTGACAGTATTGGACAGATCACTGAGGCAGAATAACTGACAAAGATATTTGGGATCTAAACTTGACACTTGACCAAATAGACCTTACAGACATCTACAGAACACTTCACCCAACAAAAGGAGAATATACATTCTTCTCATCTGCACATGGCATATACTCTGAAATTGACCACATGCTGAGCCATGAAGCAATTCTCAACTAAATAAAAAAAAATCATACCAACCACATTCTCAGACCACCATGCAATAAAAATAGAAATTTTTATTTCTATTATTTTATTTCTGTTATTATTTATTTACCAAGAAGATCTCTCAAAACCATACAATTAAATGGAAATTAAATAATCTGCTCTGGAATGACTTTTGGGTAAACAATAAAATTAAGGCAGAAACTAAGAAATTATTTGAAATGAATGAAAATGAAGATACAAAATACCAGAATCTCTAGGACTTAGCTAAAGCAATGTTAAGAGGAAAGTTTGGGCTGGGCGCAGTGGCTCACACCTGTGATCCCAGCACTTTGGGAGGCCAAGGCAGGTGAATCACAATGTCAAGAGATTGAGACCATCCTGGCCAACAACATGAAACTCCATCTCTACTAAAAATACAAAAATTAGCTGGGCGTGGTGGCACGCACCTGTAGTCCCAACTACTAGGGAGGCTGAGGCAGGAGGATCACTTGAACCCGGGAGGCGGAGCTTGCAGTGAGCCGAGATCATGCCACTGCAGTCCAGCCTGGTGACAATTAAATGGAACCTCACCTGCTCGGGAGGCTGAGGTTGGAGAATGGCATGAACCCAGGAGACAGAGGTTGCAGTGAGCCAAGATCGTGCCACTGCACTCCAGCCTGGGTGACAGAGCAAGACTCCATCTCAAAAAAAAAAAAAAAAAAAATTAAATAAGTGAGAAAGATCTCAAATTAACAACCTAACTTTACACCTAGAGAAACTAGAAGAAAAACACAAAGCCAGCCCCAGCGCTGGCAGAAGAAAAGAAATAATCAAAAGCAGAGCTGAACTGAACAAAATGGAGATGAGAAAAGCCATACAAAAGATCAACAAAACCAAAAGCTGCTTTTTTGAAAGAATAAGATTGATAGACTGTTAGCTAAACTAATCAAAAAAGAGAGAAGATCCAAATAAACACAATCAGAAATGACAAAGAGGACATGAACACCAACCCCATAGAAATACAAAAACCGGGGGGACGATCCTTGGATTGAGAGCAGTTCTGACACCTGTGACAGAAGAGACAAAATTGCAGCTCCTCTCCCTCTCCCTCTCCCTCTCCCTCTCCCTCTCCCTCTCCCTCTCCCTCTCCCTCTCCCCTTTCCACGGGCTCCCTCTCCCTCTCCCCTTTCCACGGTCTCCCTCTCACGCCGAGCCAAAGCTGGACTGTGCTGCTGCCATCTCGGCTCACTGCAACCTCCCTGCCTGATTCTCCTGCCTCAGCCTGCCGAGTGCCTGCGATTGCAGGCGCGCGCCGCCACGCCTGACTGGTTTTCGAATTTTTTGGTGGAGACGAGGTTTCGCTGTGTTGGCCGGGCTGGTCTCCAGCTCCCAACCGCGAGTGATCCACCAGCCTTGGCCTCCCAAGGTGCCGGGATTGCAGACAGAGTCTCGTTAACTCAGGGCTCAATGGCGCCCAGGCTGGAGTGCAGTGGCGTGATCTCGGCTCGCTACAACCTCCACCTCCCAGCTGCCTGCCTTAGCCCCCCAAAGTGTGGAGATTGCAGCCTCTGCCCGGCTGCCACCCCGTCTGGGAAGTGAGGAGCGTCTCTGCCTGGCCGCCCATCGTCTGGGATGTGAGGAGCCCGTCTGCCTGGCTGCCCAGTCTGGAAAGTGAGGAGCGTCTCTGCCCGGCCGCCATCCCATCTAGGAAGTGAGGAGCGTCTCTGCCTGGCCGCCCATCGTCTGAGATGTGGGGAGCGCCTCTGCCCCGCCGCCCATCATCTGAGATGTGGGGAGCGCCTCTGCCTGGCCGCTACCCCGTCTGGGAGGTGAAGAGCGTCTCTGCCCGGCCGCCCCGTCTGAGAAGTGAGGAGACCCTCCGCTGGCAACCGCCCCGTCTGAGAAGTGAGGAGCCCCTCCACCCGGCAGCCGCCCCGTCTGAGAGGTGAGGAGACCCTCCGCCTGGCTGCCACCCCGTCTGGGAAGTGAGGAGTGTCTCCACCCGGCAGCCACCCCATCCGGGAGGGAGGTGGGGGTCAGCCCCCGCCAGGCCAGCCGCCCCATCCGGGAGGGAGGTGGGGGGGTCAGCCCCCCGCCCGGCCAGCCGCCCCGTCCGGGAGGGAGGTGGGGGGAGTCAGCCCCCCCACCCGGCCAGCGCCCTGTCCGGGAGGGAGGTGGGGGGTCAGCCCCCCACCCGGCCAGCCGCCCCGTCCGGGAGGGAGGTGGGGGGTCAGCCCCCCACCCAGCCAGCCGCCCCGTCCGGGAGGGAGGTGGGGGGGTCAGCCCCCCGCCCAGCCAGCCACCCCGTCTGGGAGGTGAGGGGCACCTCTGCCCGTCCGCCCCTACTGGGAAGTGAGGAGCCCCTCTGCCCGGCCAGCCGCCCCGTCCGGGAGTGAGGTGGGGGGGTCAGCCCCCCGCCCGGCCAGCCGCCCTGTCCGGGAGGGAGGTGGGGGGCTCAGCACCCCCGCCTGGCCAGCCGCCCCATCCGGGAGGGAGGTGGGGGGTCGGCCCCCCGCCCGGCCAGCCACCCCGTCTGGGAGGTGAGGGGTGCCTCTGCCCGGCCGCCCCTACTGGGAAGTGAGGAGCCCCTCTGCCCGGCCAGCCACCCCATCCGGGAGGGAGGTGAGGGGTCAGCCCCCCGCCCGGCCAGCCGCTGCGTCCGCGTCCGGGAGGGAGGTGGGGGGTCAGCCCCCCGCCCGGCCAGCCGCCCTGTCCGGGAGGGAGGTGGGGTGGTCAGCCCCCCGCCCGGCCAGCCGCCCCATCCGGGAGGTGGGGGGCGCCTCTGCCCGGCCGCCCCTACTGGGAAGTGAGGAGCCCCTCTGCCCGGCCAGCTGCCCCGTCCGGGAGGGAGGTGGGGGGGTCAGCCCCCCACCCGGCCAGCCGCCCTGTCCGGGAGGGAGGTGGGGGGGGTCAGCCCCCCGCCCGGCCAGCCGCCCTGTCCGGGAGGGAGGTGGGGGGGGTCAGCCCCCCGCCCGGCCAGCCGCCCCATCCAGGAGGGAGGTGAGGGGTCGGCCCCCCGCCCAGCCAGCCGTCCCGTCTGGGAGGGAGGTGGGGGGGTCAGCCCCGTGCCCGGCCAGCCGCCCCATCCAGGAGGTGAAGGGCGCCTCTGCCCGGCCGCCCCCACTGGGAAGTGAGGAGCCCCTCTGCCCGGCCACCACCCCATCTAGGAGGTGTACCCAACAGCTCATTGAGAACGGGCCATGATGACAATGGCGGTTTTGTGGAATAGAAAAGGGGGCAAGGTGGGGAAAAGATTGAGAAATCAGAAGGTTGCTGTGTCTGTGTAGAAAGAAGTAGATACGGGAGACTTTTCATTTTGTTCTGTACTAAGAAAAATTCTTCTGCCTTGGGATCCTGTTGATCTATGACCTTACCTGCAACCCTGTGCTCTCTGAAACATGTGCTGTGTCCACTCAGGGTTAAATGGATTAAGGGCGGTGCAAGATGTGCTTTGTTAAACAGATGCTTGAAGGCAGCATGCTCGTTAAGAGTCATCACCACTCCCTAATCTCAAGTACCCAGGGACACAAACACTCTGCCTAGGAAAACCAGAGACCTTTGTTCACTTGTTTGTCTGCTGACCTTCCCTCCACTACTGTCCTATGACCCTGCCAAATCCCCCTCTGCGAGAAACACCCAAGAATGATCAATAAAAAATAAAAATAAAATAAAAAAATAAAAAAAAAGAAATACAAAAACCATCAGAGACTATTATGAACATCTCTATGCACACAAGCTAGAAAACCTACAGCAAATGAGTAAATTCCAGGAAACATACAACCTCCAAAGATTAAACCAGAAAGAAATTGAAACCCCAAATGAGTTCTGAAATTGAATCAGTAATGAAAATCCTACCCGCCCCTGGACCACATGGATTCACAACTGCATTCTACCAAATGTATAAAGCAGAGCTGGTACCAATCCTACTGAAACTATTCCAAAAAATTGAGGAGGACGGTATCCTTCCTAACTCATTCTATGAGGCCAGCATCATTGTGATACAAAAACCTGGGAGAGACACAACAAAAAGAGAGAACTTTAGGTCAATATCTCTGGTAAAGATAGGTGCAAAAATCTTCTACAAAATACTAACAAACCAAGTCCAGTAGCATATCAAAAAGCGAATCCACCACAACCAAGTAGGCTTTTTCCCTGGGATGCAAGGTTGGTTCAACACAGGTAAATTAATAAATGTGATTTATCACATAAACAGAACTAAAAACAAGACTAAATGACCATCTCAATAAAGAAGAAAAGGCATTCAGTAAAACTCAACACTCTTTCATGTTAAAAACCCTCAACAAACCAGGCATTGAAGATACATTCCTCAAAATAATAAGAGCCATCTATGACAAACCCACCGTCAACATCATATTGAATGGGCAAAAGCTGTAAGTATTCCCCTTGAGAACTGGAACAAGACAAGAATGCCTGCTCTTATCACTCCTATTCAGTACAGTACTGGAGCTCCTAGATAGAGCAATCAGGCAAGAGAAAGAAATAAAAGACATCAAAATAAGAAGAGAGGAAGTTAAACTATCTCTCTTCACAGAAAATATGATTCTATACCTAGAAAACCCTACAGTCTCTGCCCAAAATCTCCTAATCTGGTAAACAACCTCAAAGTCTCCCAGATCTGATAAACAACTTCAGCAAAGTTTCAGGATAAAAAAATCGATGTACAAAATTCAGTAGCATTTCTACACACCAATAATGTCCCAGCTGAGAGCTAAATTAAAAAAAAATCTCATTCACAATAGCCACAAAAAGAATAAAACACCTAGGAATACATGTATTAGTCCGTTTTCATGCTGCTGATACAGACATACCTGAGACTGGGCAATCTGCAAAAGAAAGAGGTTTAATTGGACTTAGAGTTCCATGTGGCTGGGGAAACCTCACAATCACGGTAGAAAGCAAGGAGGAGCAAGTCACATCTTACATGGATGGTGGCAGGCAAAGAGAGGAGCACTTGTGCATGGAAACTCCTGTTTTTATAACCATCAGATCTCGTGAGACTTACTCACTCTCATGAGAACAGCATGGGAAATACCTGCCCCCATGATTCATTTACCTCCCTCCAGGTCCGTCTCACAACACGTGGGAATTCAAGATGAGATTTGGGTGGGGACACAGCCAAACCATATCAATACATCTAACCAGGGAAGTGAAAGATTTCTATAATGAGAATTACAAAACAGTGCTGAAAGAAATCAGAGACAAAACAAACAAATGGAAAAACATCCCATGCTCATGGACAGGAAGAATCAATATTGTTAAAATGGTCATACTGCTCAAAGCAATTTACAGATTTGATGCTGTTCCTATCAAACTCCTCACATTTTCCACAGAATTAGAAAAAAACTATTTTAAGATTCATTTGGAACCAAAAAATAGCCTGTATAGCCAAAGCAATCCTAAGCAAAAAGAACAAAGCCAGAGACATCACACTACCTGACTTCAAACTATATTACAAGGCTTCCGTAACAAAAACAGCATGGTACTAGTACAGAAACAGACATATAGAGCAATGGAACAAGTTAGAGGACCCACAGATAAAGTCACGCATCTGCAACCATATGATCTTCAGCAAAGCTGATGCTAACAAGCAGTGGGAAAAGAACTCACTAGTCAAAAAATGGTGCTAGGATAACTGGCTAGCCATATACAGAATGTTGAAACTGGAACCCTATGTTTCACCATGTACAAAAATGAACTCAACATGGATTAAAGACTGAAGTGTGAAACCTAAAACTATAAAAACCCTAGAAGAAAACCTAGGAAATACTATTCTGGACATCAGCCCTGACAAAGACTTCATGATGAGAATTCCAAAAGCAATTGCAACAAAACCCAAAAACTGACAAGTGGGACCTGATTAAACTAAAGAGCTTCTGCACAGCAAAAGAAACTATCAGTCCTTTTCTGGGCATCAGACCTGACAAAGACTTCATGATGAAAATTCCAAAAGCCATTGCAACAAAAACAAAGACTGACAATAGGGACCTAATTAAACTAAAGAGCTTCTACACAGCAAAAGAAACTATCAACAGAGTTAACAGGCAACCTAGAGAATGGAAGAAAATCTTTGCAAACTATGCATCTGACAAAAGTCTAATATTCAGCATCTATAAAGAACTTAGATCAACAAGCAAAAATCAGATGACCCCATTAAAAAAGGGCAAAGGACATGAACAGATACTTCTCAAAAGAAGACATACACACCAATAAGCATATGAATAAATGCTCAATATCACTAATGATTAGAGAAATGCAAATCAAAACCACAATGAGATAACCATCTCACACTAGTCAGAATGGCTACTAATAAAAAGTCAAAAAATAACAGATGCTGGTGAGGTTGTGGAGAAAAGCAAATGCTTATACACTGTTGGTGGGAATGTAAATTAGTTCAGCCACTGTGGAAAGCAGTCTGGAGATTTCTTAAGGAACTTAAAATAGAACTACCATTTGACCCAGCAATCCCATTACTGGGTATATACTCAGAGGAATATAAATCATTCTGCCATAAAGACACATGCATGCATATGTTCACTGCAGTACTATTCACAATAGCAAAGACATGGAATCAACCTAAATGCCCATCAGTGGTAGACTGGATAAAGAAAAAGTGGTCCATATATACCATGGAATGCTATGCAGCCATAAAAAAGGACAAGATCGTGTCCTTTGTAGCAACATGTGTGGGGCTGGAAGTCATTATCCTAAGCGAGTTAACATAGGTACAGAAAACCAAATACCACATGTTCTCACTGAAAAGTGGGAGCCAAACATTCACTTTAAGATTCTGAACTATATTCAATTAAGTCATGAATAATCTTTGAATGCTTTGATAATTTCTTTCTTTTTTTTTTTTTTTTTGAGATGGAGTCTCGCTCTGTCGCCCAGGCTGGAGTGCAGTGGCACGATCTTGGCTCACTGCAAGCTCCGCCTCCCGGGTTCACGCCATTCTCCTGCCTCAGCCTCCTGAGTAGCTGGGACTACAGGCACCCGCCACCACGCCCGGCCAATTTTTTTGTATTTTTAGTAGAGATGGGGTTTCACCATGTTAGCCAGGATGGTCTCGATCTCCTGACCTCGTGATCCGCCTGCCTCGGCCTCCCAAAGTGCTAGGATTACAGGTGTGAGCCATCGTGCCCGGCCTGCTTTGATAATTTCTAAGTAATATAGAATCCCCAGACCAATCTCAGTTGTTATTTCGTACGCATGCTTTGGATTTTATTTTTATAAGTTATAGAGTGGTTCTTTGAGTCTTATTAATGAGCGTGTTAATTTTTTCCACTTTAATGTATGAAAGGGATGTGTGTGGACAAATGAGGTTGCATTATGTGAACTTACGAGCTTTTCTGGGCTACTAAATGCTTGTTATGTGTAACAAATAGTTCTCAATTGCCACTTCCTAGTAGTTTCCATGAAGTAAAAGTAGCTTCTTTGATTACAGTTCTAAATAATACAAGTGGTAGAGATTATTGCAGGTGCAGTGTGACAGAGAAGTATGAAGAGAACAGTATTACTTAAAGCAAAGTGTTTGGTGTAGAATGTTAAAGAAGGTAGTAAAGGATGAAACTTGGATGGTGAGGAAAATTAAAGTCACGCAAACAGTGAACTTTATTTGCCTTGGTTTATCATAACTACAGATAATGAGCCTGAAAAGAAGCAATAAAATTTATTACAACTGTTAGTAAGTTTTGCCCAGTTTTTATGAGTTTTACGAGTAGAAATTTAAGATAAAGTAAAAATGTAAAGTTTTTAACTGCCTAAAGTTTAGGTTAATACAAAATTATAATTTATTTTTTCCCTAATGTTAAAATGATAAATTGGTTTCAGAGCCTTCAGTCTGTTGTTAACCACAGGCAGGTTATTTTTTTACCTTCAATTTAATCTACTCAGATAATGAAACTTTATTTTTTTGAGACAGGGTCTTGCTCTGTCACCCAGGCTGGAGTGCAGTGGTGCCAACATGGATCATTGCAGCCTTCAATTCCTGTACTCAAGCAATCCTCCCACCTAAGCTCCCTGAGTAGCTGGGACTACAGGTGTGAGCCACCATGCCTGAGTAATTTTTTTTTTTTTTGAGACATTATCTCACTATGTTGCTCAGGCTGGTTTCAAACTACTGAGCTCAAGCGTCAAGTGCTCTGCCCACCTCAGTTTCCCAAAGTGCTAGGGTTATAGGTGTGAGCCACTATGCCCAGCCTGAAATTTTATATCTCACCAGAAAAGTTTTCTGATTTTGTCATGGCCTTGATTACAGTACTTAAAAACAAAAAAAAAAACAACAAAGTACTCATGCTGAAAAAGCTGAAGTTCCTTACAATTGTGTTATCTTTTAGGATTTTTTTCACCCTATATTTTTCTTTTCTCTAGGCACCATGAGATCCAGTGTCAACTCCTGTGGCAACCTTGATTTATAGGTAGTCAAGTTAAAATAATTCATTGTTCTCAGATTTCTATGATTTTTTCTTAATCAAGTGACAAATTCTCCTATGATAACTTTTTGATTATGCTTTTCCAAGATCGAACCCTAAATTATATTTTCAAAAATTCAAGATGTCTTTTAGACCTAACTGTTTTTGAGTTTTCCCAAGAGGCCCCTAAAAATCATGAAGATTTATTCTTTTTTTTTTTTTTTTTTTTTTTGAGATAGAGCCTCACTCCGTTGCCAGGCTAGAGTGCAATGGCATGATCTTGCCACTAGATTTATTCTTTACTCAAAAAGGAATGGTAAAAATAATTGAAATTGCCTGATATATTTCATATTTCTGAAGTAGCGAACATTATTGTAAGAACTGCATGGGAAGAGCTGTCAAATTTAAAGTAAAGTTCAACCATTTCTAGTTCAATTTTTAGGTAAATAGTACCAATATAAACATGTTTCAGAGATTATGCACTTAGCATAATTTTTCAGTGTCTTCACTATCCATAGTATGTTCTTTCCTTTGGGGAAGATATTGACCAAATCCTTTTTAAACAGTTATATATTGTATACCAGTAGAGAGTTTTTCTCTTCTCCATTTTCATTTAGCATCAGCCATTCGGTATTATCATCGGCAGGTTATTTCTGCTTTTCTCTCATGCTCACCTGAAGCCTTTGGTATAAGCTGTAGGTTAGAAAGGGTCTTGGCTGGGCGCAGTGGCTCACAGCACTTTGGGAGGCCAAGATGAGAGGATCGCTTGAGGCCAGGAGTTCAGGACCAGCCTGGTCAACAGAGCGAGATCCCATCTCTCAGAAAGAAAGAAGAAAAAAAGAAAGAAAGAAAGGAAGGAAGGAAGGAAAAGAAAGAAAGAAAGAAGGAAGGAAAGAAAGAAAGAAAGAGAAAGAAAGGAAGGAAGGAAGGAAAAGAAAGAAAGAAGGAAAGAGAGAGAGAGAGAAAGAATGAATGAAAAAAGAGAGAAAGAAAGAAAGAAAAGAAAGGAAAAGAAAAAAGAAAGAAAGAAAGATTGCCTCAATCTAAGGAGGAAACACTTAGGACATTGCAGAAGACTATAGAATTGATATCCTCAGCTATTGATACGTCAAGAAATTAAGACAGAGGCAGTGAAAAGTGGATGGATCTGAGAGCTATTTAGGACTCTGAGGTTGATTGGATTTGTGGCACCTGTCTGATATGATTTGGATGTTGTCCCCTCCAAATCTCACGTTGAAATGTAATCCTCAGTGTTGAAATTAGGGCCTGGTGGGATGTGTTTGGATCATGGGGGAGGATCCCTTGTGAATAGCTTAGCACCATCCCTGTGGTGATGAGTGAGTTCTTGCTCTGAGTTCACCCAAGATCTGGTTGTTTAAAAGTTTGTGGCACCTCCTCCTGTCTGTCTTGCTCCCACTCTCACTATGGGACATGCTAGCTTTCTGTTGCCTTCCACCACGATTGTAAGCTTTCTGAGGCCTCACCAGAAGCAGACGGCAACACTATGCTTCTTATAAAGCCTGCAGAACCATTAGCCAATTAAACATGTTTTCTTTATAAATTATCCATTTGTATTTATAGCATGCAAAAATGACCGAACACACTATCATAGGTATAATTATCAAATTCAAAAGCATTCAGTTCGTGAATATTAAAAGCTTCACTTTTGTTCTCACTCAGATAGAAAAAACCATTTCATGTCTGTCAGGATGTGAATCAGAAAAATGATTGTGGCTGGGCATGGTGGCTTATGATTGTAATTCCAACACATTGGGAGGCTGAAGTGGGAAGATTGCTTAAAGCCAAGAGTTCAAAACCAGCCTGGGCAAAATATAAAGACCCTGTCTCTACAGAAAAGTTAAAAAAAAATGCTTCTGGTAAAGTCCAAGAAGAAAACGATGGATCTGCTCAAATGTCTGAATAAAGTATTGATAATATGAGGGCTTTACACAAAATCATAATTAATCCTTTCAATACCCTACATATAGATATTATTGCTTGCATTTTACAGATAAGGAAACTGAGGCTTGGGGGGAGAACCTTACTCAGGGTCATACAGCTAATAAAAGTAGAATTGGCTAAGTGTAGTGGTGCACGCCTGAAATTCCAGCACTTTGGGAGGCTGAGGTGGGAGGGAGGCTTTTGCCCAGGAGTTCGAGGTTGCAGTGAGCTATGATGACAGTGCCACTGGATTCCTGCCTGGGTGACAGAGTGGGACCCTGTCACTAAAAAAAAAAATAACGATAATTAAAAAAAAAAAGAAAAGTAGACTAGGCATACTAACCCAATTTGTCCAGTTACAAATCCTTGGTTAGAGGACCAAATTTTGATGCCAAGGAATTAAAAAAAAAAAGGATTTTACCCTGGAAAGATGTTAACATTCCCAACATTCCTGACCTTAGATCCTGAGCCCCCTGGTTTAAAGGCCCCCCCTCTGAACCACTTCCAGATGCACTTTCTCCAAGTGTAAGGAAGCTGTTCATCTGCAACCTGCTCACCCTTCTACATCATGGTTTGGCTACCTTGAATCCCTGCCCAACAGCCCCAGGCTACTTCCCAGGAGTCTTTTCTCTGGCTAGTCCTTCTGAGGGTGGCCTGTGAGTCTTGAGTGTACATCTCTATGTCCAATGACAGGCTGTTACCTCTGCTATGTTCCTGCATGAAACTCCAAGGAGACAGAGAATTCCAAATGTAAATTTGGCCTTCCAGGTCATTATGAATGTATATTCAGACTATGTAAGGAAATAGAGTTTATTTTATTACTTTCTTAGCTTAATTTATAACTACTGTGTAACATTTGATTCATATGTATAAGGGAGGAGCCCACCCCTCATATTGTCTTATGCCCTAGGCTGCGTCTTGCTCCTGTACATGGACGGCCTTCTGCTGGAACATGCCATGGCAGTCGGGTGTGCGAAAGGGACGGATGACGTGCTTCAGCACCTGGAGAACTGTGTGTATAAGGTGTCCAAGAAGAAAGCTCAGATCTGCAGACAGCAGGTACACTACCTGGGATTCACTATTCGGAAAGGGGAGCGCAGCCTGGGGTCAGAAAGAAAGCGGGTCATCTGCAGCCTACAGGAACCTAAAACCAGAAGGCAAGTAAGGGAATTCCTGGGAGCTGTGGGGTTTTGCAGATTATGGATTCCAAACTTTGCTGTACTGGTCAAGTCTTTGTATGGAGTTACAAAGGGGGGCGACCGGGAGCCTTTTGAATGGGGACCTCTACAACAGCAAGCCTTTCGTGAGTGAAAGGAAAAGCTTATGTCAGCCCCAGCCCTAGGACTACCAGATTTGACAAAGCCCTTTACACTGTATGTGTCAGAGAGAGATAAAATGTCAGTTGGAGTTTTAACCCAGACTGTGGGGCCCTGGCCAAGGCCAGTAGCCTATCTCTCAAAATAACTAGATGGGGTTTCTAAAGTCTGGGCCCCATGTCTAAGGGCACTGGCAGCAACAGCCCTGTTAGCACAAGAAGGAGATAGACTAACCCTTGGGCAAAACCTGAATATAAAGGCCCCCCGTGCTGTGGTAACTTTGATGAATACCGAAGGACATCATCGGCTAACAAACGCTAGATTAACCAAGTATCAGAGCTTGCTATGTGAAAATTCCCACATAACCACTGAAGTCTGTAACACCCTAAATCCCACCACCCTGCTCCCAGTATGAGAGCCCAGTCGAGCATAACTGTGTAGAAGTGTTGGACTCAGTTTATTCTAGCAGACCTGACTTTCAGGACCAGCCACGGGCATCAGTAGACTGGGAGTTATACATGGATGGGAGCAGCTTCATCAACCCACAAGGAGAAACACATGCAGGATATGTGGTGGTTACTTTGGATGCTGTCATTGAAGCCAAACTGTTGCCACAGGGCACGTCAGCCCAGAAGGCTGAGCTCATTGCTTTAACTTGGACTCTAGAACTCAGTGAAGGTAAGACTGTAAACATCTACGCTGACTCTCGATATGCCTTTCTAACCCTCCAAGTGCATGGAGCATTATATAAGGAAAAGGGCCTGTTAAACTCTGGGGGAAAGGACATAAAATATCAACAAGAAATTCTACAATTATTAGAGGTAGTGTGGAAACCTCAGAAAGTGGCAGTCATGCACTGCAGGGGACACCAGCGAACCTCCACCTCAGTGGCCTTAGGAAACTCCCGAGCTGACTCAGAAGCTCGAAAAGCAGCATCTACCCCTTACTGGGCATCGGTAGCAGCCTCTTTACTCCCTCAAACACCTGACCTGGTACCTACCTATTCTAAGGAAGAAAAAGAATGTTTCAACACAGAAGGGGGCAAGTAATAAAAGAAGGATAGATCAGACTGCCAGTTGGGAGGGAAGCTGTGCCGCAGTTGCTGGGAGCCACAATCATACTGGCCATGCATGAAACCACTCATCTAGGTCAAGAGTCACTTGAAAAGTTGTTAGGCCGGTACTTCTACACTTGCCAGCCCTTGCCAAAGCAGTAGCACAATGGTGCGTTACTTGCAGACAGCACAACGCAAGGCAAGGCCCCACTGTTCTGCCTGGCCTATAAGCTTATGGAGTAGCTCCTTTTGAGGATCTTCAGGTGGAATTCACAGAAATGCCAAAATGTGGAGGTAACAAGTATTTGCTGGTTCTTGTGTGTACTTACTCTGGGTGGGCGGAGTCTTCTCCAACACGAACCGAAAAGGCCTACGAAGTAACCCTTGTGCTTCTCCGAGACCTTATTCCTAAGTTTGGGCTGCCCTTATGAATCAGCTCAGATAACGGGCCGGCATTTGTGGCTGACTTGGTACAGAAGACAACAAAGGCATTAGGAATCACTTGGAAGCTACATGCTGCCTACTGACCTTAGAGTTTCGGAAAGGTGGAGCGAATTAATCGGACTATCAAAAATAGTTTAGGGAAAGCACGTCAGGAAACAAGATTAAAATGGATACAGGCCCTTCCTATGGTATTGTTCAAAATTAGATGCACCCCTTCTAAGAAAACAGGATACTCCCCTTATGAAATACTGTATCATAGGCCTCCTACTATACTACGGGGACTTCCAGGCACTCCCCGAGAGTTAGGTGACATTGAGTTACAGCGACAGCTACAGGCTTTGGGAAAAATTACACACACAATCTCGACTTGGGTAAATGAGAGGTGTCCTGTCAGCTTGTTCTCTCCAGTTCATCCTTTCTTTCCAGTTGATCGTGTGTGGATCAAGGACTGGAACGTAGCCCCTTTGCAGCCATGATGGAAAGGACCTCAGGCTGTCATCCTGACCACCCCCACGGCTGTAAAGGTAGAAGGAATCCCAGCCTGGATCCACCAGAGCCATGTGAAACCGGCAGCCACTGAAACCTGGGAGGCAAAACCGAGCCCGGACAACCCCTGCAAAGTGACTCTGAGGAGGCCGACAAACCCTGCTCCAGTCACACCCGGAAGCTGACTGGTCTACGCACGGCCGAAGCATGAGAAGAATCATCGTGGGACTCATTTTCCTTATAATTTGGACTTGTATAGTAAAAACTTCCACTGATTTTCCCCGCATGGAGGACTGCTCTCAGTGTATACATCAGGTTACTGAGGTAAGGCAACAAGTTAAAACAATCCTTCTGTTCTACAGTTACTGTGAATGCCTAGGAACTTTAAAAGGAACATGTTTATATACTGACACTCAGTACAAGGTATGTAGCCTAGGAAATGACCGGCCAGCTGTGTGTTATGACCCCTCTGAGCTTATCCAACACGAACTGAAAAGGCCTACGAAGTAACCCGTGTGCTTCCCTGAGACCTTATTGCTAGGTTTGGACTGCCCTTACGAATTGGCTTAGTGTTTGTGGCGTTTGTGGCTGACAGTTTTTGAAATAAGACTAAAGGCTGAAGACTAGTGGGGACGTGTAAATGACACAAGTAAAGTAATAGCCAGAACAGAAGGAAAAGGGGTGCCCAAACACATAATCTTGAAATTTGATGCCTGTGCTGTCATTAGTGGCAGTAAATTAGGAAGGGGATGTGGCTTTTTTGGGAAAAAGGTGATATGACTGAAAATAAGTACATTTGTCATGAATTAGGACTGTATGGAAATGAATGTGAACACTGGTCTTGTGTCATTTAGGTCACTTGGATAAAAAAATGAAAAGGATCCAGTCCACTTCAGAAAGGAAAAAGTGGCCCTTCCTGTACTAAGGGACAATGTAACCCCTTAGAGCTAGTAATAACCAATCCCCTTGATCCTTGATGGAAAAGAGGGGAGCATGTGACCTTAGGAATCGATGGGGCAGGACTGGATCCTTGAGTAAATATCTTAGTTCGAGGAGAAGTTTACAAACGCTCTGCTCAGCCAGTGTTTCAAACTTTCTAAGATGAACTAAATGTGCCAGTACCAGAAATTCCAGGAAAAACAAGAAATTTGTTTTTGCAATTAGCCAAGCATGTAGCCCAGTCTCTCAATGTCACTTCATGTTATGTATGTGGAGGAACTGTGATGGGAGATCAATGGCCATGGGAAGCCCGAGAATTAGTACCTACAAACCCAGTTCCCAATGAATTCCCAGCTCAAAAGAGTCACCTTGATAATTTCTGGGCCCTAAAAGCCTCAAATATTGGACAATATTACATAGCTAGAGAAGGAAAATAATTCACTCACCCCTTAGGACAACTTAGTTGTCTGGGACAGAAACTGTATAATGGTACCACAAAAACAGTCACTTGATGGAGTTCAAATCACACAGAAAGGAATCCATTTAGTAAATTCCCAAGGTTGCAAACCATGTGGAACCACCTGGAGTCTCACCAGGACTGGACAGCCCCCACTGGATTATACTGGCTATGTGGGCATAGAGCTTACGCTAAATTACCTGGCCAGTGGGCAGGTAGTTGTATTATTGGCACTATTAAACCATCTTTCTTCCTACTGCCCATAAAGACAGGCGAACTCCTGGGCTTCCCTGTCTATGCTTCCCATGAAAAAAGAAGAATAGCTATAGGAAATTGGAAAGATAATGAATGGCCCCCTGAGAGAATCATACAATATTATGGACCTGCTACTTGGGCACAAGATGGTTCATGGGGATAATAGACCCCCTTTTACATGCTCGACCAAATCATACGGTTACAAGCTGTCTTAGAAATAATCACTAATATGGGCTGGGCGTGGTGGCTCACACCTGTAATCCCAGCACTTTGGGAGGCCAACGCAGGTGGATCACGAGGTCAGGAGATCGAGACCATCCTGGCTAACATGGTGAAACCCCCGTCTCTACTAACAATACAAAAAATTAGCCGGGAGTGGTGGCGGGCGCCTGTGGTTCCAGCTACTTGGGAGGCTGAGGCAGGAGAATGGCATGAACCCGGGAGGCAGAGCTTGCAGTGAGCCGAGATTGTGCCACTGCACTCCAGCCTGGGCGACAGAGTGAGACTCCATCTCAAAAAAAAAAAAAAAAAAGAAAGAAAGAATCACTGATAAAACCGACAGAGCCTTGACTATTCTGGCCTTGCAAGAGACTCAGATGAGAAATGCTATCTATCAAAATAGATTGGCTCTTGACTACTTGCTAGCAGCTGAAGGAGGGGTCTGTGGGAAATTTAACCTTACTAATTGATGTCTACACGTAGATGATCAAGGGCAAGTAGTTGAAGACATAGTCAGAGATATGATAAAACTGGCACATGTGCCCGTGCAAGTGTGGCATGGATTTGATCCTGGGGCCATGTTTGGAAAATGGTTCCCAGTGCTAGGAGGATTTAAAACTCTTATAATAGGAGTTATAATAGTAATAGGAACCTGCTTACTGCTCCCTTGTTTGCTACCTGTACTTCTTCAAATGATAAAAAGCTTCATCGCTACCTTAGTTCACCAAAATGCTTCAGAACATCTGTACCATGTGAATCACTATCGATCTGTCTTGCAAGAATACATGGGTAGTGAGGATGAAAGTGAGAACTCCCACTAATTGACTGAGGTTCTCAAAGTGGGGGAATAGGGGAGGAGACCACCCCTCATATTGTCTTATGCCCAATTTCTGCCTCCAAAGAAAGAAGTAAAAACTAAAAGGCAGAAATGGAATCCATAGGCAGATAGCCCAGCATCACGCCCTGGGCCTGGTAGTTAAAAATCAACCCCTGACCTAACTGCTCGTGTTATCTATAGATTTCAGACATTGTTTGGAAAAGCATTGTGAAAATCCCTGTCCTGTTTTGTTCCGTTCTGATGACCGGTGCATGCAGCTCCCAGTCACGTACCCACTGCTTGCTTAATTGATCACGACCCTCTCACGCGGACCCCGTTAGAGTTGTAAGCCCTTAAAAGGGACAGGAATTGCTCACTTGGGGAGCTCGGTTTTTGGAAACATGAGTCTGCTGATGCTTCCAGCTGAATAAAGCCCTTTCCTTCCACAACTTGGTGTCGTCTGAGGGGTTCTTGTCTGTGGTTCGTCCTGCTACACGTACAGGGTAATGGTTTAATATTTCATGAATAATATTAATTGTATTTCAAAATTAATGTGGTTAAATATACTGATATACTTTAATACATTTTTTCAACAGTTTAATGTTTTGGCGTAGATAATAAATACAAATAGGAATTTGCATTTATCTAATGACAAAATGTTAACATTTTAAACTCTACTCAGTTATAAACTAAACTCAATTTTAAAATGTTTAAAAAATGTGTGGATGACACAAAAACAAACCTTCATGTTTGTTTATATTCTCCCCTTATTAATCGTCTTTAAGGATTAATTAAGCCTACAAAATTCTACTTTAATAATAGCTGTTCTCCTTAAGAGTCCCTTAAAACTTTTTTTTTAAATTAAATAACTAGGCCAGGTGTGGTGGCTCATGCCTGTAATCCCAGCACTTTGGGAGGCTGAGGTGGGTAGATCCCCTGAGGTCAGGCGTTCAAGACCAGCCTGGCCAACATGGTGAAACCCCGTCTCTACTAAAAATACAAAAAAATTAGCCAGGCATGGTGGCGCATGCCTGTGCTCCCAGTTACTAGGGAAGCTGAGGCAGGAGAATCACTTGAACCCAGGAGGTGGAGGTTTCAGTGAGGCAGGATCACACCACTGCACTCCAGTCTGGGCAATGGAGCGAGACTCCGTTTTGAAAAAAAAAAAAATGAAATAAGTGGTATTGTGCCAAAACAAGTCTAACAGGAAAAACAATCAAGCTCATACCCTATAAATATATATCTAAGATATTAGGACCCAAAAGAAAAGGAAAATTATGCAGGGTCACTTCACATTCTACATGACCTCTACCTAGATATTCTCATTTAATTTTAAATCACATTATCATTTCCGAAAGCCCAAATTTAAAACAGTAAAATAACTAATGCATTTAACACCTAGTGCCTAGAGTTTGGTCTGTAAAGCTATTCTCCACTAAATAGAACTAAAAATTCTTGGAGAATTTCAATTCCTAGAGAAAAAAAAAGAAAAGAAAAACCTTTAAGGTGGACCTAAGTGATCTTGCTACTAGAATGAGGGATTTTTTTAAATGCCTTTTAAAGTTCCAAAGTGATATTAAGAAAACATAGAAAGCAACCTTTTCCAATGGCAAAATTTCGAATTTTGCACATCAAAAGTAAGTAAAATTATAGGTAATTAATTTTAGGTTATGAATAGTAAATCATACTTAATTTTTGCTTCATAATGTATGCTTACATTCTCTAAGAACCTCAGGATATGAAATAAGGTAATAAGTATGCTTGTGTACTATAGAGATTGTTTTGAAATTTTTACTTTAAACTTGTAATATTTTTTACAAACAAAATAATTTATGGATTTACATACATAAACTATTAATAATAAAAGGAATAAGTATAAATCTATCACTGAAAATTACAGAGAGAGGAAAAAAATAACCTGGTGATATGGTTTGGCTGTGTCACCACCCAAATCTCATCTTTGAATTGTAGTTCCCATAATCCCAACGTGGGGACCCAGTGGGTGATAACCGAATCATGGGGGCAGTTACCTCCATGCTGCTCTTGTGGTAGTGGGTGAGTTCTCATGAGATCTGATGATTTTATAAGGGGCTTCCCCCTACTTTGCTCTGCACTTCTCCTTGCTGCGGTCATGTGAAGAAGGACGTGTTTGCTTTCCCTTCCACCAAGATTGTAAGATTCCTGAGGCCTCCCCAGCCTTGCAGAATTGTGAGTCAATTAAACCTCTTTCCTTTATAACCCAGTCTTGGGTATGTCTTTATTAGCAGCGTGAGAACAGACTAATACACCTGTCAGTCTCCTTCATGCTTTCCGATTGCACGCTTTAATGCAATGACCAGAATCAAACAGAAACGACCTTGGGTGGTTTCTCTGGATTTTCCTGGGCAACCAGCCAGTGGGACCTGGACCTTCTGGCTCACAGTTGGAGGGGCTACACATGAACTCAGCTTTTCATGGGATGGATAGTTTCTTCCAACACAAGTTCGTTCCAACAACTTTCTGTGTGACCCAAGGTCTCCAGATACTGGATAATGGGCTTTTTCAAAAAATGCCTATAGGGCTGGACGCAGTGGCTCATGCCTGTAATCCCAGCACTTTGGGAGGCCGAAGGGGGCGCATCACGAGGTCAGGAGATTAAGACCATCCTGGCTAACACAGTGAAACCCCATCTCTACTGAAAATACAAAAAATTAGCCGGCATGGTGGCGGGCGCCTGTAGTCCCAGCTACTGGGGAGGCTGAGGCAGAAGAATGGCGTGAACCCGGGAGGTGGAGCTTGCAGTGAGCTGAGATCGTGCCACTGCACTCCAGCCTGGGCGACAGAGTGAGAGTCTGTCTCAAACAAACAAACAAATAAGTGCCTGTAAACAGACTGCCTGGTGCTCTAGTAGTTTCCTTACTGACAAAGTTATTTTTGTGTATGCCCTATAAATAGGACAGCAACAAGAGGATGGGATTCCTCTCCTATTATGCAAACCCATACCATGGATCCAGCAGACTACTCTGGCCCCAGCATGCTGCTCCTTGGGATGATGGGAGAAGGGGGAAACCTGTGTTTTCTCTTGGTTTTGTAAGTTTCCCCTTTCCCCAGTAAAACTTATCCCTTAATCTAGTGGTTCTCAAACTTTGGTGTGTATCAAAATTATCTGGTAGGCTGGATAAAACACAGATTGCTGTGCCCCACTTCCAGAACTTCTGGTTCAGTAGGTCTAGAAGGAGACTGGGAATTTGCATTTCTAACAGGTCCCCAGATGATGGTAATATTGCTGGTGGTGGTGGGGAGGACCACATTCTGAGAACCTCTGTATTTAATTTTAATTGTATTTATTTATTTATTGTTTTAATTTAATTTTTGAGTCTCTGTTACTCAGGCTAGAGTGCAGTGGCATAATCATAGTTCACTGTAACCTGAACTCCTGGCCTCAAGTGATACTCCCAAAGTGCTGAGATTACAGGCGTGAGACACAATGTGCATCCCGGGCCTTCGTTTTAATTCATACAGTGTGACTATGTGGTAATCAGTTCTGTTGGTTACCAAAAAGGCTCCCACTTGTATGAACTTCACATAAGAGTTAACCACTCTCCTTTCTAGTGCCTATCTTTACAGACGACCCCTGACTTATGACGGTTTCTCTTTGATTTCCTAATTTTACAGTGATGCAAAAGCTATATGCATTCAGTAGAAACCATGCTGTGAGTACCCATACAACCATTCTGTTTTTCATTTTTAATACAGTATTCAGTAAATTACAGGGTATATTAGACACTTTATTACACTTTATTATGTTAGATGACTTTGCCCAACTGTAGGCTAATGTAAGTGTTCTGAGCATGTTTAAGGTAGGGTAGGCTAAGCTATGATGTTTGGTAGGTTAGGTGTATTACATGTATTTTTGACATAGGATATTTTCAACTTATGATGGGTTTATCAGGAGGTAACCCCATTGTAAGTAGAGAAGTGTTTGTATAGTTTTACCACATACCTAGGAATCCTTATCTAGTGGATTTAGTTTCCGTTGTTCAAAAGTTTTATAAAGGCCAGTCAAGGTAGCTCATGCCTGTAATCCCAGCACTTTGGGAGATGGAAGTGAACGGATCACCTGAGGTCAGAAGTTCGAGATCAGCCTGGCTAACATGGTGAAACCCCACCTCTAATAAAAATACAAAAAATTAGCCAGGCTTGGTGGTGGGTGCCTGTAATCCCAGCTACTCGGGAGGCTGAGACAGGAGAATCGCTTGAACCTGGGAGGCAGAGGTTGCAGTGAGCCAAGATGCCCCATTGCACTCCAGCCTGGGTGACAAGAGTGAAACTCCATCAAAAAAAAAAGAAAAAAGAAAAATAAAAAAGTAAAAGTTGTATAAAATAGCATTATTTCTTGAGGATATTATTTGACTTGCTTTTTTCACTCATCCATCCAATGTATAGCTATCATTCACTCATTTTTACTGTTGTATAATATTCTGTTTTGTGTATGTACCTGTTGAAAGACATTTGGCTTATTTTCAGGTTTTTTTCTATGAAGTTGCTATGAACACCTATAAACGTTTCCTAGTGTATAGGACCAAGACTTTTTCTAGGGCAGTAATTCTCAGATGAGGGAAATTTTGCTATTCCCACCCACCCCCAAAACCCAGAAGACATTTGGCAATGTCTGGAGACACTTTTATTATTACAACTCAGCAGTGTTACTAGAATTAAGAGGGTGGATGCTGCTAAACATCCTAAAATGCACAGAGCAGCCTAAATTATACAAAATGATCCAGCCTATAATGTTAATAGTGTGGAGGTTGAAAACCCCTTTTTTAGGACAGTGGTTCACAAAGCATCAGCATCACCTAGGAACTTGCTAGAAATCTCTAAGATAGATATATAGGAGTAGAATTGCTGGTTATAAAATAAGCAGGTATTCACATTAATAAGATTATGCCAATTTGCCCATTTTGTTGAGGGGTTGTGTTTCTTTTTCTCTATATATTTTGTTTATATGTTCTCTTTGTTTATTATTCAGAAAGAGGGCAAAAAGCAGCCCCTGATATTCGGAAGCTGACCTGGCACTCACAGCTTGGCCATAATATTATTCTGTTGAACATTAACAACTTAAATCTCATAGAATACCAAGCTGAGACAAAAGTACTCTGAGATCACAATAAAATGAGACAAGGCCACTTCATAGTATTATCTAAGCATAGGCAAAAACAAGGTCTTTGTGTCACCCATAAGATAACAGACACCCCCTTTCTGGATAAAATGTACAACAGCTACTTTTTTATTATTATACTCTAAATTCTAAGGTACATGTGCACAACGTGCAGGTTTGTTACATAGGTATACATGTGCCGTGTTGGTTTGCTGCACCCATCAACTTGTCACTTACATTAGGTATTTCTCCTAACGCTATCCCTCCCCCAGCCCCCCACCTCCCAACAGGCCCCAGTGTGTAATGTTCCCCTCCCTGTGTCCATGTGTTCTCATTTTTCAACTCCCACTTATGAGTGAGAACATGTGGTGTTTGGTTTTCTGCCCTTGTGATATTTTGCTGAGAGTGATGGTTTCCAGATTCATCCATGTCCCTGCAAAGGACATGAACTCCTCCTTTCTATGGCTGCGTAGTATTCCATGGTGTATATGTGCCACATTTTCTTAATCCAGTCTATCATTGTTGGACATTTGGGTTGGTTCCAAGTCTTTGCTATTGTGAATAGTGCCGCAATAAACATACGTGTGCATGTGTCTTTATAGTAGCATGATTTATAATCTTTTATATATACCCAGTAATGGGATTGCTGGGTCAAATGGTATTTCTAGTTCTAGATCCTTCAGGAATCTTCACACTGTCTTCCATAATGGTTGAACTAATTTACACTCCCACCAACAGTGTAAAACTTTTCCTATTTCTCCACATCCTCTCCAGCATCTATTGTTTCTTGAAGTTTTAATGATCACCATTCTGACTGGTGTGAGGTGGTATCTCACTGTGGTTTTGATTTTCATTTCTTTGATGACCAGTGATGACAAGCATTTTTTCATATGTCTGTTGGATGCATAAATGTCTTCTTTTGAGAATTGTCTGTTCATATACTTTGCTCACTTTTTGATGGGGTTTTTTTTTCTTGTAAATTTGTTTAAGTTCTTTGTAGATTCTGGATATTAGCCGTTTGTCAGATAGATAGACTGCAAAAATTTTCTCCCATTCTGTAGGTTGCCTGTTCACTCTGATGATAGTTTCTTTTGCTGTGCAGAAGCGCTTTAGTTTAATTTGATCCCATTTGTCAATTTTGGCTTTTGTTGCCATTGCTTTTGGTGTTTTAGTCATGAAGTCTTTGCCCATGCCTATGTCCTAAATGGTATTGCCTAAGTTTTCTTCTAGGGTTTTTATGGTTTTAGGTCTTACATTTAAGTCTTTAATCCATCTTGAGTTAATTTTTGTATAAGGTGTAAGGAAGGGATCCAGTTTCAGCTTTCTACATATGGCTAGACAGTTTTCCCAGCACATTTATTAAATAGGGAATCATTTCCCCATTGCTTGTTTTTATCAGGTTTGTCAAAGATCAGATGGTTGTAGATGTATAGTGTTATTTCTGAGGGCTCTGTTCTGTTCCATTGGTCTATATATCTCTTTTGGTACCAGTGCCATGCTGTATTGGTTACTGTAGCCTTGTAGTACAGTTTGAAGTCAGGTACTGTAATGCCTCCAGCTTTGATCTTTTTGTTTAGGATTGTCTTGGCTATGCGGGTTCTTTTTTGGTTCCATATGAACCTTAAAGTAGTTTTTTCCAATTCTGTGAAGAAAGTCATTGGTAGCTTGTTGGGGATAGCATTGAATCTATAAATTACCTTGGGCAGTAGGACCATTTTCACAATATTGATTTTTCCTATCCATGAGCATGGAATGGTCTTCCATTTGTTTGTGTCCTCTTTTATTTCACTGAGCAGTGTTTTGTAGTTCTCCTTGAAGAGGTCCTTCACATCCCTTGTAAGTTGGATTCCTAGGTATTTTATTCTCTTTGTAGCAATTGTGAATGGGAGTTCACTCATGATTTGGTTCTCTGTCTGTTAATGGTGTATAGGAACGCTTGTGATTTTTGCACATTGATTTTGTATCCTGAGACTTTGCTGAAGTTGCTTATCAGCTTAAGGAGATTTTGGGCTGAGGCTATGGGGTTTTCTAAATATACAATCATGTCGTCTGCAAACAGAGACAATTTGACTTCCTCTCTTCCTACTTGAATACCCTATATTGCTTTCTCTTGCCTGATTGCCCTGGCCAGAACTTCCAATACTATATTGAATCAGAGTGGTGAGAGAGGGCATCCTTGTCTTGTGCCGGTTTTCAAAGGGAATGCTTCCAGTTTTTGCCCATTCAGTATGATATTGGCTGTGGGTTCGTCATAAATAGCTCTTATTATTTTGAGATACGTTCCAACAATACCTAGTTTATTGAGAGTTTTTAGCATGAAAGGCTATTGAATTTTGTCAAAAGCCTTTTTTGCATCTATTGAGATGATCATGTGGTTTTTGTCTTTGGTTCTCTTTATGTGATGGATTATGTTTATTGATTTGCGTATATTGAACCAGCCTTACATCCCAGGGATGAAGCCTACTTGATCGTGGTGGATAAGCTTCTTGATGTGCTGCTGGATTCGGTTTGCCAGTATTTTATTGAGGATTTTTGCATCGATGTTCATCAGGGATATTGGCCTAAAATTATCTTTTCTTGTTGTGTTTCTGCCAGGCTTTGGTATCAGGATGATGCTGGCTTCATAAAATGAGTTGGGGAGGATTCCCTCTTTTCCGATTGATTGGAATAGTTTCAGAAGGAATGGTACCAGCTCCTCCTTGTACCTCTGGTAGAATTCGGCTGTGAATCCATCTGGTCCTGGACTTTTTTTGGTTGGTAGGTTATTAATTATTGCTTCAATTGCAGAGCCTGTTATTGGTCCGTTCAGAGATTCAACTTCTTCCTGGTTTAGTCTTGGGAGGGTGTATGTGTCCAGGAATTTATCCATTTCTTCTAGATTTTCTAGTTTATTTGCGTAGAGGTGTTTATAGTATTCTCTGATGGTAGTCTGTATTTCTGTGGGATCGGTGGTGATATCCCCTTTATCATTTTTTATTGCGTCTATTTGATTCTTTCTGTTTTCTTCTTTATTAGTCTTGCTAGAGGTCTATCAATTTTGTTGATCTTTTCAAAAAACCAGCTCCTGGATTCACTGATTTTTTTGAATGGTTTTTTGTGTCTCTATCTCCTTCAGTTCTGCTCTTAGTTATTTCTTGCCTTCTGCTAGCTTTTGAATGTGTTCGCTCTTGCTTCTCTAGCTCTTTTAATTGTGATGTTAGGGTGTCGATTTTAGATCTTTCCTGCTTTCTTTTGTGGGCATTTAGTGCTATAAATTTCCCTCTACACACTGCTTTAAATGTGCCCCAGAGATTCTGGTACGTTGTGTCTTTGTTCTTACTGGTTTCAATAACATCTTTATTTCTGCCTTCATTTCGATATTTACCCAGTAGTCATTCAGGAGCAACAGCTACTTTTTTTTACCAATCATCACGTAGGGAAGAAAAAATATCTTCTCCTTCTACCCTTCTAAGTTCTTGACTGGGGCCTTTGTAAGAAAAGAGAGATTAACAAGACAAAAAACATACAAATTTATTCAATATAAGTTTACATAACATGGGAACCTTCTTAAGGACATGAAGAATGGAAGAAATGATTAACCCTGAGCATTTTTATGCTAGGTTTGATAGAGAATGAAAAGTCATAGGAAAACCTAATAACACAAAGGATATGAGCTGCAATTCCTTCAGCTTAAAATAATTAATTTTTAAATATTTAAATTTTAAAAATTTAATTAAAGTGTCATAATTTGGGGTAGCATGTCCTGAACTCCGTCAATAGAATTACCCTTGCTTTCTGAAAACACTCATACTATGGGGAGTCAAACCTCCTTCCCCTAAATTCTAAAACTGTCTTACTGAGACACCCCATGATATGTGTTCTGTCTTGCTCAGTGAGCAATGAATTCAACTTGTTCAATCACAAATGTCCCTGTGTCTCTGGCTGAAGGGCATATTTCAGAGATCTTAATAGTCTTTATTATGCCTTTTGGTGAGCACCACTTCTTTTTTCTTTTTTTCTTTTTTTTTTCTTTTGAGACAGAGTCTTGCTCTTGTTGCCTAGGTTGGAGTGCAGTGGCACGATCTCGGCTCAATGCAACTTCCGCCTCCCAGGTTCAAGTGATTCTCCTGCCTCAGCCTCCTGAGTAGCTGGGATTACAGGCACACACCACCACCTCTGGCTAATTTTTGTATTTTTAATAGAGATGGGGTTTCACCATGTTGGCCAGGCTGGTCTCAAACTCCTAACCTCAAGTGATCCACCTGCCTCGGCCTCCCAAAGTGCTGGGATTACAGGCGTGAGCCACCCCGCCCAGCCCAGTGAGCACCACTTCTTAATTTTAGTTCGTTTTTAATTTTTTGCCTCCCTAATGAGTGCTTTTTATGTTATATTTAAGAAATCCTGGCCGGGCGTGGTGGCTTACACCTGTAATCCCAGCACTTTGGGAGGCCGAGGTGGGTTGATCACGAGGTCAGGAGATCGAGACCATCCTGGCTAACACGGTGAAACCCCGTCTCTACTAAAAATGCAAAAAATCAGCCGGATGCGGTGGCGGGCACCTGTAGTCCCAGCTACTCGGGAGGCTGAGGCAGGAGAATGGCGTGAACCCAGGAGGCGGAGCTTGCAGTGAGCCGAGATAGCGCCACTGCACTCCAGCCTGGGCGAAAGAGCGAGACTCCGCCTCAAAAAAAAAAAAAAAAAAAAAAAAAAAAAAAAAAAAGAAAGAAAAAGAAATCCTGCCAGGCACAGTGGCTGACGCCTGTAATCCCAGCACTTTGGGAAGCCGAGGTGGGCGGATCATGAGGTCAGGAGATCGAGACCATCTTGGCCAACACGGTGAAACCCCGTCCCTACTAAAAATACAAAAATTAGCAGGGCTTCGTGGTGCATGCCCATAGTCCCAGCTACTCAGGAGGCTGAGGCAGGAGAATTGCTTGAACCCGGGAGGTGGAGGTTGCAGTGAGCCGAGATCGTGCCACTGCACTCCAGCCTGGTGACAGAGTGAGACTCCGTCTGAAAAAAAAAAAAAAAAAAAATCCTTTCTTACTCCAATATCATACAGGTATTTTTTTTTTAAGTTTCCAATTTTTTTTTTTTTTTTGAGACTCAGTTTCACTCTTATTGCTCAGGCTGGAGTGCAATGGCACGATCTCAGCTCATGGCAACCTCTGCCTCCTGGGTTCAAGCAATTCTCCTGCCTCAGCCTCCCGAGTAGCTGGGATTACAGACATGTGCCACCATGCCTGGGTAATTTTGTATTTTTAGTAGAAACGAGCTTTCTCTATGTTTGTCAGGCTGGTCTTGAACTCCCGACCTCAGGTGATCCGCCCACCTCGGCCTTCCAAAGTGCTGGGATTACAGGCATGAGCCACCACGCCCAGCCAACTTGACAAGTTTTTAAGGTATAATTCATTCAGAGTCTAAAAGTTTAGTAGGATCATGGTAGTGAGGAGAATAATTTCACTGCAGAGGTGTGTATGTGTTTAGCAAAGTGGTTGCTAACAGATTTTCCTGAAATCCCCGACAGCACAAAGTATCCTTTACATTATTATCTTTCATGCATATAAAATCTCACTTATATTTCTGTATAGTGGGAGAACCTGGACTTTAACATTTTATATGAAAGAAATGCATAAACCCTGTCTTTTGAAGATAATGTAAGATTTGGAAACAATATGGTAAAAGTAGGAATAGAACAAAAGGGGGAAAATGACAAAAGAAATTAAAAAAAAAGTCCATGGGATTCGTGGGTTTCTCAGCTTAAAGGGACAAGGGAAAGCAAGTCTAGGATGACTCCCAGTATTCAAAGTTACCAGAAGCTTGAGATGATGAACTGCTAAGGTAGTGAGGGTGCCCTATTTTGGGGAAAAGATGGTTTTCTCTTCAAGTCTGTTGCTCCTTATCTTTCCTCAATGAATTTCTACGGAGCATTGAAATTTGTGTGAAAGAAAGGCTTCCAAAAATAAGTAAGTTTAAAATCCAGGGTTTTGTATTATACTTTCAGATTTCCCCAAAGGCCCAGTTTCTCTGTTTTTTTGTTTTGTTTTTTTAAAGTTTAAAAAAAGTTTAAAATCAAAACCCCAAGTGGGAAGTAATTTGTGTGTATCTAAATATTGTATACATTCACTGTTTTATGCCAGTAATTTATAAACTGGGTGTACAGAAAGCAGCCTGGAGCAAAAACATTGTAATGGGAGTTAAGAGATCAGGATTTTAATGATGGTCTGCTACTAATCTATACGAAAATGGTTTGTGTATAGGTTTCAGATTGCTTAAATATGTAGAATAAGACTACATAATCTTCAAGCTTCTCTGCAGCACTGAAGTTCAGATTCTACTTAAGCACTTACGGAATGTGTCAGTGTGATTCCAATTTACCCTATTCCAGATTTGTAGCAAAGCATTTCTCAGATGAATCGTAGGGTCGTTTCTCCTCAGTTTTCAAACTTTGGAGCAAAATCTATATAGGTGTTTTTGGCGGCCTTACTGTTAATAGGATTTGCGGGATACAATAGTTTAGACAAGCTCCTGGTATGTGTTGTGAACAAACGTTTTCTGAAGAGGAATTTGGAGCAAAGCAACTATTTCAGTGAACAGTTTGCAAACTGGGGAGTTGAAGCCTTAGGTGTAAAACAAAGGTGCATTCCAGAGAACAAAGGGAGGGTTTGGGTTTTACAGCAAAAGTTTCTGCCCAGGTTCCCAATCAGGTTCGTTTATACAAATGAAGGATTGAACCGCACTTAGTTCTGATTGGTTGATACAGCTGAGCCCTGATTGGTTGAGGCAGGTGAGCCCTATAAGACCCAGCACTCAACAGAGGTGTGGGTTTGGGGAGAACACAGAGTCCATGTGTGACCTCTAGTCGGTAAATGGCCACGTGTCTCTATTTTAAATTTAGACCCAGTTAGCCACTCTGGATGTTGACGGATTGGCTCTTTCAGGTTCACATTTGTTCATAGTCTGTATGACCAATAAATTTGCAAAACAGAACAACTAGCGCTAACTCTTAATAGCCTCAGTCAGAATAAACAGACAAGACACTGCACCAAGGGCGTATGGGCATTGCACCTGCTCCTCATGGGCTGCTTTCCCGAGCCTTATGCCCACAGCCCTCCTTAGCATTATCGCATTATGAGGCTGGAAGTGCTTTTTTTTTTCTTTCTTTCTTTTTCTTTTCTTTTCTTTTCTTTTTTTTCTTTTTTTGAGACGGAGTTTCGCTCTTGTTTCCCAGGCTGGAGTGCAATGGCGCGATTTCGGCTCACTGCGACCCCTGCCTCCCGGGTTCAAGCGATTCTGCTGCCTCAGCCTCCAGAGTAGCTGAGATTACAGGCAGGCACCACCACGCCCGGCTAATTTTGTATTTTTAGTAGAGGCGGGGTTTCTCCATATTGGTCAGGCTGGTCTCGAACTCCCAACCTCAGGTGATCCGCCCGCCTCGGCCTCCCAAAGTGCTGGGATTACAGGCGTGAGCCAGCGCGCCCGACCCACGGAGTGCTTTTTTTTTTTTTTTTTTTCCTCAGGCAGAGGGTATGGGCCTACTTCTTTGAACATTCGCTCAGATCGTAAGGTAACCCCAAGAATCGGCATCACTCTCTGCTCTGGGCGCCTGGATAGTCTCGCATGGAGTCCGCGAGGTGGTGGCGCCGGAGCACGCTGGGAACGCCGGGCTCCCGGCCGGCCTGACCCGGAAGGGCTGGCGCATGGTAACCCCAGCTTCCCTAGCAACCAAGCAGGCGCAAGAAGCAACCAGCCGTGCTATCCGCTCCCGTTGCTACCGGAATGCCCCTTCAGGTTAGCGATTACAGCTGGCAGCAGACGAAGACTGTGGTCTTTCTGTCTCTGCCCCTCAAAGGCGTGTGCGTCAGAGACACGGACGTGTTCTGCACGGAAAACTATCTGAAGGTAAGAATGCAAGTCTTGCCTGCCGGTCTCCGGGGGTGTGGTCCGAAGCTTCTGCAAGAGCGCAGCTGGGCACGAGCAACAGGCTCATCTTTGCAGATAAACGTCCTAAATTTTTAATCCTATTAAAAAAATGAATCCCATACAGGTGACACACCATCTGTAGACAGATAATCAGATCAGAGACTACTTTTATCCAGGGCTTCCTCATATGCCTTGCTAATCTTTCACTACCTGGCATAAATTTAGTGGGCCTTTTAGAAAGTTATTTTACCTTTTTCACCTGTTTCTTAATACGCGTGCTTAATTTGTGTAATTAACTTAGTTTCCGTTTTCACCCTTCTGCATAGGTCAACTTTCCTCCATTTTTATTTGAGGCATTTCTTTATGCTCCCATAGACGATGAGAGCAGCAAAGCAAAGATTGGGAATGACACCATTGTCTTCACCTTGTATAAAAAAGAAGCGGCCATGTGGGAGACCCTTTCTGTGACGGGTGGTAAGTTCTTTATTAAAAGATGTTCATCTGGTTGTACCTTTTCGGTTTCAGACCTTTTAAAAAATTTTATTTTGAAGCACCTATATTGTGTAGGGGAAGATAGATTTTGATAGATTTTTTTTTTTTAAGAGTCTTGCTCTGTCGCCCAGGCTGGAGTGCAGTGACATGATCTCGGCTTACTGCAACCTCTGTCCCCGGGGTTCAAGGGATTCTCCTACCTCAGCCTCTCAAGTAGCTGGGATTATAGGTGTCCGCCACCACGCCTGGCTAAATTTTTTTGTATTTTTAGTAGAGGGTTTTGCCATGTTGGCCAGGCTGGTCTCACACTCCTGACCGGTCATTAAGTGATCCACCCGTCTTGACCTCCCAGAGTGCTGGGATTACGGGTGCGAGCCACCACACCCGGCCAGATAGACTTTCCTTTTACTCTCCAAGGTTCAATAGCTGGGTCTATAAAATAAACTAACAACAGAAGGATTGACAGAAGAAAATGTATAGAAATTTATGAATTGTTAATATTAGTGCTTTAGGGCATCACAGGGAAAAAAGTGAATACCCCCCAAGCGGTGAGATTTGAGAGCTTAGGGACTGTCTTAATAGGGGAAGGGGGAGGGGATGTAGGCCTCTTAGAACAGTAAATGATTTTTAGGAAAGATGAATGGATCCTTAGAAGAATAGATAGGAAATGTGATAGTTTTTAACAAAATTTGTCACAGTGTGGTGTTGACTTGTAGTTTCCTTTTCTGGGAGAATAGTCAATATTCCCTGGTTAATGAAACTCCAGGAGAAGAGATTTATGACACTTGGGTTCCTTTGGAAAATCTGTTTTTAGGCAGATAAGAGGAGTTCGGACGAAACCTCTCCCTGCATTTGCTGCTTTCAAGTGCCTTTAACTCAAAATGATCGCTATATGAAAGCAGCATATTTTGGGGTGGCATATCCTGAACTCATTCAATTGCTCTTTTAGAAAAAAAAAAAGGCTTATGAGTCTAATTTAAGTGATACAGTGCTTCAGCAGCCATTTAAATAAACCTAAAGGCTGAATTAGTCAAAGTTAGAGCACATTAAGCAGAAGATGTGGGCTCATATCTTAAGGGTAAGCCCTCCTGATATATAGCCTTTATTGAGTACTTAACTTTGCATTAGGCGTTAACATGCCTGTAATTCCATGAAACAACCTGTCACTTAGGTATTATTACCCTTTTTTTTGCAGGGGAGGCTACTGACGTATGGAAAGTTTGAGTAATTGGCAAAATCACACAGCTAGTGACTGGCAGCCTGGAACTGGAGCCTTAGCAGTTTCACTCTAGAGCAGATGTTCCCAACCCTGGCTACATATTTGAATCAGCTATGGAATTTTAAAATAATACTCTAATCCAGTCAAATCAGTTTCTGGGAATAGTACTCAGGTGTTGGAAGTTTTTGAAAAGCTTTCCAGGAGTTATAATGTGCAGCCAAAGTTGAAATCCCCAGTTGTTGTTTGCTTGTTTTGAGAGACAGAGTCTCGCTCCGTCACCCAGGCTGGAGTGCAGTGGTGCGATCTCGGCTCACTGCAACTTCCGCCTCCCTAGGTTTAAGTGATTCTTCAGCCTCAGCCTCCCAGGTAGCAGGGACTACAGGCATGTGCCGCCACGTCCAGCTAATTTTTGTATTTTTTAGTAGAGACAAGGTTTCACTATATGTTGGCCACGCTGGTCTCAAACTTCTGACCTCAAGTGATCCACCCGCCTCGGCCTCCCAAAGTGCCGGGATTATAGCCATGAGCCACCGCGACCGGCCTGACATCCCCAGTTTTAAAGCTAGTTCTCTGTAGTCTTACTAAGCTAGTTGTCTGTACTTTGTACTAGTACCAAGATCAGCTTCCATAGTCAGTAATTGTCCTCTACTGCTTTAGCCCTGTTTTCCTCCTTCTTTCTTTAGTTGTCATGTTTTCTAATACTTTACGTTTACTGCCTGGAATTTATTTTTTTTAATTTTGAGTTTTTTAAGAGATAGAATCTCACTCTATCACCAACGCTGGAGTGCGGTTGGTGTTACCATAGCTCATTGTAACCTCAAACTCCTAGGTTCTAGCAATTCTCCTGCCTCGACCTCCTGAGTAGCAGAGACTACAGGTGTGCACCAAAACACCTAGTTAATTATTTTTATTTTTGTAGAGACAGGGTCTCACTATGTTGCCGATAGGTCTTGAACTCCTAGGCTCAAGTGATCCTCCCACTTTGGCCTCCCAAATGCTAGGATTTCAGGCGTGAGCCACTGCACCCAGACTACTGCCTGGAATTTCTTTTAAGCCTTTGGCATTAAGCCTTGAATATGGACTCTTGAGGGTAGAAAGAGTTGCAACCATTCTTTCTATCAAGGCTTTCTTGGTATCTGTAGTGGAATTTAATTTTTAATTTCCAAGACGAAGGTAGAATTTATTTTTCTAAGATCGGGTATTCAGCTCAGAGAATACTGGTTAAGGTACGTTAACATAGCCAGTTTACTTAATTTTTTTTTTTTTTTTAGTGAGCCCCAGACTACCTAAAGAGTTTTAAAGAATCAGGTTCCTGTTTTTTGACCTCTTACTTCCTCTGTGACTCAGTAAGTCTATGTTGGGGCCTGATGATGTCATAAAACACACCCAGTCTGTTTTGACTTCTTACCTAAAATTGAATGTACATTTATTTTGACTCTTGTAAATTAACTTTTTCTGTAAAGGACCAGATAGTATTTTAGACTTCGCAGGCCATATGGTCTCTGTCATATCTATTCAGCTCTGCCATTGTAGCACAAAAGTAGCCACAGGTGATTCATATTTATGGACAATGAAATTTGAATTTCATCTAATTTTTAAATGCCACAAAATGTTATTTTGATTTTTTTCATCCATTTAAAAATGTAAAAATTATTCAAGGCTTGTGGGCTGAGGGGAAACAGGTGGCAGGTTGGATTTGGCCCATGGGTCATAGTTTGCCAACCTCTGATTTAGACAAATCAAAACAGTCTTAAAACTGACTTAAGCTGAGCGCAGTGGCTCATGCTTGTAATCCCATCACTTTGGGAGGCCGAGGCAGGTGAATCACCTGAGGTCAGGAGTTTGAGACCAGCCTGGCCAACATGGTGAAACCCTGTCTCTACTAAAAATACAAAAATTCGTCGGGCGTGGTAGCGGATGCCTGTAGTCCCAGCTACTTGGGAGGCTGATGCAGGAGAATCGCTTGAACCCGGGTGGTGGAGGTTGCAGTGAGCTGAGATCTCACCATTGCACTCCAGACTGGGCAACAGAGCGAGACTCCATCTCAAAATAAATAAATAAATAAAAAACCACTAATTTATATCACAATGAACATTGATTCTACTTCAGAAACCAGGTTTGAGATTCCTTTAGAAATCAAACTCAGTTTGCCGGGCGCGGTGGCTCATGCCTGTAATCCCAGCACTTTGGTAGGCCGAGGCGGGCTGATCATCTGAGGTTGGGAGTCCGAGACCAGCCTAACCAACATGGAGAAACCCCGTCTCTACTAAAAATACAAAATTAGCCGGGCATGGTGGCGCATGCCTGCAATCCCAGCTACTCAGGAGGCTGAGGCAGGAGAACCACTTTAACCCGGGAGGCGGAGGTTGCGGTGAGCCAAGATTGTGCTATTGCACTTCAGCCTGGGCGAAACTCGGTCTCAAAAAAAAAAAAAAAAGCAAGAAAGAAATCAAACTCAGTTTTGCCAGGTACAGTGGCTCATGCCTAAAGTAATCTCAGCATTTTAGGAGGCCAAGGTGGGAGGGTCATTTGAGCCCAGGAATTCAAGACCAGCCTGGGCAACATAGAGAGACTTCACCTCTATTAAAAAAAAAAATTAGCCAGGCATAGTGGCATGTGCCTTGTAGTCCCAGCTACTTGGGAGGCTGAGGTTGGAGGATCACTTGAGCCCAAGAGGTGGAGGCTGCAGTAAGCCATGCTTATAATGCTGCACTCCAACCTGGGTGACAGTATGTGATCTTCTCAAAAAAAAGAAATCAAACTCAATTTTACTTGCAATTCAGTGGGATTATTTAACCATTTTTTTCACATAAAATATTGTGGAACTCCAGTTTATACACGTAGACTGTCTACCTCATTATTCAAACTCTAATTTTTCTCATTTTTTCTGGAAATTCCTTCTTGATACACTCTTTATTTCTATTAGACATGGAGTATTTCATTTGGGAAGTTAATGTTCTTCCAGTTATTTCTGCCGCTGAAGCTGACTTAGCTGTCTACCTTCCTGTTTTTAAACAGGAGGAGAGATGAGAAGAGGCTTCAGACCTAATTTCAGTCCTAGTTCTTAGCCAAGATCTTAGATGAATAAAATTACACACTTTTACTTACCTCTAACTGATATTTAACATTCTCTTCAATTGTGAAGATAGGCAACAAACAATAGTAGTATCTTAGTCTGTTTGGGTACTATAACAAAATACCATCAACTGAGAAGCTTATAAACAACAGAAATTTATTTCTCACAGTCCTGTAGGCTGGGAAGTCCAGATCAAGGTCCTGGCAGGTTTGGTATGCGGTGAGGGCTCACTTTCCTGTAGATGGCACCGTACTGTGTCCTCACATGGTGGAAGGGGCAAGTCTGCTTTCTGGGGCCTTCTGTATAAGGACATTACCTCCCAAAAGGCCTCACCTCCAAATAACATCACATTAAGGGTTGGGATTTTAACATAAGAGTTTTAGGGAGACATAAACATTCAGACCATAGCAAGTAGTATCAACAAAAACAAAAAGTATGTTTATATCAGAGATACCTCTTTTATACTCTACTTTGAAATTACAATATTAGACTTGTTGCTGTATATTAATGCATTAATAAAGAAGCACATAACCGTGTATCACAATTTGGCCGGCCGCAGTGGCTCACGCCTGTAATCCCAGCACTTTGGGAGGCCGAGGCGGGCAGATCACAAGGTCGGGAGATCAAGACCATCCCGGCCAACATGGTGAAGCCCTGTCTGTACTAAAAATATAAAAATTAGGTGGGCGTGGTGATGCCCACCCGTAGTCCTGGCTACTTGGGAGGCTGAGGCAGGAGAATTGCTTGAACCCAGGAGGCGGAGGTTGCAGTGAGCTGAGATCGGACCACGGCACTCCAGCCTGGCAACAGAGCAAGACTCCGGCTCAAAAAAAAAAATGTATCACAATTTTATTTCTTAATGTTTTATAAGTGTTTTGATATAACTGAGTTTCTTTGTAGACCTGTATATTTTATTTCATACATTTTAAAACATTGTGAAAGGATTTATAAGGATTCACTACTCTGCCAAGGTGTCTGCCGCACAAAAAAGGTTAAGAACCCATGCCTGGGGTATGATTCATCCCTCTACCCACCCCTTATCTACTCTCCCCCACTTTGTCTTCCCCTCAAGTTTTCTCCTCTCCCCTTCTGTTTTTTTTTTTTCTGCTTAAAGGCTAGATCTTTTCCCTCAGGCTCTGATCCTTCCCTTTGTAAGATAATTTACCCATTAACGGATCGCAGCCTGCAGTTTGTGAAACATTGGGCCACATCAAATATAAAGATAACTGTGAGATCTTGCACGGTGGCTCATGCCTGTAATTCCAGCACTTTGGGAGGCCAAGGTAGGAGCATCGCTTGAGCCCAGGAGTTCAAGACCAGCCAGGGCAATGTAGTGAGACCTCGTCTCTACATAAAATTTAAAAATTAGCCAGATGTGGTGGCACACACCTGTAGTCCCAGCTACTCATGAAGCTGAGGTAGAAGGATTGCTTGAGCCCAGGAGGTTAAGGTTGCAGTAAGTTTTGATTGCTTAACTGCACTCCAGCCTGGGTGACAGAGAGAGACCTCGTCTCAGGAAAACAAACAAACAAGCTGTGAATGGTAAGGTTTTATATATATTTATATATAATATTATATAAAATATAATATATATATTTATATATATAAAACCTTACCTATTATATATAATATATTATATATTATATTATATATAATATAATATTATATATTATATATAATATGTTATATAATATATTATATATAATATTATATATAATATATAATATATATTATATATTATATATAATATGTTATATAATATAATATATATTATATATTATATATAATATGTTATATTATATATTATATAATGTATATAATATATAATATATATTTTATATATTACATATATATATTTTATATTATTTACATATAATATATATTTTATGTATTATTTACATATAATATATATTTTATGTATTATTTACATATAATATATATTTTATGTATTATTTACATATAATATATATTTTATGTATTATTTACATATAATATATATTTTATATATTATTTACATATAATATATATTTTATATATTATATAAATGATGATTTATTATGATCAGGTTTATAAGCGAATAGCCCTAGTTTCTTAACAGAGAAGGAGAAGATAAATGTGTCCTTGCACCTTCATCCTCACCCTCTCCCTCTCATTACCTGCTTCTTGTGTCCCTCCCCCATCCCTTCTTCTTCCTCTCCACCCCCTTCATTCTCTAGTCATTCATTATTATTACAGTTAGTTGTTTACCTTTTAACATTAGCTTCTTGGCCAGTTTAATATTGAAAAATATTTTCCATGTTCCTTGTGAAGTTGGGTACAAAGAAATCTCATCCTGGGTCAGTTTATTTAAGTAGTTTTCTCATAAGTAAAGCAAATTTGTCATAATTCTAATTTAGCAGTATTCTGTACATTTTAGTTGACAAAGAGATGATGCAAAGAATTAGAGAAAAATCTATTTTACAAGCACAAGAGAGAGCAAAAGAAGCTACAGAAGCAAAAGCTGCAGCAAAGCGGGAAGATCAAAAATATGCACTAAGTGTCATGATGAAGGTAAGTTGCAGAATGACAGGCAAGTCCTCTAAAGAGATAATAGTAGACTATGTGAGGATAGTGAGTTCCAGCTGCTGGACTTCCTCAGCATTTTCTTCATACTTTGTTTAGAGGACTTGCTGTGTTATATAGGCTGTCTGCTATTTATATGTGTGTGTGTTTTTTTTTCTTGAGACCGAGTCTCACTCTGTCGCCCATGCTGGAGTGCAGTGCGGTGATCTGGACTCACTGCAAGCTCCAGTTCCCGGGTTCACGTCATTCTCCTGCCTCAGCCTCCTGAGTAGCTGGGACTACAGGCACCTGCCACCATGCCAGGCTAATTTTTTTGTGTTTTTAGTAGAGACAGGGTTTCACCGTGTTAGCCGGGATGGTCTTGATCTCCTGACCTCGTGATCTGCCCGTCTCGGCCTCCCAAAGTGCTGGGATTAGAGGCGTGAGCCACCGTGCCCGGCCCATATTTGTTCTTGAAATCTGAATGAAAGTCAAAGGTGTAAAAGTTGGACAGTTGTTTCAGGGAGAGGGTTCTATTTCTAGGGGAGTAAAAATAAAGTCTCAGTGGTGCAAGTGTTTTACTTCTTTTTAAATCTTGGAATAACAGATATGATTTTAAAACAAGAAAAGCATATTTAAAACATTATTGTCAAATTTTTTTAACGGTTAAGGGTTTTAAGTGAAAGTTTTAATCAGCAATATATTTTTTGAGAAACAATTCACATTCCATATAATTTACCCATTTAAAGTGTACAGTTTAATAGTTTTTAGTACATTCAGAGTTGTGTAACCATTACTACAGTCAATTTTAGAACATTTTCATCACCCCCCAAAAAGCACCAATACCCCTTAGCAGCCGCTCCCCATTTCCCCTAACACTTAGTCCTAGGCAACTGCTTATCTGTTTTCTGTCTCAATAGATTTACCTATTTTGAGTAATTTTTACAAAAAAATTCTTATCTCAGGCCAAGCGCAGTGGCTCATGCCTGTAATCCCAGCACTTTGGGAGGCCGAGGCGGGCGGATCATGAGGTCAGGAGTTCAACACCAGCCTGGCCAACATAGTGAAACCCTGTCTCTACTAAAAATACAAAAATCAGCCACGCGTGGTGGTGGGCACCTGGTAATCACAGCTACTCGGTAGGCTGAGGCAGGAAAATCGCTTGAACCCAGGAGGTGGAGGTTGCAGTGAGCGGAGATTGCGCCACTGCACTCCAGCCTGGGCGACAGAGTGAGACGCTGTCTCAAAAAAAAAAAAAAAAAACTTCTTATCTCAAATTCCCATTTTGACATGTTGAAGTGACTAAGGAATCTATAATACGCATTATTTAAGATTTTTGTGGACCCATGACTGTTTTTTGGATTCTCATAACTTGCATTGTTTTCTATTATCAACAGTTCATGATTCCAAAGATTTCTCCACTTTTTTTATCACTTCCACTTAACTTTTTTTTTTTTTTTTAAATGGAGTCTGGCTCTGTTGCCCAGGCTGGAGTGCGGTGGTGAGATCTCAGCTCACTGCAACCTCTGCCACTCGGGTTCAAGAGATTCTCATGCCTCAGTCTCCTGAGTAGCTGGGACTACAGATGTGCACCACCATGCCTGGCTAATTTTTTATATTTTTAGTAGAGACAGGGCTTCACCATATTGGCCAGGCTGGTCTCGAGCTCCTGACCTCAAGTGATTCACCCGCCTTGGCCTCCCAAAGTGTTGGGATTACAGGCATGAGTCACCACACTGAGCCATATACTTTGTCTTTTACTTAATAATTGAACTGGTCAGCTGGTCAAAGATTCCTGCCTTTAGCATACTTAATTCCATCTTTTCTTTATTGTATGATCACAGCTGTTGGCCTTTTGATTTTATCATTTTCATGAATTTAAAAAAATTAATATAGAATTTGTGGCAATAGATAAATATTCACTGAAATAATAAAACAGTTAAATAATGGCACACTTATTGCTGTATTGGTATGTCAAAACAGAACAGTTGACCAGCAGGAAGCACCACTATGTTGTACCTTGAAGGTTTTTTTTTTTTTTTTTTTTTGAGATGGAGTCTCGCTCTGTCGCCCAGGCTGGAGTGCAGCGGCGCAATCTCAGCTCACTGCAAGCTCTGCCTCCCAGGGGTTCACGGCATTCTTCTGCCTCAGCCTCCCGAATAGGTGGGACTACAGGTGCCCGCCACTATGCCTGGCTAATTTTTTTGTATTTTTAGTAGAGACAGGGTTTCACTGTGTTAGCCAGGATGGTCTCGCTCTCCTAACCTCGTGATCTGCCCTTCTCGGCTTCCCAAAGTGCTGGGATTACAGGTGTGAGCTGCCGCACCCAGCTGAAGTTTTCAATTTACTAATTTATGAAAGCTTGACTTTGGTATTTGGAAAGGTGATTTAGAGGAATTAATATATATAATATGAAGATATGGGTTATATTAAGAGGACAGAACCTACAAAAGCCAGTATCCTGTTCCACAAATTGTCTGTTTTCTCTCTTCCCTCAGTAGTGTTGAGAGTTGGGAGTATGTTTTGTTTCATCCTTATTATAGCCATTATCAAGTAAATTGGTGCTCAAACATTTGAATAAATTAATATGAATGCATTACTCTAGTACTACGTACCCGTAGCAAACATCTACTTTGGTGAATTAGCTGAAGCTATTTTCACTCTGTGCAATCCTAGACACTGTTAAGAAAAGAACTTTGATGATCCAGTAAGAGCAAATAGTAACAAAAGGCAACATATTGTTAGCTTAAGTTAGCATAAATTAATTTAAAACTTGAAGGACATCTACCAAAAATAAGTGGTTTTTAAGTAGTAACCTTTTAAAAAATAATTAGTGGGGCTGTGTCAATTCGCTATACTGTGTGTACAGGTATTATTCTGCTTGGGCTACCCTAACAAAATGTTGTTTAACAGAAATTTATTTTCTCATAGATCAAGGTCTGGTAGGGTCTCTTTCTGGTTAGACTCTCTGTTTTTGGGGCCTTCTTGCTGCGCTCTTACGCAGCAAAAAAAGAAAAAGAAAAAGATTGGTATTTCATCCTGAGAGTATGGTCAAGGAATCCAAAGCAGTATTGTTTGTGCTGAATCCTGGAAAATGAATCAGATTTAGGTTCCTGGTAGCAAGAGAGGGAAAACCTCATTGCAGAAGTGCTTTTAAAGCCCCTGCTGTGTCATATTTGCTAATGTACCATTAGCCAAATCAAGCCACATAGCCAAGTCCAGATTTAAAGATTGGAAAAATAGACTATACTAATTGGAAAGAGAGGTATAATGGGAAAATGACATTACAATTTGGATAGGTATATGAAAATAAGGCACACAAAGGAACATTTATTGGTCAGAAATAATATCCTAATGTGTCCGGAATTTATTCCCTCTGGTGGGTTCTTGGTCTCGCTGACTTCAAGAATGAAGCCGCATACCTCACGGTGTGTTACAGTTCTTAATGGTGGCGCGTCCGGAGTTGTTTGTTCCTCTCGGTAGGTTCATGGTCTTGCTGAGTTCAGGAATTAAGCTGCAGACCCTCACGGTGAGTGTTACAGCTCTTAAAGGTGGCACGGACCCAAAGAGTGTGCAGCAGCAAGATTTATTATGAAGAGTGAATGAACAAAGCTTCCACAGCATGGAAAGGGACCCGAGCGAGTTGCCGCTGCTGGCTGGGGTGGCCAGCTTTTACTCCCTTATTTGTCCCTGTGTATGTCCTGCTGATTGGTCCATTTTACAGAGTGCTGATTGGTCCATTTTACAGAGTGCTGATTGGTGCATTTACAATTGTTAAGCTAAACACGGAACACTGATTGGTGCGTTTTTCCAGATTGCTGATTGGCACGTTTACAATCCTTTAGCTAGACACAAAGCACTGATTGGTGCATTTTTACAGAGTGCTGATTGTTGTGTTTACAATCCTTTAGCTAGACACAGAGCACTGATTGGCGCATTTTTACAGAGTGCTGATTGGTGCGTTTACAATCCTTTAGCTAGACAGGAAAAGTTCTCCAAGTCCCCACTTGACCCAGGAAGTCCAGCTGGCTTCACCTCTCACTAAGATTTTGAAAAATTTCTCAAAGGTAATAGAGAACTCTCTTAAGGGATTTTCAACAAAAGTGTAAAATTAGTTGGGTTTGTCTTTTAGAAAGCTCGTTCTGGCTAATGAGTTTGAAGAGGTTGCAGGGAGGAGGCAGAGTTTTTGTTAAGATGGAGAAATTTTGAGCATACTTATATGTTGAGGAAGGAAGCTAGTAAAGAGGGAAAGGTTAATAATACAATGAAGAGAGAAGATTGCTGATGGAGCAGTTTTCTGGTGATATAGGGATATTTTATCATTTTTGCTAATTAAAAATAAACTTTTTTTTTTTTTTTTTTTGAGACAGGGTCTGTTGCCCAGGCTGGAATGCAAAATGGCGCAATTACAGCTCACTACATTGGCCTCGCAGGTTCGAGAGATCCTCCCACCTCAGCTTCCCAAGTAGCTAGGACTATAGGTGTATGCCACCACGCCCTGCTAATTTTTTTGTAGTTTATGTAGAGATGGGGTCTAACTATGTTGCCCAGCAGGAACAAAGAATAGATATCTAAGGATCTGGAAAATTCTTAAGCACACAGATAATTAAAGGAATTTTTACTTTGCTTGGTAAAGAAGCAGGGTTGTCTGGGCATGGTGGCTTATGCCTGTAATCCCAGCACTTTGGAAGGCCGAGGCAGGTGGATCACCTGAAGTCAGGAGTTCAAGATCATCCTGGTCAATATGGTGAAACCCTGTCTCTACTAAAAATACAAAAATTAGCTGGGCGTGGTGGCAGGCATTTGTAATCTCAGCTACTCTGGAGGTTGAGGCAGGAGAATGGCTTGAACCCAGGAAGCGGAGATTGCAGTGAGCTGAGATCATGCCATTGCACTCCCGCCTGGGTAACAAAGAGTGAAACTTCATCTCCAAAAAAAACCAACCAAACAAACAAACAAACAGAAAAACGAGGCAGGGTCATCAACAGAAAGGGAGAGATTGAGGTGGAGGTATAGGGATGTGAGGTGATTAGTGGAAGCTTGGAATACTGATGCCAGAGTCTTCCAAAATTTGCTTTTTTTTCCTCTTCGGTAATCTTGGCTGCTACTGCCTCTTTTTTTTTTTTTTTTTTTTTGAGATGGTGTCTCGCTCTGTTGTCCAAGCTGGAGTGCAGTGGTGCAATCTTGGCTCACTGCAAGCTCTGCCTCCTGGGTTCATGCCATTCTCCTGCCTAAGTTTCACGAGTAGCTGCGACTACAGGTGCCCGCCAACCACGCCCATCTAATTTTTTGTATTTTTTGGTGGAGATGGGGTTTCACCGTGTTAGCCAGGATGGTCTCGATCTCCTGACCTCGTGATTTGCCTGCCTCGGCCTCCCAAAGTGCTGGGATTACAGGCGTGAGCCACTGCGCGCGGCCGCCTACTTTTCTTATCTTCTTCACTATTTTGTTCTGTACATTACCCACTTCTATCTTGAATTTTTTTTTTATCATTTCTTGTTTTTGTTTTGTTTTCCGCTTCAATGGAACTCTTTTTTCCAACTGATCTTTTAAACTGGATAGGTCAAATTTGAAGTGCATTTTTCTGCTGTGGTTTCTTAAAGTTGAAACCCAGAAACCTTAATCTTTGAAAGAGGTTTGCCTGATCATGCAGATAAGGTATGAGTTGCTAGTTGTCTATTTAATGCCATAGGACCTCAAAATGATCCTTATCAGTGAATACACATGCCCTGTTTATCACGGGCACGTATAACTAATGTACAAAAAGACCACAATGAACTGCTTTGCCATTTTATTCTATTTTATGATAATAACTTTCATGATTCTGGCATTTAAAAAATCCTCCCATCTTTCTTTTTTCTTTCATCTCATTTCTCTTCAATGTATGTCAGACTTTCTCAGCAGCCTGTCTTCCACTTTTACATGTTTTGTATTTTCTCCATCAACCCGTTCTTAGAGCTCTGTACGTCTGGTATCTCCTGTTCTGATGTCTTTGGCCAGTGTTTATTCATTTATGTGTTATTGGACACTTGGGTTGCTTCCACCCTTTGGCTAGTGTGAATAATGCTGATATGAACATGATGTGATGGTTAATACTGAGTGTCAACTGATTGGATTGAAGGATGCGAAGTATTGATCCTGGGTGTGTCTGTGAGGGTGTAGCCAAAGGAAATTAACATTTGAGTCAGTGGGCTGGGAAAGGCAGACCCACCCTTAATCTGGGTGGTCACCATTGAATTGGCTGCCAGCATGGCTAGTATATAAAGCAGGCAGAAAAATATGAAAAGACGAGACTGGCCTAGCCTCCCAGCCTACATCTTTTGCTCGTGCTGGGTGTTTCCTGCCCTCGAACATTGGACTTCAAGTTCTTCAGTTTTGGAACTTGGACTGGTTCTCCTTGCTTCACAGCTTGCAGCAGGCCTATTGTGATACCTTGTGATTGTGTGAGTTAATACTTAATAAACTCCCCTTTACATATATATCTGTCTATACTATTAGTTATGTCTCTCTAGAGAACCCTGACTAATATACACGAGTATAAAAATATCCCTTTGAATTCTTGCTTTCAATTGTTTTGGGCTTGTATCTAGAAGTGGATATAGCAGATCATATGGTAATGGTAATTCTATTTTATTTTATTTTTTTTCCTGAGATGGAGTCTCACTCTGTTGCCCAGGCTGGAGTGCAGTAGTGCGATCTTGGCTCACTGTAAGCTCCGCCTCCCAGGTTCAAGCCATTCTTCTGCCTCAGCCTCCCAAGTAGCTGGGACTACAGGTGCTCACCACCACGCCCGGCTAATTTTTTTTGTATTTTTAGTAGAGACAGGGTTTCACCATGTTAGCCAGGATGATCTCGATCTCCTGACCTCGTGATTCACCTGTCTCAGCCTCCCAAAGTGCTGGGATTACAGGCGTGAGCCACCGCGCCCGGCCTATTTTTAATTTTTTGAGGAATTGCCATACTGTATTCCATGGCATTTGGACCATTTTATGTTTTCATCACAGTGTGCAAAGGTTCCAGTTTCTCCCATTCTCACTAACACTTGTTATTTTGGTTTTTTGAGAGTAGCCATCCTAATGGCCGTGAAGTGGTATCTCATTGTGGTTTTGATGTGCTCTTCAGTGCCATTTTAATTTGAGCTATATCTCTGAAACCCACTCATTCCCTTTTTTCCTAAATCTTTGAGATATTGGTAAGTATAACATTTATTCTTGCTTGCTCTTTTCCTCTCTTCTCCCATTTTTTGGCCTATGCTTTCTCTTAAAAAAAAAAAAAAAGCTTTATTGGCTGGGTGTGATGGCGCATGCCTGTAATCCCAGCACTTTGGGAGGCTGAGCAGGTGGACTGCTTGAGGTCAGGAATCCGAGACCAGCCTGGCCCATCTCTACTAAAAATACAAAAAATTAGCCGTGTGTGGTGGTGTGCACTTGTAATCCCAGCTACTCAGGAGGCTGAGGCAGGAGAATCACTTGAACCCAGAAGACAGAGGTTGCAGTGGGCCAAGATTGTGCCACTGTATTCCAGCCTGGGTGACAGAGTGAGACTCCATTTCAAAAACAAAAACAAACCCCAGCTTTATTGAGATATAATTTATATACCATAAAGTTCATTCTTTTAAAGTGTAGAATTCATTGTTTCTTAGTATGTATACAAGTTATTCAGCCATCACCACTATGTAATTCTGGAACATTTCATAACCATAAAAAGAGACCTATTGGCCAGGCATGGTGGCTCACACCTGTAATCCCAGCACTTTGGGAGGCCGAGGGGGGCGGATCACAAGGTCAAGAGTTTGAGACCAGCCTGGCCAATATGGTGAATTCCCATCACTATTAAAAATACAAAAATTAGCCAGGTGTGGTGGTGTGCGTCTGTAGTCCCAGCTACTCGGAAGGCTGAGGCAGGAGAATTGCTTGAACCTGGGAGGCAGAGGTTGCAGTGAGCCGAGATTGAGCCACTGCACTACAGCCTAGGCGACAGAGCAAGAGTCTGTCTCAAAATAAATAAATAAATAAATAAATAAATAAATAAATAAAGAGCCCTGTTTTCATCAGCAGTCACTCCCTACTTTTCCCTCCACCATAGCCCCTGGAGGAGACGGAATCTACTGTCTGTTTCTATAGATTTGTTTACTCTAGACATTTCACATACAGTGTGTGGTCTTTGGATGTGATGCCCATCAGTCTTTATGGGAGGCTTTCTTTCACTTAGCATAATGTATATAGGGCTTATACATATTGTAGCATGTATAAGTTTTTCATTCCTTTTTATGGATGAATAATATGGCATAGTATGGGTGTCACCACATTTTGTTTATCCATTTATCAGTTGGTGAAAATTTAGGTTCTCTTCACCTTTTGGCTATTACAAATAGTACTACTATGACCATTCATGTACTTCTAGTATTTAAGTATCTGTTTTTTGTTTTGTTTTGTTTTGTTTTTGAGATGGAGTCTTGCTCTGTTGCCCAGGCTGGAGTGCAGTGGCGTGATCTCAGCTCACTGCAACCTCTGCCTCCTGGGTTCAAGCGATTCTCCTGCCTCAGCCTCCTGAGTAGCTGGGATTACAGGCAAGCACCACCATGCCCGGCTCGTTTTTTGTATTTTTTAGTAGAGAGGGGGTTTTGCCATGTTAGCCAGGCTGGTCTCTAACTCTTGACCTCAGGTGATCCACCCACCTCAGCCTCCCAAAGTGCTGAGATTACATGCATGAGCCACCACGCCTGGCCTTGAGTGTCTGTTTTTAATTCTTTCATGTATATACTTAGGAATAGAATTGCTGGGTCATTTGTAATTCTGTTTAGCTTTTTGAGGAATCATCAAATAGTTTTCCACAATGGCTATACTATTTTTCATTCCCATCAACAATGTATGATGATTCTAATTTTTTTACATCTTTGCCAACACTTCTGTTGTTGCCAGATGGAAAGTCTTGACTATGAGTTGTCCCAGTTCTTGGCACATTAAACAAAGAATTGAACAAAATGCACAAACAAAGCAATAAAAGAACAAAACAACAAAAGTGCAGGTTTATTGAAGCAAAAGTACACTCCACAGAGTGTAAGCGCGCTCAAGCAAGCAGCTCAAGAGCCCCGATTGCAATGTTCTTTCAGGTTTGTACTAAACTAAAAGAATTTGGTAGCATTCCTGGGTACCGTTTAGAGGCTTCCCATTGGTTGCACCCTACACAAATGAAGGCTTGGCCCATTACTAATCAGAGGCTGAAGTGAAGTCTTGGCCCATAACTAATTAGCAATAGGGGAGAGAGGGGGTTTTGTAGAGGGAGGGGACTCTGGCCCTTGGCATGGAGAGGTGGGGTTTTTCTTTTGGCCCAATTCCAATAAGCCAGCTGCTAGTTGGCCTCAGGCTCCCTGTTCCAGACCCTGTTCTGCCTCATTTCCCCCTGAGAGACTTGATCCCAATAAATCTTTATGGGAGGCAGAGGAACTGATGGTCTGTCTTCTGTAATTGCTTCGTGCGGATTAGGGCAGAGTCCCTACATATTGGGGACCACAGAACTCTTGCCCTGCTCTGTCTAGTGGAGAGAGGGTGACTTCTTGAAGGCTAGGGCTGGCATCGTCACCTGGAAATGGCTAGAAGCCCTGCTGCATGATCATTTGAAGCTTAATGTTCTCTAGGTGAGAAGAAATAAATCTGGTTACATGATTAAACAAAAATGGTCCAAAAATCAATGTAAGCATAATTATTAATAATGTGCTGGCTAGGGGAAGGAGCCATGAAACCCAGCTTAGTATCCTTGACCAGGGGCCCCATGACTTGGACAACTGTTGTCATATTTTAGAGGCCTGGTCAGCTAATTTTGGGGCAGCATCCCTTACTAATCCTGATTGGTTGATATGAAAACAGTGCTTTCCCTCTAGGAAAAGATATAAGCCACTTTTTTCAGCAGTTAGGAGATCCAGTCCCTGTATTAGTCCATTCTCACACTGCTAATGAAGACATACCCAAGATCGGGTAATTTATAAAGGAAAGAGGTTTCATTGAGTCACAGTTCCACATGGCTAAGGAGGCCTCAGGAAACTACCAATCATGGCAGAAGACACCTCTTAACAGGGTGGCAGGAGAGAGAATGAGCACCAGCAGGAGAAATGCCATAAAACCTTATAAAACCATTAGATCTTGTGAGACTCACTCATTATCATGAGAACAGCATGGGGGAAACTGCCCCCATGATTCAGTTACCTCCACCTGGTCCCACCCTTGACACGTGGGGATTATTACAATCCAAGGTGAGATTTGGGTGGGGATACAGAGCCAAACCTTATCAGTCCTCTTCTGTTTTGTAAAGTGACTGCCAAAGAGTCTACCTGATTTTGTAAGGCATACTTTGGGCAGTGTCTTCCAAGCCGTCTGAAAGCTCCTTGGGCAAGCGTTGGTAATAGGATAGAGAAGTTGGAAGCCCACTATTTCCTGTTTCTACGCCTGCAGTTATTCGTAACCCTACCTGAAAGGGTATGAGTTGGATGGCTTGTTTGTGCCTGATGGTTGCAGTTAAAGGTATAATGAGAGACTGGTTATTGGGAGCTATATTGATCTCGGGGGCTAAGTAAACAAGTGTGCAGTGCAAACAATTGGTTCCAGTCCATTTGGCTAGTAAACATAAGTAGGAACTAGTCCCACACAGGAAAAAGGCTGCTTGTTTTTCAAGACAAAAATTGTTCTCTATGATGAACATGTAGGTTAGCTTGTTTTCCTTTTCCCAAGTGGTTAAGGTCCCTGCTACAGTGGCCCTGGTTAAAGGCTGGAGGGGGCCTTGGGTATCGGGGGAACCCACCCCCAGTATTTCAACATAGGTTCTTTCTGTTTTCCATAAGTGTTGGCCAGCTGAGAAATAAAGAGAGACAGTATAAAGAGAGGAATTTTACAGCTGGGCCATCGGGGGTGACATCATATATCGGTAGGACTGTGATGCCTGCTTGAGCCTCAAACCAGCAAGTTTTTATTAAGGGTTTCCAAAAGGGGGTGTAAGAACAGGGAGTAGATACAAAGATCATATGCTTCAAAGGGCAACAAGCAGAACTACTAATAAGGGTGTAACAAAGATCACATACTTCTGAGGGAACAGGACAAAGGGCAAAAGCAGAACTACTGACAAGGGTCCAACAAAGATCACAAGGCAAAGGGCAAAAGCAGAACTACTGATAAGGGTCTATGTTCAGCAGTGCACATATTGTCTTGATAAACATCTTAAACAACAGAAAACAGGATTCAAGAGTAGAGAACTGGTCTGACCACAAATTTACGAGGGTGGAGTTTTTCCCCCACCCTAGTAAGCCTGAGGGTTCTGCAGGAGACCAGGGCGTATCTCAGTCCTTATCTCAACTGCACAAGACAGACATTCCCAGAGCCCAGAGTGGCCATTTATAGACCTCCGCCTAGGAACATATTCCTTTCCCAGGGTATTAATATTAATATTCCTTGCTAGGAAAAGAATTTAGCGATATGTTTCCTACTTGCACGTCCATTTATAGGCTCTCTGCAAGAAGAAAAATGTGACTCTTTTTGCCTGACCCCACAGGCAGTCAGACCTTATGGTTGTCTTCCCTTGTTCCTTAAAAATTGCTATTATTCCGTTCTTTTTCAAGGTGCACTGATTTCATATTGTTGAAACACACATGTTTTACAATTAGTTTGTACAGTTAACACAATTATCACAGTGGTCCTGAGGTGACATACATCCTCAGCTTACGAAGATAACAGGATTAAGAGATTAAAGTAAAGACAGGCATAAGAAATTATAAGAGTATTATTTGGGAACTGATAAATGTCCATATTAAAATGAAATGTCCCAATTTATGTTCCTTTGCTGCGGCTCCAGCCAGTCCCTCCATTCGGGGTCCCTGACTTCCCACAACACTTGGGAAGTACTCTGAGTTGCCCAAGTGGTTTTGTTCTCTCAGTTTAGGTGGTTATGCTTAGTGTCTACCAGCCAACACCCAGAGCTATTTTTGTACTGGGGGACTAAAAGGCAACTAGATGTCTCAGGATTAGTATAGCCTTCCCAGGGGAAAATGTGCATACAGCTAGTGGGCCTACCCTGACAGTACTTAGACTGCATATCCTTTAAAGTAGCCTTAACTAAGGGTGGTTTTCATGAAAACCATACAAGTTTTCTAAATGATGCAGTCTGGGTAACTGCATAGCTTACATTATCATGTAAGAGGTTAATCTCTAGGGGGTGGTTGCATTGAAGATATTTCAAGGTACTCAGGGCTTGACCAAAATTTTGGCTTCTTTTAGTACAAAGTGGCGCCTGGAATTTTAGTTCTGTGTGCATCGATATTGGGCCCCTAATGGGTTTTTGAGGGGATGCAACTCCAGAAAGGTTGATTTGATAGGACTGGAGAAGGTTTACTGCTTGTCTTGTCATTGTAACCTTTGTCATTTCCATAATTTTGAAGTCAAATATGTCATGCAGGTTCATTAAATTGAAGGGAGTTCTTCTCTTATAGTTGGAGATTTGGGTGGGGATATTTTTTCAAGGGCCCAAGATTGGGCTGGGATTGGGATAGCAGTGTGTTTGACTTCAGCTTAATTGGGTGTTGTTTTTGGTTGGGATAATGACCGGGTCCTTTAAGCTGTATGTTGACTGGCACTGCCATTCTAGCCCTTCCAGGCCTCCCAGTATACCATGCTAGCAGGTTGACCTGTTTGTTGACATGGTCCAGAACGTTGTCTGCATCACTGACCATTAGCACCCAGGCAGTGATTAAATTGTAGCAGTGCCCCTATTTTAACCATTAAATCTCTTCTGAACAAGGGGACTGGACAGCTTGGTACTATTAGAAACCCCTGCTGGAAAATTTGTTTTTCAAATTGGCAGGTTAAAGGAGGGGTGAAATGCCTGACTTTTTTTTTTCCTTCATGTCCTGTAACAGTCATTGTCCTAGTGGAGGGCTTTCCTGCATAAGCAGTAAGTACAGAGTAACTTGCCCCTGAATCAAAAAGAAACTGAATTTGTGTACCTGTCGTGTCCAGAGTTACTCAGGGATCCTCAGTAGTAATGATGATGTTCCTGGACAGGGGCAGTGAGGAAGGCCCTGGGCCCCTTCAGTCTTCATCTAGCTCCTGCTTTTGCACTGCTAGAGTCTTAACTGACTGAGCTCCTCCGTGGGAGCTGGGGCAGTCAGTCCTCCAGTGCTGGGGTTACAGGCACCTGCCATGATGCCCAGGTAATTTTTTAATTTTTTTTTTCAGTAGAGACAGGTTTTCACTATGTTGGCCAGATGGATCTCAAATTCCTGACCTTAAATGATCCACCTGCCTCAGCCTCCTGAAGTGCTGGGATTTATAGGTGTGAGCTGCCACACCCAGCTAGGAGTGACAACTTCTAAGCTCTTTACATGTCAAAGCCTAAACTGATGTTCCTATGTTGATTTTTTACCTATATATATAAAAAACATGCACATATATGTGTATATATATACACACACACACACACACGCATACATACATACATACTTACATATATTTTTAAATATTTTTAAAATTTATTTTTCAGTGGTTGTTCTGTGTTCCTTTAACTGATCACAATCTACTTCAGGTTAATACTGACTCAGTTCCAGTAAAATATAGCAACTTGTTCTAATATAACTCCATTTTCTACTCCTTCCTTTGGGCTATTAGTGCCATTCAGGTATGTGTATATGCGTATATATTTGTTGTAATCCCAACAATATGTGTTATGATTTTACATTAAAAATCATTATTTCTTAAAAAATCTTAGGTTTTTAAATAAATAAAGAGTAGAAAGCAAAAATATATATATTGTCTTTTTAAAAAGTTTATTTTCTAATTGTGGTAAAATATAACTAACATACAACTTACCCTCTTTAAGTATACAGTTCCATGGCATTAAGTATATTGACAACCATCACTACTAACCGTCTCCAGAACTCTTATCTTTTTTTTTTTTTTTTTTTGAGTTGGAGTTTCATTCTGTTGCCCAGGCCGGAGTGCAGTGGCGTGATCTCAGCTCACTGCAGCCTCTGCCTCCTGGGTTCAAGTGATTCTCCTGCCTCAGCCTCCTGAGTAGCTGGGATTACAGGCATGTGCCACCATGCCCGGCTAATTTTTTGTATTTTTAGTAGAGACGGGGTTTCACCATGTTGGCCAGGCTGGTCTTTAACTCCTGACCTCAGGTGATCCACCCGCCTCGGCCTCTCAAAGTTCGGGGATTACAGGTGTGAGCCACCGTGCCTGGCCCTCCAGAACTCATTTCGTCTTGCACAATTAAAACTCTGTACCCATTAAACAATAACTCTCTATTCTCCATCCTCCCAGCCCTTGACAGCCACCATTCTACTTTTTCTTTCTACGAATTTGACTATTTTATTTTAAAAAATGACTTATTTTACTTCATGTAAGTGGAATTATACAATATTTGTCCTTTTGTGACTGTTTTATATTTTTTAGCATACTTTGTCTTCAAGGTTCATCCTTGTTTTAGCTTGTGTCAGAATTTCCTTTCTTTTTAAGGCTGAATCATGTTCTGTTAAAACGTATAGAACACATTTAAAAAAATCTGTTTGTATTGTCTTTTACGCTTACCCACATATTTACCATTTCTCATACTCTTCATTCTTTCTTGTAGGTATGAATTAGTTAATATCTGGTATCATTTTCCTTTCCTTTCTCTTTTAAGAGATAAGGTCTCACTCTATTGTACAGGTTGGAGTGCAGTGGTACATTCATAGCTCACTGTAACTTCAAACTCCTGGTCTCAAGCAGTCTTCCTGCCTCAGCCTCCTGAGTAGCTGGGACTACACGCACATGCCACCATGCCTGTCTAGTAAAGATGGGGATACTCTGTGTTACTCAGGATGGTCTTGAACTCCTGGCCTCAAGCGATCCTCCTGGCTTGGCATCCCAAATCACACCTGGGATTGCAGGTGCGAGCCACCTCCCCATGCCCTGCCCTTTTTTAAAAAAGTGTATCTTATAGAGCAGGTCTGTTAGCAACATGCTCCCTCAGTTTTCATTTGTCTTGGAATGTATTTTGCTTTCACTTGTGAAGAATAGTTTTGCTAAATATAGAATTTGTGGTTTATAGTTCTGTTTTTTTCTGTCGGTACTTTGAACATGTCATTTCATTGTCTTCTATCCATTGTTTCATGAGAGCCTTAAAAGGTGAAAGGCTCACCATGCATCCGTAGCTCTCTCATTTACATGATCTTTCCATTAAATTTCTGACTGCTTAGGCACTTATCCTAACCAGGATCTCAACCTCAGACCAACTGCAAAGTTTTCCTCTTTATTCCCAACCAAGCCTAGCACTTTTATCCACCAAAGCTACAGGTTTTCACTGCCCTACCCAGAAATGAGCCCACCCTTTTTAGCAACAAACTGCTAGGTTCTTTTTGGTAGTTTCATGTTGGTATGGGTTGAGCATTTATGATCAAAAAATACAAAATCTGAAATGCTCCAAAATCTGTAACTTTTGAGCACCAACACAATGCTCAAAGGAAGTGTTCACTGGAGCATTTTGGATTTCAGATTTTTGGAGTAAGGATGCTCAGCCAGTATGTATTCTGCAAATATTCCAAAATCTGAAAAAAATCCAAAATCTGAAAAACTTCTAATTCCAAGCATTTTGGACAAGGGATATTCAGCCGGTAAAATTGCGAGGCTCATCATCCTAGCTGGGAGGGGGTGTTAGGAGCAACTTCAGGCCAAAGGGCACAGCTTCTTACCGTTCATACTTAGAACTTTAGCAGCTTTTCTAGACTAAAGACTTTTCTCTTTGTAGTCTTCTTTTGGTTAATTTCCAGTCCCCTGTAATGGTTGTTTTTGATAATTTTATCCAGTTTTATCCTTAATATTTGTGGAGGGGAATTGCCAACCTCTTCATGTTGCCACAAAATCTGCACGTTGTCTTTGCAGATGAATTTTATATTTACTTATCAAGTTTCCTAAGAAGTCCTCTTGGTATTTTGATTGAATTTACATTGACTTTGTAAATTTGCAGCGCATCAACATATTTATAATATTGAGATTTCCCTCCAGGAACATGGCATTTATCTCCATTTATTTGGATATACTTTACATCTCTCAGCAAAATTATTTAACACCCGTATATGACTTGCTTATATATTTTTTGTTTGTTTGTTTTGTGTTTGAGACGAAGTCTGTCTCTGTAGCCCAGGCTGGAGTGCAGTGGCGCGATCTTGGCTCACTGCAACCTCCACCTCCCGGCTTCAAGTGATTCTCCTTCCTCAGCCTCCAGAGTAGCTGGGATTACGGCGCGCGCCACTGCACCTGGCTAACTTTTTGTATTTTTAGTAGAGACGAGGTTTCACCATGTTGGCCAGGCTGGTCTTGAACTTCCAACCTCAGGTAATCCGCCCACCTCAACCTCCCAAAGTGCTAGGATTACAGGCATGAGCCACCGCGCCTGGCCTTATGACTTGCTTATATTTTGCTAAGCTTATTCATTTATGTTTTTCTGGTGATTGCTGATGAAATTAATGTTTCCATTGTAGTTTCTAATTATTTATTGCCAGTTTGTAGGAAAGTAAGTTTGTTTTTATAAGTTTGTATAAGGTGATCTTTTTTTTTCTTTTGAGACGGAGCCTCACGCTGTCGCCCAGGCTGGAGTGCAGTGGCATAATCTTGGCTCACTGCAACCTCCATCTTCTGGGTTCAAGCGATTCTTCTGCCTCAGCCTCCTGAGTAGCTGGGACTACAGGCATGCACCACCACGCCTGGCTAATTTTTATATTTTTAGTAGAGACAAGGTTTCACCATGTTGGCCAGGCTGATCTTGAACTCCTGAGCTCATGATCTGCCTACCTTGGCCTCCCAAAGTGTTGAGATTACAGGCGTGAGCCACCGCGCCCAGCTAGTTGATTTTATATGTGACTGCCTTGCTGAACTTACTTTTGGTTTGTCAGTTTATTATTTTGGTTATTTTAAGTAGTGTACTATTATTTGCGAATGGTGCAATTCTATTTCCTTGTAATCTATATTTGTATTTCTTATTTTTAAAAGTTTATCATTTAGGTTCTGACCTCTAGGAAAATAGTAAAACATTAGGTATACTTGCCTTAGTGATATTGCTGGAAATATTTCTAATATTTCTTTTATTTTTTATTTTTATTTTTTTGAGACGGAGTCTTGCTCTGTCACCCAGGCTGGAGTGTAGTGGCATGATCTAGGCTCACTGCAACCTCCACCTCCCAGGTTCAAGAGATTCTCCTGCCTCAGCTTCCCGAGTAGCTGGGACTACAGTTGTGTGCCACCACGCCCAGCTAATTTTTGTATTTTTAGTAGAGATAGGGGTTTTGCCATGTTGGCCAGGCTGGTCTCGAACTCCTGACCTCACGTGATCCACCTCCCTCGGCCTCCCAAAGTGCTGGGATTACAGGTGTGAGCCACTGCGCCCGGCTATTTCTAATATTTCATCATGAAGTATAACATAGCCTTGGTCCTTCTATCCAGCTTATAAATTTTTATTTCTTATTTTTATTCCCAATATCAACTGACATTTTGGCATACACTGACATCATAATGCTTTTCTCTATTGATTTCCTAATACCTTAAGTAAGAAAGACCCTATTTGATCAAGGTGTATTATAATTTTAATATTTTCCTAGGTTAAGTTACCCCTATTTGATTAAGGTATATTATAATTTTAATATTTTCCTAGGTTAAGTTACCCCTATTTGATTAAGGTGTATTATAATTTTAATATTTTCCTAGGTTAAGTTACCCCTATTTGATTAAGGTGTATTATAATTTTAATATTTTCCTAGGTTAAGTTTGCATATATATATATATATATACACACACACACATATATATCCACACACATATATATATACACATATATATACACACACACATATATATATATACACACATATATATATATATTTTTTTTTTTTTTTGGTTTTTTTGTTTGTTTGTTTTGAGGTGGCCTCTCACTCTGTTACCCAGGCTGGAATGCAGTGGTGCAGTCTCGGCTCACTGCAACCTCTGCCTCTTGGGTTTAAGCGATTCTCATGCCTCAGCCTCCCGAATAGCTGGGATTACAGGTGTGCGCTACCACACCTAGCTAATTTTTGTATTTTTAGTAGAGATGGGTTATCACCATTTTGGCCAGGCTGGTCTCTAACTCCTGACCTCAAGTAATTTGCCTGACTCGGCTTCCCAAAGTGTTGGGTTTACAGGCGTGAGCCTCCATGCCGGGCTGAGTTTGCTAATGTTTTATTTACAATTTTTGCATGTAATTAACAAGTGGGATTGGCTTATAAAGAACAATGCCTTGTTGACCAGACATTCATTCTAGATTAAAAGAATTATACATTTCCTCTTCTTCAAAAATTTAGTGTAGGAACTATTCATTATTCTCCTATTAGTTTTATTTGCTGTCTGAGTTAAACTAATAGCCTGTAGTAAATGGCATCCTTTTTTGAACAGTACAAACACCTAAAACCCAATTTCTTTATTTTATTTTTTTTGAGAAGTCTCACTGTGTCACCCAGGCTAGAGTGCAGTGGGGCGATCTTGGCTCACTGTAACCTCTGCCTCCGAGATTCAAGTGATTCTCCTGCCTCAGCCTCCCAAGTAGCTGGGATTACAGGTGTATGCTACCACACCCACCTAATTTTTGTATTATTAGTATAGACGGGGTTTCACCATGTTGGCCAGGTTGTTCTTGAACTCCTGACCTCAAGTGATCAACCTGCCCGGGCCTCCCAAAGTGCTGGGATTTCAGGCGTGAGCCACTGCCCCCGGGCCTCCAGTCCTTTATGTACAATGATTATTATTTTAGCCTTCTGAGTTTTTCTGTTACTGCATATTCCTCCGTGTGTCTTCCCTGTATTAGATGATTTTTCTTTGAAAGACCTTCAAGGATTGTTTAATATTTGTCGGTGTCTGTGTTAAATTGTGTGTTTCCTATATTAGATGATTTTTATTTAAAATATCTTTAAGAGCTGGGCACGGTGGCTCACGCCTTTAATCCCTGCACCTTGGGAGGTTGAGGCGGGTGGATCATTTGAAGTCAGGAGTTTGACACCAGCCTGGCCAACATGATGAAACCCTGTCTCTACTAAAAATACAAAAATTAGACGGGCATGGTGGTACACACCTGTAATCCCAGCTACTCAGGAGGCTGAGGCAGGATAATTGCTTGAACCCGAGAGGCGGAGGTTGCAGTGAGCGAAGATCGTGCTACTGCACTCCAGCCTGGGTGACACAGCAAGACTCCGTCTCAAAATAAGTAAGTAAATAAATAACAAAATATCTTTAAGAATTGTTGGCCGGGCGCGGTGGCTCACGCCTGTAATCCCAGCACTTTGGGAGGCCGAGGCGGGCAGATCACGAGGTCAGGAGATCGAGACCATCCTGGCTAACACAGTGAAACCCCGTCTCTACTAAAAATACAAAAAATTAGCCGGGCGTGGTAGCGGGTGCCTGTAGTCCCAGCTACTCGGGAGGCTGAGGCAGGAGAATGGCATGAACCCCGGAGGCGGAGCTTGCAGTGAGCCGAGATTGCGCCACTGCACTCCAGCCTGGGCAACAGAGTGAGACTCCGTCTCAAAAAAAAAAAAAAAAAAGAGAATTGGTAAGCATAGGAAAAACCCACAAGTTTTGTGATGGAAGTGACCTATGGAGTGTTGTGAGAGTATATAAGAGGCGTAAACAGTTTGTTTTTTCTCTGTACACTCTGTTTTTCTTTTTCTTTCTTTCTTTCTTTTTTTTTTTTTTTGAGAGGAGTCTCGCTCTTGTCCCCCAGGTTTGAGTGCAATGGCTTTATCTCGGCTCACTGCAACCTCCACCTCCCAGGTTCAAATGATTCTCCTCCCTCTGCCTCCCAAGTAGCTGGGATTAAGGGCCTGCCACCACGCCCGGCTAATTTTTGTATTTTTTAGTAGAGACAGGGTTTCACCATGTTGGCCAGGCTGGTCTCGAACTCCTGACCTCAGATGATCCACCTGCCTCAGCCTCCCAAAGTGCTGGGATTTCAGGCGTGAGCCACCGCGCCCGGTCACTGTACACTCTGTTTTTCTTTGGTACATGTAGTCTCTTTTCTCTTTATCATAAGCTTTGTGTTATTTTCTTCTTCATGTTTTTCTCTTCATTGTAGTTCCTTCTGTTACCTACTCTGTGAAGCCTTTCTTGGTTTCTCCTCTTCATCACTACTCTCTGAAGAGCTGGACTATTTCTGTCTCTAATATAGCTTATTATAAATTATCATCATACCTATAGTTCCCTTAACTACATCTTGGCTATAATACCAGAACTTTCCTGTTATTTTTCGTTGTAAGAACAGTCTCATTTTTGGTAATTAAGACTTAGTCTTATGCATTTTAAAAACTTCATGTAAAATTCATTCTTCTTGCAGGGAGTATGATGGGTGAGGGTGTCTGACTCTTCACATATTCTCCCTTTTTCATGTGTTGGGGCAGAGAGTGAAAAAAGGCAGACATATAATTAGGCTGGGTGAAGTCGTCTTCTTTTAGGTTGTGGCTTCCTCTCTAACACGGAGTGTTCATCATGCCTTATTGTGAGGCATTTAAATTTTGTTTCATTGCCATGTGTAGATTCTTCCTGGTTCAATCTGTTGGCAGCTTACTGGCAACTCTCTGAACTAAGAATATATAGTAATAATTAGCATATTTTATGCTTAATTTAAGCCTGAGGTAAAATTGGGACTACAGGAAATTTTCATTCAGTGTCCCGTGAAATTTATTTTAAAGTCAGCATCTCACAGGAAAATAATCAGTCTTCTAGAAGAGAGTATTATGCCATGTAGATATTACAGAGCACCTTTCAGTGCACAGGTTTCATACTCGTAATGTTAAATCTCTATTTTAAAGTAATACAACATTTAGGGACCTTCATCCTAGCATATCCATAGTCTAGAACCACTTCAGATGTCCTATTTAAATGTAAATTAATTTAAATATACATTAATGAAACTTAAATAACATTAAAAATTCAGTTCCTGAGTCTCAGTAGTCACATTTGAAGTACTTAATTAGCCACCTGTGGCTGGTGGCTACTATATTGGATAGCACAGACATTTTGATCATTGAAGTAAGTGCTTCTCTAGTGGATAGAGGTAAGAAATTTTTCTTACCATAGGAAAGTCAGATACATGGAGTCAATCATGTACACCCTATTTCACAGGGTTTTTTTTCTTGCCCATGTGAGGGAAGTTTGTGAAAGGCAGAAAAGTTGCCATACACCTGTACAAGATACTGCTTTCAAATTCATCTGATATTTAGCGCTTTGAAAGTGTCAGACAACTACTAGTGCAAACATAGGTTTTGCAGCAGGATTAAGACTTCAAATATTTCCACCCACCAGAGACAGACCGTCTTGTTCATCCTTCCTATTTCCTTTTCTACTGTTCCCTCTTCCTTCAGTCCTTAGGACTGAAGGGTTGGCACAACTTCGGTTGACAGGGTAAGACTTGGGATAAGTTGAAAAGCAAATGTTTGAATATATGTGTTGGGGTGTGTGTGTGTGTGTGTGTGTGTGTGTGTAGATTTTGAGAGAAGTGGCTTAACTCCTAGAATAATAAATTTCTATTTTTTTTTTTACCAAGCCCTTAGGTATCATCTAATTGAATGCCTGCCCACATTTTACATATAAGTAAACTGAGGTTGGAGAAAGTGATTACCTAAGATCATATAGCTAATGGTATATCTGGGACTAAAATCTTTGTTCCATGACTCCAACACCAATGGTTTTTCTCCTGAATCATTTACCTTTCCCATTTTAATTCATAATTCACTACTACCTATTGTTACAAATACAATGGCAAGAGTTTAGAGGTATGAATAACTAATTATTGTAATGAATTTCTCATTTAAAAAAATGTTGCTTTTATGTATTTTAAAGAATTTGGTAATTGCAATTGTTATAGATTGAAGAAGAAGAGAGGAAAAAAATAGAAGATATGAAAGAAAATGAACGGATAAAAGCCACTAAAGAATTGGAAGCCTGGAAAGAATATCAAAGAAAAGCTGAGGAGCAAAAAGAAATTCAGAGAGAAGAGAAATTATGTCAAAAAGAAAAGCAAATTAAAGAAGAAAGAAAAAAATTAAAATATAAGAGTCTTACTAGAAATTTGGCATCTAGAAATCTTGCTCCAAAAGGTAAAATGATTAAGAATTTCTTGAGTAGTGAGTCCTGTTGGTGAAGTATATATGACGCTTTTCTTTTTTTGTAAATCTATTCACAGCATTAGGTTACTGTTTTGGCACATTGAGAATAAGCAATTCAGTACAAAGACTAAAGTAAAGACATTTCTTCTTTCGGGGATAATGAAGTTTTCTAATAAAATGAGCAAGGATTCATTCAAGGATTCGAAAAGAAGAGTGTCTTCTTTGCTTGTGTGCTTTCTTTTGAAATTTACAGAGATGTTGTTAAATAAGTGCTTAACTCAGGCCCAAAAAGACTTGGAGTGGACTAGCAATGTCAGAAGCATTCATTTATTCCGTTAGAGATAAGAAACTAGGAATTTCATTAAAAGACCTTTTCCTCACATCACTTAGGAAAATGAGTACTATAAGCAGACTTACTCTACAGCAAATAAAGGTTGCTTCTAGCTTTTAATCTTGATGTATTCAAAAACAGATAAATTAATATAATTTTTTTTTTTTTGAGACAAGGTCTGGCCCTATCGCCCAGGCTGGAGTGCAGTGATGTGATCTCAGCTCACTGCAACCTCTGCCTCCCCAGCTAAAGCCATCCTGCCTTAGCCTCCCAAGTAGCTGGGACTACAGGCATGTATTTTTTGTAGAGACGAGGTTTTGCCATGTTGCCCAGGCTGGTCTTGAACTCGTGAGCTCAAGCAATCTGCCTGCCTTGGCCTCCCAAAGTGCTGAGATTGTGTGCATGAGCCACCATGTCCAGCTGATACAAATATAATTCAGTTTTTGTGTGTGTGTATTTTTAAAATTATTATTTCAGTAGTTTTGGGGAAACAGGTGGTGTTTGGTTACATGTATAAGTTCTTTAGTGGTGATTTCTGAGATTTTGGTGGACCCATCAACCAAGCAGTGTACACTGCACCCAATGTGTAGTCTTTTATCCCTCACCCCTGCACCCTTCCCCCCTAGTCCCCAGGCCCATATCATTCTTATGCCTTGGCATCCTCATAGCTCAGCTCCCATTTATGAGTGAGAACATGGGCCAGGAGCAGTGGCTCATGCCTGTAATCCTAACACTTTGGGAGGACAAGGCGGGCAGATCATCTGAGGTTGGGAGTTCGAGACCAGTCTGACCAATATGAAGAAACCCCATCTTTACTAAAATTACAAAATTAACCAGGTGTGGTGGCACATATCTGTAATCCCAGCTACTCAGGAGGCTGAGGCAGGAGAATCACTTGAACCTGGGAGGCGGAGGTTATGGTGAACCGAGATCGTGCCATTGCATTCCAGCCTGGGCAACAAGAGCAAAACTCTGTCTCAAAAAAAAAAAAAAAAGTGAGAACATATGGTATTTGGTTTTCCATTTCTGAGTTACTTCGTGTAGCATAATCGTCTCCAACTCCATCCAGGTTGCCGAGAATGCCATTATTTTATTCCTTTTTATGGCTGAGTAGCATTCCATGATTGTATGTGTGTGTGTGTGTGTGTGTGTGTGTGTATACATATATATATATATACACCGTATTTTCTTTATCTTCTCATTAGTTGATAGGCATTTAGGCTAGTTCTATATTTTTGCAATTGCAGTTGTGCTGCTATAAACATGAGTTTGCAAGTGTCTAATGACTTCTTTTTCTCTAGATAGATACCCAGTAGGGGGATTGCTGGATCAAATGGCGGTTCTACTTTTCGTTCTTTAAGGCATCTATCTCCACACTGTCTTCCATAGTAGTTATATTAGTTTACATTCCCACCAGCAGTGTAAAAGTGTCCCTTTTCACCACATCTACACCAACATCTGTTATTTTTTCATTTTTAAATTATGGTCATTCTTAACAGGAGTAAGGTGGTATCGCATTGTGGTTTTGATTTGCATTTCCCTAATAATTAGCGGTGTTGAGCATTTTTTCATGTTTGTTGGACATTTGTTTGTTTGTTTATTTATTTATTTTGAGATGGAATTTCGCTCTTGTTGCCCAGGCTGGAGTGCAATGGCACGGTCTCGGCTCACCACAACCTCTGCCTCCCAGGTTCAAGCAATTCTCCTGCTTCAGCCTCCCGAGTAGCTAGGATTACAGGCATGTACCACCATGCCTGGGTAATTTAGAGATGGGGTTTCTCCATGTTGGTCAGGCTGGTCTCAAACTCTTCACCTCAGGTGATCGGCCTGCCTCAGCCTCGAAAAGTGATGGGATTACAGGCATGAGCCACCACACCTGGCGGGACATTTGTATATCTTCTTTTGAGAATTGTCTATTCATGTCCTTAGCCCCCTTTTTGATGGGATTGTTTGTTTTGTTCTTCCTGATTTGTTTGAGTTCTCTGTAGACTGTGGATATTAGTCCTTTGTCAGATGCATAGTTTGTGAAGATTTTCTTCCATTCTGTGGGTTGTCTGTTTACTGTGCTGATTATTTCTTTTGCTGTGCAGAAGCTTTTTAGTTTAATTAAGTCCCATCTATTTATCTTTGTTTTTGTTTCATTTGCTTTTGGATTCTTGGCCATCAAGTCTTTGCCTAAGCCAGTGTTAGAAGGGGTTTTCCAGTGTTATCTTCTAGAATTTTTATGATTTCAGGTCTTAGACTTAAGTCTTTGATCCATCTTGAGTTAATTTTTGTGTTAGGGCAGAGATGAGGATCCAGTTTCATACCCCTACATGTGGTTTGCCAATTATCCCAGCACCATTTGTTGAATAGGTTGTCCTTTCCCCACTTTATGGTTTTGTTTGCTTTGTCAAAGATTGGTTGGCTGTATTTGACTTTATGTCTGGGTTCTCTATTCTGTTCCATTGGCCTATGTGCCTGTTTTTATACCAGTACTATACTGTTTTGGTAACTATGGCCTTGTAGTATAGTTTGAAGTCAGGTAATATGATCCGCTTAGATTTGTTCTTTTTGCTTAGTCTTGCTTTGGCTATATGGGCTCTTTTTTTGTTCTATATGAATTTTAGGATTGTTTTTTCTAGTTCTGTGAAGAATGATGATGATATTTTGATGGGAATTGCACTGAATTTGTAGATTGCTTTTGGCAGTATGGTCATTTTCAAAATATTGATTCTACCCATCTGTGAGCATGGGATGTATTTCCATTTGTTTGTGTCATCTGTGATTTCTTTCAGCAGTGTTTTGTAGTTTTCCTTGTGAGATCTTTCACCTCTTTAGTTAGGTATATTCCTAAGTATTTTGGTTTTTTGTTTTGTTTTTTGGGTTTTTTTGCAGCTGTTGTAAAAGAGGTTAAGTTCTTGATGTGATTCTCAGCCTGGTCCTTGTTGGTGTATAGTAGTGCTACTGATTTGTGTGCATTGATTTTGTATTCTGAAACTTTACTTGAATTCATATATCAGATCTAGGAGCTTTTTGGATGAATCATTAGGATTTTCTAGGTATACAAACATATCATTGGCCAACAATGACAACTTGACTTCCTCCTTACTGATTTAGGTGCTCTTTCTTTCTTTCTCTTGTCTGATCGCTCTGGCTAGGACTTCCAGTACTGTGTTAAATAGAGTTGGTGAAAGTGGACATCCTTGTCTTGTTCCAGTTCTCAGGGGAAACACTTTCAACTTTTCACTGTTTATTATAATATTGGCCATGGGTTTGTCAAAGATGGCTTTTATTACCTTAAGGTATGTCCCTTCTATGCCCATTTTGCTGAGGGTTTTAGTCATAAAGGGATGCTGGATTTTGTCAAATGCTTTGTGTGTGTGTGTGTGTGTGTGTGTGTGTGTGTATGTGTGTGACAGAGTCTCACTCTGTTCCTTAGGCTAGAGTGCAATGGCATGATCTTGGCTTACTGCAACCTCTGCCTCCCAAATTCAAGCAATTCTCCTGCCTCAACCTCCCCAGTATCTGGGATTACAGGTGTGCACCACCACACCTAGCTAACTTTTTGTATTTTTTAGTAGAGACAGGGTTTCGCCATGTTGGCCAGGCTGGCCTCAAAACTCCTGACCTCAAATGATCCGCCTGCCTCGGCTTCCGGAAGTGCTAGGATTACAGGCATGAGCCACCACGCTTGGCCTCAGATGCTTTTTCTGCATTTATTGAGATGATTGTATGATTTTTGTTTTGACTTCTGTTTATGTGGTGTATTATATTTATTGATTTTTTGTGTGTGTGTGTGTTAAACCAGCCCTGCATCCCTGGTATGAAACCCACTTAATTATGGTGTATTACCTTTTTGATATGCTGTTGCTTTTGGTTAGCTAGTATTTGGTTGAGGAGTGTTACATCTATGTTCATCAGGGATATTGTTCTGTAGTTTTCTTTTCTTTTTGTTATGTCCTTTCCTGGTTTTGGTATTAGGGTAGTACTGGCGTTATAGAATAATTTAGGGAGGATTTCCTCCTTATCTTTTGAAATAGTTTTAATAGGATTGGTACCAGTTCTCTTTGAATGTCTGTTAGAATTCAGCTGTTGGGCTGGGCACATGGCTTATACCTGTAATCCCAGCCTTTGAGAGGCCAAGGCAGGCAATCTCCTGAGGTCAGGAGTTCGAGACCAGCCTGCCCAACGTGGTGAAACCTCATCTAACTAAAAATACAAAAATTAGCAGGGTGTGGTGGCATGTGCCTGTAATCCCATCTACTCGGGAAGCTGAGGCAGGAGAATCGCTTAAACCCGGAGATGGAGGTTGCAGTGAGCCGAGATCTCACCACTGCATTCCAGCCTGGGGGCAAGAGAGCAAGACCCTGTCTTAAAAAAAAAAAATCAGCTGTGAATCCATCTGGTCCTGGACTTTTTTTAGCTGGCCATTTTTAAATTACTGTTTCAATCTCCCTACTTGTTATTGGTCTTTTCAGAGTTTCTATTTCTTCCTGGCTTAATCTGGGAAGATTGTTTAATTCCTTCTAGGTTGAGGAATTTATCCATCTCCTCTAGGTTTTCTAGTTTGTGTGCACAAAGGTATTCATAGTAGCTTTGAATGATCTTTTGTATCCCTGTGGTATTTGTTGTAATTTCTCTCATTTCATTTCTAATCGAGCTTATTTGGATCTTATTCTTTTCTGGGTTAATCTTACTAATGGTCTATCAGTTTTGTTTGTCTTTTCAAAGAACCAGCATTTTGTTTAATTTTTCTTTTGTATTTTTTTCTTTCAGTTTCATTTAGTTCTGCTCTGATCTTTGTTATTTCTTTTCTTGTGCTGGGTTTGGGTTTGATGTGTTCTTTTTTCTCTAGTTTCTTGATGTGTGAGCCTAGATTGTCTGTTTATGCTCTTTCAGACTTTTTGATGTAGGCATTTAGTGCTATGAACTTTCCTCTTAGCACTGCTTTTGCTGTATCCCAGAGGTTTTGACTGGTTGTGTCACTATTATCGTTCAGTTCAAAGAATTTTAAAATTTCCATCTTGATTTCATTGTTGACCCAAAGATCATTCAGGGGCAGGTTATGTAATTTCCATATATTTGTATAGTTTTGAGTGTTCCTTTTGAAGTCAATATCCAGTTTTATTCCACTGTGGTCTTAGAGAGTATTTGATATAATTTTGATTTTCTTAAATTTACTGAGATGGGCTGGGCGTGGTGGCTCACGCCTGTAATCTCAGTACTTTGGGAGGCCTAGGTGGGTGGATCACGAGGTCAGGAGATCGAGACCATTCTGGTCTCTAACCAGAGACCAGAATCTGGTGGCTAACACAGTGAAACCCCATCTCTACTAAAAGTACAAAAAATTAGCCAGGCGTGGTGGGGGGCACCTGTAGTCCCAGCTACTCGGGAGGCTGAGGCAGGAGAATGGCATGAACTCAGGAGGCGGAGCTTGCAGTGAGCCGAGATTGCGCCACTGCACTCCAGCCTGGGCAACAGTGCAAGACTCTGTCTCAAAAAAAAAAAAATTATTGAGATGGCTGGGTGCAGTGGCTCATGCCTGTAATCCCAACACTTTGGGAGGCCAGGGAGGGTGGATCACCTGAGGTCAGGAGTTTGAGACCAGCCTGGCCAACATGGTGAAACCTTGTCTTTACTAAAAATACAAAAATTATGCTGGTGTGGTGGCGGGGGCCTGTAATCCCAGCTGCTTGGGAGGCTGAGGCAGAAGAATCACTTGAACCCAAGAGGTGGAGGTTTCGGTGAGTCGAGATCACGCCACTGCACTCCAGCCTGGGTGACAAAGCGAGGCTCCGTCTCAAAAAAAAAAAAAAAAAATTATTGAGACTTGTTTTGTGTTCTATCATTTGGTTTATCTTGGAGAATGTTCCATGTGCTGATGAAAAGAATGCGTATTCTGCAGTTGTTGGGTAGAATGTTCTGTAAATATCTATTAAGTCCATTTGTTCTAGGATATAGTTTAAATCCATTTTTTCTTTGTTGACTTTCTGTCTTGATTACCTGTCTAGTGCTGTCAGTGGAGTACTGAAGTCCTCCACTATTATTGTGGTGCTATCTCATTTCTTAGGTCTAATAATAACTGTTTTATAAATTTGAGAATTCCGGCCGGGCGCGGTGGCTCATGCCTGTAATCTCAGCACTTTGGGAGGCCGAGGCGGGTGGATCATGGGTGGTCAGGAGTTTGAGACCAGCCTGACCAGCATGGTGAAACCCCGTCTCTACTAAAAACACAAAAATTAGCCGGGCGTGCTGGCACGCGCCTGTAATCCCAGCTACTCAGGAGGCTGAGGCAGGAGAATTGCATGAATCTGGAGGTGGAGGTTGCAGTGAGCCGAGACTGCGCCACGGCATTCCAGCCTGGGCGACAGAGTGAGACTCTGTCTCAAAAAAATAAATAAATAAATAAATAAATAAATAAATTTGAGAGTTCCAGTGTTAGGTGCATAAATATTTAGGATTGTGATATTTTCCTGTTGGACTAATTCTTTTATCATTATATAATGTCTTTTTTTATCTTTTTTAACTGTTGTTGCTTTAAAGTCTGCTTTGTTTTGTGTAAGAATAGCTATTCCTGGCTAGGCGCAGTGGCTCACGCCTGTAATCCCAGCACTTTGGGAGGCCGAGGCAGGCAGATTACGAGGTCAGGAGTTTGAGACCAGCCAGGCCAACATGGTGAAACTCTGTCTCTACTAAAAATACAAAAATTAGCCAGGCGTGGTGGCGCGTGCCTGTAGTCCCAGCTACTTGGAAAGCTAAGGCGGGAGAATCACTTGACCCCAGGAGGCAGAGGTTGCAGTGAGCCAAGATTGCACCACTACACTCCAGCCTGAGCAACAGAAGGAGACTCTGTCTCAAAAAAAAAAAGAAAGAAAGAAAGAAAGAAAAAAGAATAGCTACTCCTGCTGACTTTGGTGTTCATTTGCATGGAATATCTTTTTCCACCCTGTTTATGAGTCCTTATATGTTAGGCAAGTCTGTTAAAAGACTTACTTGGTTGGTTGATTTTTATCCATTTGACATTCTGTATCTTTTAAGTGGAGCATTTAGGCCATTTACATTCAACATCAGTATTGAGATGTGAGGTACTGTTCTATTCATCATGCTAGTTGTTGCTGTACCTTATTTTTTTTTCATTGTGTTATTGTTTTATAGATCCTGTGAGATTTATGTTTTAAGGAGGTTCTATTTTGGTATATTTTGAGGTTTTGTTTCAATATTTAGAACTCCTTTTAGCATTTATTGTAGTGCTGGCATGGTAGTGACAAATTCAGCATTTGTTTGTTTGAAAAAGACTTTATCTCGCCTCTGGTTATGAAGCTTAGTTTCACTGGATACAAAACTCTTAGCGGATAATTATTTTGTTTAAGGAGGCTAAAGATAGGACCCCCATCCCTTCTGGCTTGCAGGGCTTCTGCTAAGAAATCTGCTGTTAATCTGATAGGTTCTCCTTTATAGATTACCTGGTGCTTTTGCCTCACAGCTCATTTTTTTTTTTTTTTTTTTTTTTTTTTTTTGAGACAGAGTCTTGCTCTGTCACCCAGGCTAGAGTGCAGTAGCGTGATCTTGGCTCACTGCAACCTCCAGCTCCCGGGTTCAAGCAGTTCTCCTGCCTCAGCCTCCTGAGTAGCTGGGATTACGGGCATCCGCCACCACGCCTGGCTGATTTTTGTATTTTTAGTAGAGATGGGGTTTCACCATCTTGGTTGGCCAGGCTGGTCTCGAACTCCTGACCTCGTGATCCACCTGCCTTGGCCTCCCAAAGTGCTGAGATTACAGGTGTGGGCCACTGTGCCTGACCTTGCCTCACAGCTCTTAAGATTCTTTCTTTCATCTTTACTTTAGGCAATGTGATGACTATGTGCCTAGGCAATGATCTTTTTGCAATGAATTCCCCGGGTGTTCTTTGAGCTTCTTGTATTTGGTTGTCTAGATCTCTAGCAAGACCATGGAAGTTTTTCTTGATTATTCCCTCAAGTATGTTTTCCAGACTTTTAGATTTCCCTTCTTCCTCAGGAGCACCAATTATTCTTATGTTTGCTCGTTTACATAATCTCAGATTTCTTGGAGGCTTTGTTCATTTTTTAAAATTCTTTTTTTCTTTGTCTTTGTTGGATTGGGTTCATTTGAAAGCCTTGTCTTTGAGCTCTGAAATTATTTATTCTACTTGTTCAAATCTATTGTTGAAACTTTCCAGTGTATTTTGCATTTCTTTAAGTGTGTCTTTCATTTCCAGAAGTTTTGATTATTTTTTCTTTACAATATCTATTTCTCTGGAGACTTTTCCATTCATATCCTCCTTTTTTTTTTTTAATTTCTTTAAGTTGATTTTCACCTTCCTCTAGTGCCTTCTTGAGGAGCTTAATAATCAACCTTCTGAATTATTTATCTGGCAATTCACAGATTTCTTCTTAGTTTGGATCCATTGCTAGAGAGCTAGTATGATCTTTTGGGGGTGTTACAGAACCTTGTATTGTCATATTACTAGAATTACTTTTCTGGTTCCTTCTCATTTGAGTAGACTGTTTCAGTGGTAAGATCTGGAACTCAAGGGCTGCTGTTCAGATTCTTCTGTCCCATGGGTGTTCCCTTGATGTGGTGCCCTCCCCCTACCACTAGGGATGGGGCTTCCTGAGAGCCAGACTGCAGTGATTGTTATTGCCCTTCTATTTCTAGCCACCCAGTTGGGCCCCAGGCTGGTGCTGGGGAATGTCTGCAAAGAGCCCTGTGATGTGATCCACAGGTCTCCCAGCCATGGATACCAGCACCTGTTCTGGTGGTGGCAGGTGAGTGAAGTGGATTCTGTTGGAGTCTTTTGTTGTAATTTTGTTTAGTGCACTTCAAGTACTGGTTATGTAAGCAGTGAAGTTGTCACGTGGACAGATTCAGGACCTCTGGCTAGACAGGGTGTTGCAGGAAGTGGAATTAGCTGTTGTTTTTTCCTTCTTTGGAGCAGGGTTGTTCTGTTATGAGTTGCTATGGTGGCTTGAGTTGGTTGGGCTCCAGCCAGGAGGTGGCACTTTCAAGAGGGCACCAGCTGCAGTATAGAAGAGAGATATAATCTTGATGTTGGCCGGGACAAGTACTCGGGTTTCTCAGGTGACGGGCAGGGCCATAGAGCAGGTAGAGAAAACCTTGCCCCATCAGGTGGGGGCAAGGTTAGTTGGGTCTGGGCTCACACTCCCCTTGGGTGGGGCTTGCTGTGGCCACAGTGGGGGTGGAGGGGATTCTCAGGCCAATGGAATTATGTTCCCAGGGGCATTATGGCTGCCTCTGCTGTGCCATACAGGTCACCAGGGAGACGGGGGAAAGCTGGCAGTGACAGGCCTCACCTAGCTCCCAGGCAGCCACCAAGGCCAGTCTCACTCTGGCCATGCCACCCCAACCGCACTGAGTTTATATCCAGGCAGTCGGTGAGCAGGGCTGAGATCTTGGCCCAGACTATAAGCCTTGCCACTGAGAAAGCAAGAGGGCTGTTAGGCCTCACCAGTCCCTGCCTGCCCACACTATTGGCTGTGGCTTCTGCACTTCCATCTGTACTTCCCATTTGCCCCCTCTGCCACCAATTTCTGCTTAGGAAAATTCCTGCTCAGTCAAAATTATTACAAAGTTAAGCTACAAGCTTCCTTCACCCTGTGGTCCTGCCCCAATTCCACTGGCTGCCTTCGCGTCTCCAAGGACCTCTGTGAGATCACGCCAGGAATGGCTTCCTTGGACTCCAGCTGGGGATGGAAGTGCCTATAGGGCTCTTCCTGCTGCTTCTTCTACTTTTATATTTTGCTCAGCTACCTAAATCTATTTCAGCTCAGGGTAAAGTTAAATCCTTCCCCTGTGATCTGGATTTTCAGGTTCCCCAGTGGGGATGTATGTTCAGAGACTGACCTCTTCCTCCCTCACACTTTGGGAACTCACAGTTTTTCAGCTGTCTCATGCAGCAGCGAACCACTTCTTTCAAAGGGTCTGTGAATTCTTTCAGTTTTCCTACAGTGTTTCTTGCGGTGTTCCTGAAGTGATTCTTGGAGTAAAAGTTCGCATTGTGAGTCTCCAGATGCTGTTCTGTCCATCCAAGTGGCAGCTGCATGTTAATCCTGTCTCCGATCTGCCATTTTCCCTCCTGTCTCCCAATGAATATAATTCTATACTGAAAGCTACGAGTTTGGTTTTATCTAATTTTAGAATATTAAATTTTGTTTTGGATGCATTTTCCGCCAGATACAGTGGCTCACGCCTGTAATCCCAGAACTTAGAGAGGCTGAGGCGGGCAGATCACCTGAAGTCGGGTGTTCAAGACTAGCCTGACTAACATGGAGAAACCCTGTCTCTACTAAAAATACAAAACTAGCTGGGCATGGTGGTGGGTGCCTGTAATCCCAGCTACTCAGGAGGCACTGAGGCAGGAGAATCGCTTGAACCCAGGAGGTGGAGGTTGCAGTGAAGCGAGATCTTGCCATTGCACTCCAGCCTGGGCAACAAGAGTGAAACTCCATCTCAAAAAAAAAAAAAGAAATATTTAGTATTTTCCTTACATAAGTCATTACTGAATTCCTATAAATTTAACATTTTAGTGTAAAATCACATATATAATAATAATAATTAACATTTATTAGGTGACTACTATGTGCCAGGGGATTTTATTGCTTGGGTCACTCAGTCTTCACAACACTTCAGTCTAAGTGCTGCTATTCTTATTTTAGAGGAAATAGATGTTCAGAAAAAAAAAATAACTATGAATAAGTAAACTTGTGGGATTTGAACCCAGATCTGGTCTGCATCTGAAACCTGTGCTATTTCCACCAGGTTATATGTCTTTACAACTTTAACAGTGAGGCTTGGCATATTGAAAAGTCATTTAGAGCCTGGGCATGGTGGCTAACGCCTGTAATCCCAGTACTTTGGGAGGCTGAGGTGGGCAGATCACCTGAGGTTAGGAGTTCCAGACCACCCTGGGCAACATGGCGAAACCCTGTCTCTACTAAAAATGCAAAAATTAGCCAGGCGTGGTGGCGTGTGCCTGTAGTCCCAGTTACTCAGGAGGCTGAGGCAGGAGAATCACTTGAACCCAGGAGGAAGAGGCTGCAGTGAGCCAAGATCACGCCACTGCATTCCAGTGTGGGTGACAGAGTGAGACCCTGTCTCAAAACAACAAAAACAAAAAAAGTCATTTAGATTGAATATATATATATATATATATTCAATTTGCTAATATTTTCTAAGCAATTGTCACATTTATCTTCATATTGAGGTTCAGTTATATTTTTCTTTCCTCATACTGTTCTTGTCTAGATTGTATACCAAATTATACCAGACCTATATACTATAGAGCATTTTTCTTTTTCTACTATTTGAAACAATATAGTTAGATAAGAGAAATACCTGTTGTTTTAAGGTTTAGTAAAACTTCCTCTAAAACTGTCTAGGTCTGGAGTTTTTTTATGGAGGTTTTTAAAAAAAAAAAAGATTTAGTTTCTATAATAGTTATTGATTATTGAAATTTTCCAAAGTCAATTTTGGTAGTTTGTCTTCTAAATTGTGCATTTTATCTATTCAAATTCATTTTCATAAAGTTTTTATTTACTTATCTGTACTTTATCTATAATTATATAATTTATTAATTTCTAATATTGTTCTTTTTTTTGAGACAGGATCTCACCCTGTCACCCAGGTTGAAGTATAATGGATCTAGCTTGATGCTTAATAAAGTAATCTATCCTTTGTTTCTGGTTATTTTAAAATTATTTCCCTTGGTATATTATGGGTTCATTAGTATAAGTTCAATTTTATATTTATTTATCTCATAATATCATAACTTGGAGCATACTGTCACTCAAAGAACTTTGTCATTCATCAATTCTGGGAATTTCAAAACTACTGTCTTCAAATATTACCTTCTTGGCTGGTAATTTACCTTCTTGGCTCATGCCTGTAATCTCAGCACTTTGGGAGGCTGAGTTGGGCGAATTACTTGAGACCAGGAGTTCGAGATTTGCCTGGCCAACATGGTGAAACCCCATCTCTACTAAAAATACAAAAATTAGCTGGCTGTGGTGGCACATAGCTGTAATCCCAGCTGCTTGGGATACTGAGGCATGGGAATTGCTTGAACCCAGGAGGCAGAGGCTGCAGTGAGCCAAGATCGTGCCACTGCACTCTAGCCTGGGTGACAGAGTGAGACTCTGTCTCAAAAACAAAAACAAAAAGAAACAAATATTACATTATTGTATTCTCTTGTTTTCAATATATATTTTCAAATTACACAGATGTTTTTCTTTTTTTTTTGAGACAGAGTCTTGCTCTGTCGTCCATGCTGGAGTGCAGTGGCACGATCTCAGCTCACTGCAACCTCCACCTCCTGGGTTCAAGCAATTCTCCTGCCTCAGCCTCCTTGGTAGCTGGGACTACAG